>NC_133329.1:16229414-16536546 GCF_042186555.1 Aquarana catesbeiana | reverse complement strand
TTTTTTTTTCACTTTAAGCATCATTAAAATCACTGCTCCCGAAAAAAAAACGTCCGTTTTTAAAACTTTTTTTGCATTGATACATGTCCCCTGGGGCAGGACCTGGGTCCCCAAGCCCTTTTTAGGACAATAACTTGCATATTAGCCTTTAAAATGAGCACTTTTGATTTTCGAACGTTCGAGTCCCATTGACTTTAATGGGGGTTCTAAAGTTCGCGCAAACTTTCGGTCCGTTCGCAGGTTCTGGTGTGAACCGAACTGGGGGGGTCTTTGGCTCATCCCTACCCACAAGCACTATGGAAACTGCCAGCAAAGAGTAATATAAGATGTATTCCTCTTTGAAATCGGCAATCGAGCGCAGATTGAGCACAGAAAAGTGAATGCTCTAAATAATCGTTTTAATCAAAACTTATTAATCTTAAAAAAAAAATTGTTAACAGTGGGAACTCCGCTTTAATTGAAAGCAGGAAATGTAGATAAATACAACTTTTAGACATTATAGGAATATCTACAAATAGCCATTTGCACAGGCGTGGTCCACTGTTTCCATCATCAGAAAACCCGCCCTGAGCAATGCCAGGCAGCCATCGCTGGAGTGCATCTAATGGCATAGATCCCAACTGTCCCTGATTTGGAGGGACTGTCCCTGATTTGGAGCAATCTCCCTCTGTCCCTCATTCCTCCTCATTTGTCCCTCATTTTGGTCTGATCTATATAGATGTATATAAAATGCACTTTTTATCTATCAAAAAGTGTTTTCCAGCACTAAATCTTTCATCTGATTTCTAAATGGCTGCATCTGTAAATTCCAAAAGCCAGTATAAAGGAACAGTAGTGGTAAAAAAAAGCACTTTTGGGTTTACCAATCTTGTTTTTTTTTTTGTACAATTCTCCTTTAAGGGGGTTTGGCAGTGGGTGTGTCCTATGCCCGCACACTTTTGCTGATAGGTGTCCCTCATTCCCAAAAATTTGAAGGTATGTCTAATGGGGAAGTACATTGTAACTGCAAAAGAACTACAGGAGATCAGCAGCACTATAATACAGTAAAGGTTGAAAAAAAAGTATTTTATTTGAAAAAAAAATGACAATTGTTAATGATACACAGTGCAAAGAGTAAACTAAATGTCACTCTTACTGTACATCTACTTTAAAAGAGAAACAAAAACAAAAAAAAAAGAAAATCTGGCAGATTGTGGACAATTGCAAACTGCTTCTCTAATTATTTTTGTGCGTGTCGGAAGTATAACAAAAAAAATAAAAATAAAAAGTGCCTCTCTTTCTTAAGATCATTTTGGTCTGGTCGGTCAGGGGTTATAATGTAAACTATCTGGTGGGGGGGGAAGGGCTCAGGAAATGTTTACTCTCACATGAAACATTGTACAAAGTAGACAAATTTTTCCTTCCCCTCCTTTTTTTTTTTTTCCCCTTCCCTTCTCCTCCTTTCCTTTTCCTTTTCCCTTCCTTCCCTCTTCTTCCTACTTACCTCACCCCTGCTTTTTTCCCTTCCTCTCTTTCCTCCCCCTTTCCCCCCCCCCCCCCCCCTGTCTTTCCCTTTCCCCACCCGCTTTCCCCCTTCTTTTTTCCCCCCCTTTGGTCCCAGTCCCTTGGCTATCCCTTCCTCTATTTGTGGCACTTCCTGGGTGGTCCCCTTTAATAATAAAATATACCACATCAATTTGCTAAAAATATCTTATTCTATTGAATTTTCCATAATAGTATTATCCTAATCTGCCTCCCTGGCCCGCCCCCGGGGGAACGCCTCTTGAGGGCGTCTCACAGTATCGCTCCAGAGAACCTTTGTGGTTACAGCTTGGTGAGTGTAATCTCTAAATTTAAGTATGCTCTCCAATATTAAATTTGTATATCTTTTTTGACAATCATTTATATATATTTTTGTCTGTCATGTTGATACTATACTGTCTTTTTCCTCTCATAGACTATATACTATCAGACGCCTCCTGAAGAAGCGGCTGTGACCGCGAAACTGTAGAGGTCACGTCTGCAAGTATTACATTAGTCAACTCTCGCCTATGCATCTGTGTAGGCATTAGCTACACCAGAGTGTCACTATGCTGTAAACAACCATTATTGTTTGTGAATGTAAAAAATGTTGATTTTGTACAATATATGTCCCTTGTAGGACTTTTATTATTATGAAATAAATTTATATATTTTTTTAAAAACAAGTCTCTCTCTTATGGTACCGCAATAGTCCTTCTTTTTCTGAAAGAGGCAGGACCCTGTTGGAGAGGTCCTGCTCTTGCTTCTCTTTCAACCCAATTTTTGATCCTATTCATATTCAGGATGATGGTACCTATTTACAGATTATACCCCTTTTTGTAAATTTTGTGGCATATTTGTCAATTCTAACAATGTAACTATGTAAGATGGACGTGATTTTAATGAATTCTACAGAAAAAAAAGTACTTTTTGTATTTAATTATGCTTTTTCCTAAAATTGTTTATTGTGTGCTGAAAATATCATCCCTGCACCTTGAGTCATTTCAGTAATTGTCTAAATGGAAAGTGAAAGTATCTGGGATTGAGCGACTGCTACGACTGCAACTGACACAGAAAATAGAACAAAAAAACGTAGAAAAGATAGAGAAAAAAAAGCAAAAAAAAATATCAGCAATGGACATTAAACAGCTAGTTGCCAACATTGAGAGCTTTAGCCTGGATGATGAGATCTGGGCAGTCAAGGTTACACAAGAGTCCTACTACAGCTGTTTGGCTATACAGGCCATGGAAAATCTTCCTTCATTAACTCCTGTAAGTACGTCCTGGAAAAGGATGAGAACTTCAAAGAACACGCTGAGGCCCGAGAAACCAACCGCGGACTGACCCTGGTCAGAAATGCCTATCCGCTTACCAAAGTGATCACCATGGTAGACAACAGAGGATGCAGCAGAATGAACGATTTTGAAAGATTTGAAGTGTATGCCCAGTTGGGTGAGTAACATTCTGAGAGCTCCAAAGGCTACGGGACTGGCAGGCTAGCCAAAAAAAAAACAATGTAAAATCCAGATGATGCCCCTTAGCTTTGTAACACTTTGTTGGTCACTCCATAGAAGACCCTTATATGACTGTTGTAGTCTTGGTTGTAGTAGAGGCAACTCTCCTCAATACAGATATGGCCACCTGAAGGTGGAGCTAAACAACATTGATTTAATTGTTTCCCAAAACAGTTACATTCAAGGCATGCAGTGAATGATAACGGTTATATCTGAACTGTCAAGCCGTTACATGTCTGGTGTCATCACTGATCACCTGGGCAACATCATGGCAACTGCAGATCAAAGCAGAACTCTGTGATGAGCACAGGCCGGCTACTAGGTGAGTTCCAAAATCCAAAACTTTATTTGCTACATGTTAAAAAATCACAGTGGTTACAGCTAATGCGTTTCGGCTGTAATGGCATTACTTATAGCACGAGGCTATGATTACGTCCATTATGGCCGAAACACGTTAGTTCTATGCACTGTGATTTTTAGCATGTAGTAAAATAAGGATTTGTATTTCTGAACTCACCATGTAGCCGGCCTGTACTTATCACAGACTTCTGTTCTAGGAATGAATATCCCAGCCAAGAGCACTGGTTTCCAGCAACAAGTGTTTTTAGAGATAGAGCAGCAGAGCTTGGGTTTTGTTCTCTGTTATACTGCAGATCAAACAGAGGTTAATGCAGCTTCATTGGTTGTAAAGAAGAGGAGGGTTTGGTTCCATGTGATGTCTGAGCCTAGAAAAGTGGGATCCGGCCATATTGGAGAACACAGTGCCTTGGGGCCACTATGTTCTGCTCAGCTGAGCCATTACTGATTAGTCTGAATCTTGATAAAATTTTCAAACATCAAGTTAAAAAGAATGTAAACCATGGTGGGGCGCTGTTTATTTTAAGCTGTTATGTACACTCCAGAGCTTGGAGGCAACAAGTCATCACCATAGGGGTAAGCCAGTTGACAGGGCAGCAGCTGTCAGATCTCAGTTGTGGCTCTCATCTACAGAGTCATTCTCAAAGTAAATAAGTGGGCAAATGTACCAGTTTTATATTATTATTATTTGTATTATTCAGAGCATATAAGCCTTTAATAATATGATTCCAGGTATAATATTCCTGCATAAACCCAATTAAGTCTGGTTCTCTATAAAGTGGAACTCTAAAAGTGACTGTGAGATAAAGCCACACATTATAATTGGAGAAACGTATAACCACTTCAGCTTCAGAAGGTTCCCCCCCCACCCCCTTCCTGACCATTTTTTGCGATAATCACCTCTGCGATCTTAATTTTTTGCGCTATAAACAAAAGAAGGCCGACTTTAAAAAAAAAAAAAAAAAAAAAAAAAAAAAATATATATATATATATTTTTTTTTTTTTTTTTTTGGGTACAAACTATTGGTTTACAAGTGAATTCGCCTATACCCG
The DNA here is from genome assembly GCF_042186555.1 of Aquarana catesbeiana. Lineage (NCBI taxonomy): Eukaryota > Metazoa > Chordata > Amphibia > Anura > Ranidae > Aquarana > Aquarana catesbeiana. Next base: position 16,532,122 of record NC_133329.1, on the reverse strand, counting down.
TAAAACCACCACTGCGTTCTGAGGAATGAGCAAAGACAATTCTAAAGCTGCCACTTAAAATAATGAAAATATGTGATCCGAATTCAAACCCCAATAGGTGTGAGAATGAATAGTGGCGCTAACATGAAAAATCACTACTAAAAAAATATATATAAATAACATAAGTGACTCAATAGAATAATGGTGAAACCTAAATACATCCAAATTAGGATCCAAAATAAGAATAACGTAACTAACCAATATATATCACCCTGTGACAAGTGTTTAAATATATGTGTCACTTTTCAAAATTACATACCATGTACAAAAGAATAAAAAAGTACATATGATGATGTGAATAAACACACATAAGCTAAAACATAGTGGGATAAATGTGTCACTTCTCAAAAAGATATGATAAGTGACTGATGAAGAAGAATAAACCAATCCGTATGCAATGTAAACAAGAGAAAATGAATAAAAATACAAAAATGATCCACCTCGTGACAGATGTGGGATGAGTGTATCACTTCTACAAAAATAGTAGGACTGATGAATGCAACCAGTCCATGTGCAATGTGATCGAAAGTTCAGAAAGTGATGAGATCTCCGGTATGAAAATGTGGCTATACAGCAATCTAACACGTAGTTGATTTTTAACCACTGCATGGATGTCTGTGATATGATTTGCCTTTTCCACTTGTCACAGGGTGATATATATTGGTCAGTCACGTTATTCTTATTTTAGATCCTAATTGACCAGGTAATGGTGTCTATAGCTGTTAGTTTAGCTTTGTATAGGGAGGGTAAGTCTGTAAGTATTAGATCAATTCTAGAATACAATCTATGCGGATTAGAGAAGAATGTGAAATCTTTTTCATCCGGGTGGTGACATCTCCAGATATCGTATAAAGATTAGTTATGTATAGTGGAGTGTAATGTTGATTTATGATGTAATTTAGGAGGGGAGCAGTCTACTTTGGAATCTATCACTGAGTTAAAGTCTCAGAAAAAGAGGAGGTTCCCCTTACATAGAGATTTAACCTTTTTAAAAAGATTCCTTAAAAAGGTTATTTGACCCTGGTTGGGAGCATATCCTGATACAATCGTGTATACAACAGTATTCATGGTACAAACCAAAACAATATACCACCCCTTAGGATCTGTGATAATGTCCTGTAAAGGAAATTCAACTGTATTCTTAATTGCTATGAGAACACCATTGTGTTCCGATTCTGCACTAGCAAAAAAAATATGCGGATATTGTCTATGGGAACATTTGGGGGCTTTGGTGGCCGAGAAATGGGTTTTCTGTATACATAGAACATCCCATTTTAGTTTCTGGGCTTCGGACCACATGAGTTTGCACTTAAAAGGGCTATTCAAACCCTTAACATTGAGGGAAACAAACTTAATAGTCATCGAAAATCAAAATGCAGTCAGCAGACGTTCTTTGTACAGACTTATGAGGAGGAGGGGCTTTCTCCTTCATAGAAGTATTTGGTGCATTAACGGTTTGTACTTACAAGAAGTTAGTTCAGTAAAGAGGAAATGGCGCCATCTATTGGGGAAGATATGTGCAACCAGCAAATGGTAGGATGGATAGAGAATTGAAACTGTGATACTCAAGCAAAAATGGGTAATGCGAGGTGAGTAGTAGCACATATAGCCAATCATCTGTATACAGCAAGTGAGGACAACTAAGAGAAAAAAAAACAATAAGAATGTAAAATGAAGTCCAGAGCCTGCCACAGAATCCAGAGGCAATTGAAACTGCTTGACATCTGAGGGCGAACAACCCACACCAACATGGCAATAAGGACTTTGTTCCTGGGTTTCTAGAGAATTATATGACTCCAAGGACCACTTTCAGTAATTTGTGAGGTACTTTTATGATAAATATCCTGGAAGGTTCATGACCATTCCTCCCTTAGTTTAATTGGATCCCGACGTTCTTCTTTCGGTTTGTCTGCTGGGAGAATCCACCATTCTTTAAGAAATCGTAGGTCAGATTCTAGCGAGAATATGTTGACTGTCTTGTCCAGGTGCGTCACTGTTAGCTTGGATGGGGTCCTCCATCTGTAGGTGATGTTGTGGTTTCTTAGGGCTTTTGTGATTAAAGGAGCTTTTTCCTATGCTGTATAGTAGCTTGCGATAGATCAGTATATAGAACAATGCCTGCAAATTGCCCGCTTAATTGTGGGTTTTACTGTATGGCATGCATCGCGTTTTCTTTGATATAATAGTAATGTATTCTTGCCAATAAGGCTCTCGATACCGTATCCGGAAGGAAAGTTGGTTTAGGCAATCTATGCGCTTGTCAGAAACCATGAATCAGACTGAGACAGAAGTACAGTTAAATCACACTTGTTTAATAATAATAATAACAAGGTAAATGTAGTCAAAACATAGCCAGAGTTCAGGAACCAGAACGGATAGTCAGACAAGCCAAAACGTCAGGGAGCCAGAGAGTTTAGTAGTAGAAGAGGAAGCAGGATCTGGAGCCAGAAGGAATGTCAGCCAAGCAAGTCTTTAACAGGAACACAGGAGAGAGTCTCTAGGGATGTGACCAAGGCAAAGGCAGAGATCATCTGGGCTGGACGGCTTAAGTAGGCAGGACTGACGAGCAGGATATCATCAACAGGTGAGTCACTGTGGAGAGAAAAGAGCTGGCAATTAGCCGACAGCTGAGTGGCCAGCTTCACGAAGGAAGGGGTGAGCCCAGCCCTGACAGCACTCTGTTGATTATTAGTTCTATATCGGTCACATTGGGCACTAGTAAGCGTAGCAATTGGCGTATGTAGCCTGTCTAATCAGCGGCAGAAATGGACTCTGGAATGTTGCAAAATGTAATATTGTTCCTGTGTGAGTGATCTTCCATATCCACCAGTTTAGCCACGATTCTCTGTATGTCATTTTGTTGTTCTTTGTATGCATCCACAAGATGATTGTGAGCAGAGAAGGCATCCTCCATTTTGAGTTCTGTGTGTGACATTCTTTGCTGCAGATCATGCACAGAAGCCTTCATAGGTTTCAGCATATTCACCATGTCAATGTGCAGGGAGTCTCTCAGGGAAATCGGCATGTCCTTCATATTAGTCATTGACACAGGCTGACAAGATGAAGGGAAGTGCTCAAGAGGGGTCTGGGTGGAATGCTCTGCAGCATTCTCTTCCATATCAGAATCCTCTGCTTGCTGGGCTCCTTTAGCTTTTTTAAAGTAGATGGGCTGCGGGTAGATGAGCTGTCAGGGGGCGAGATGTCAGTGTCCCCTGTGTTTGCACAGTGTATGGCCGTACATACCGAAGTGGATGATCTGCTGGAGTCTGAGGAGTGCTCTCCTTCCTCGGCAGGCCGCGTGTGTGCTCTGGCGCCATCTTGGTACAACCGTCCATTCGTGGTGGGGTAATGATCTGTCAGTTTCTGTGGGGCTAGGCGCTGTGAGCCCCATTTGCGGATAGCACCTAGTGCTGCATCTTCAAGGGAAGCCATAGGTAGTCGCTGGGAGTACCTCCGTCACTGGATATCGTAGCTTGTCAGTGGCTTGGAGCAGGAGCTCAGCTAGCAGGCAGCCATCCTCCTCGCTTGCCGGACACGCCCCTGGCAGAAGGGAAGTATCTGCCCTCCTAAATTGGCCCCCTCTTAGCCACGCCCCTGAAACGCATTGCCCGTACATGCAAATTTAGTTTGAACTATTTAAATGGAAAAAATAATTTTGGAGTCTAGATTTCTGGTGTGATGCATTCTCTGTGCCTTGTCAATTCCAGGAAACTTCATCCCCATCGGAAAGAAAGTTGAATGGAGAGATAATTGCAGCGATATGATTAAGGCCATCAAAGATTCTGAATTGGAACCAAATTTCTCAGACTTTATTGTCCCCATCTTTGTGTACCGGTAAGTGATTCTTGTGTTAGATGAGGACTCCTTGGAGCAGATTGGTTTCCAGGAATTAGATGGTGAGCTGATCTAATGATAAGTTTGCTGGTGATATGTTCAGAACTGAAGGTGACCATGTTTTTTTTTTTATATTTACAAGAAAATCTTATGGTTTGGGGTCAATATTATTTTCTTTATTACTGTTAAGCATGTAAATTTCTGTTCTCTAACTTTTTCTGGTGATCCCCCTAACAAGAGTACTTCCTGACATAGTGTAAGAGATACCGAGTGCAGGTATCCAGCATCAGCAGGGATGACCAGTTCAGTGTAGCTATACTTAGGAAACTGGAATCAGACTGAGTATGGTTAGAATGAAGTTTATTAACCACTTAAGGACCACCCTATAGCAGATATATTGCTACAGGGCGGCCCTCCTGTGCAGAATCACGTATATATAGTTACATAGTTACATAGTTAGTCAGGTTGAAAAAAGACACAAGTCCATCTAGTTCAACCAAATGAAAAAAACAATACAATCCCATATACACAATCCTTCATCCACAGTTGATCCAGAGGAAGGCGAAAAACCCCAGCAAAGCATGCTCCACTATGGGAATGTTTGACCATTCTTCCATTATGAGGTCAGGCACCGATGTTGGACAAGAAGTCTCCACTCTAATTCATCCCAAAAGTGTTCTATCAGGTTGAGATGCAGGCCAGTCAAGTTCCTCCACCCCAAACTCGCTCATCCGTGCCTTTCTGGATCTTGCTTTGTGCACTGGTGGGCAGTCATGTTGGAACAGGAAGGGGCCGTCCCCAAACTGTTCCCACAAAGTTGGGAGCATGAAATTGTCCAAAATATCTTGGTATTTCCTTCACTGGAACTAAGGGGCCAAGCCCAACCCCTGACAACAACCCCACACCATAATCCTCCCTCAAAAAAAATGATTTGGACTAGTGCACAAAGCAAGGTCCATAAAGACATGATTGAGCGAGTTTGTTTTGGGGGAACTGAACCCAATAGAACACCTTTTGGTATGAATTAGAGTGGAGACTGCAGGCCAGGCCTTCTCATCCAACATCAGTTCCTGACGTCACAAATGCGCTTCTGGAAGAATGGTCAAACATTCCCATAGACACACTCCTAAACCTTGTGGGCAGCCTTCCCAGAAGAGTTGAAGCTGTTATAGCTGCAAAGGGTGGTCCAACTCAATATTGAACCCTATGGACGAAGGCCGGGATGTCATTAAAGTTCATGTGTGTGTAAAGGCAGGCGTCCCAATACTTTTACATCTGGTTGAGCCTAATTACTGGGATCTGCTGGCTGCTGGGAGACACCTGCTGGTGAAAACCAGGACTATGACCTGTAGCACTGGGGACCACAGTGCCACCAGCAGGTGATCCAGAAAGATAAAAGGCACTGAGAGCACTGACACCAGCATTGAGATAGAGAGCACTCACACCAGCAATGAGATAGAGAGAACTGACACCAGCACCGAGATAGAGAGCACTGACAGCAGCACTGAGATAGCACACTGACACCAGCACTGAGATAGTGAGCACTGACACCAGCACCGAGATAGAGAGCACTAACACCAGCAACAAGATAGAGAGCACTGACACCAGCACTGAGATTAAGAGCACTGACATCAGCACCAATATAGAGAGCACTGACACCAGCACTGAGATAGAGAGCACTGACACCAGCACCGAGATAGAGAGCACTGACACCAGCACTGAGATAGAGAGCACTGACACCAGCACCAAGATAGAGAGCACTGACACCAGCACTGAGATAGAGAGCGCTGACACCAGCACTGAGATAGAGAGCACTGACTCCAGCACTGAGATAGAAAGCACTGACACTAGCACCAAGATAGAGAGCACTGACACCACCACTGAGATAGAAAGCACTGACACCAGCACTGAGATAGAATGCACTGACACCAGCACTGAGATAGAGAGCACTGACACCAGCACCAAGATAGAGAGCACTAACACCAGCACTGAGATAGAGAGCACTGACACCAGCACTGAGATAGAGAGCACTGACACCAGCACCAAGATAGAGAGCACTGACACCAGCACTGAGATAGAGATCACTGACACCAGCACCAAGATAGAGAGTACTGAGATAGAGAGCACTGACACCAGCACCAAGATAGAGAGCACTGACACCAGCATTGAGATAGAAAGCACTGACACCAGCACCAAGATAGAGAGCACTGACACCAGCACTGAGATAGAGAGCACTGACACCAGCACCAAGATAGAGAGCACTGACACCAGCACCAAGATAGAGAGTACTGAGATAGAGAGCACTGACACCAGAACCAAGATAGAGAGCACTGACACCAGCATTGAGATAGAAAGCACTGACACCAGCACCGAGATAGAGAGCACTGACACCAGCACTGAGATAGAGAGCACTGACACCAGCACCAAGACAGAGAGCACTGACTCCAACACTGAGATAGAGAGCACTGACTCCAGCACTGAGATAGAAAGCACTGACACCAGCACCGAGATAGAGAGCACTGACACCAGCACTGAGATAGAAAGCACTGACACCAGCACTGAGATAGAGAGCACTGACACCAGCACCGAGATAGAGAGCACTGACTCCAGCACTGAGATAGAGAGCACTGACAGCAGCACAGAGATAGAGAGCACTGACACCAGCACTGAGATAGAGAGCACTGACACCAGCACCAAGATAGAGAGCACTGACACCAGCATTGAGATAGAAAGCACTGACACCAGCACCGAGATAGAGAGCACTGACACCAGCACCGAGAAAGAGAGCACTGACTCCAACACTGAGATAGAGAGCACTGACACCAGCACCGAGATAGAGAACACTGACTCCAGCACTGAGATAGAGCGCACTGACACTAGCATTGAGATAGAGAGCACTGACACCAGCACCGAGATAGAGAGCACTGACACCAGCACCAAGATAGAGAGCACTGACACCAGCACCGAGATAGAGAGCACTGACACCAGCACCGAGATAGAGAGCACTGACACCAGCACTGAGATAGAGAGCACTGACACCAGCACCGAGATAGAGAGCACTGACACCAGCACCAAGACAGAGAGCACTGACTCCAACACTGAGATAGAGAGCACTGACACCAGCACCAAGACAGAGAGCACTGACTCCAACACTGAGATAGAAAGCACTGACACCAGCACTGAGATAGAGAGCACTGACACCAGCACCAAGACAGAGAGCACTGACTCCAGCACCGAGATAGAGAACACTGACACCAGCACTGAGATAGGGATCACTGACACCAGCACTGAGATAGAGAGCACTGACACCAGCACCGAGATAGAGAACACTGACACCAGCACTGAGATAGAGAGCAATGACACCAGCCCTGAGATAGAGAGCACTAAGACCAGTACCAAGATAGAGAGCACTGACACCAGCACTAAGATAGAGAGCACTGACACCAGCACTGAGATAGAGAGCACTGACACCAGCACTAAGATAAAGAGCACTGAGATAGAGAGCAACTAGATATAGAGCACTGAGATAGAGACAGAGAGCACTGACACCAGCACTGAGATAGAAATGACTGACACCAGCACTTTAAAGCTCAGTTAATTTTTTTATTGCTTTAATTATTTTTCCATTTATGAGCGTGAGTGGGGCCTCCTGTCTAAGTTTGCCTAAGGCCTCACAAAGCCTAGAGCCGCCTGCACAGAGAATGGAATGTTGACCATTCTTCCATTCATGAGGTCATGCACCGAAGTTGGACAAGAAGTCTCCACTCTATTTTATCCCAAAGGTGTTCTATTGGGTTGAGGTCAGGACTCTGTGCAGGCCAGTCAAGTTCCTCCACCCCAAACTCGCTCATTCATGTCTTTATGAACCTTTAGAACAACTTTGGGATGAATTAGAGTGGAGACTGCGAGCCAGGCCTTCTCATCCAACATCAGTGTCTGACCTCACAAATGTACTTCTGGAAGAATGGTCAAACATTCCCATAGACACACTCCTAAACCTTGTGGACGGCCTTCCCAGAAGAGTTGAAGTTGTTATAGCTGCAAAGGGTGGGCCAACTCAATATTGAACCCTACGTACTAAGCCTGGGATGCCATTAAAGTTCATGTGTGTGTAAAGGCAGGTGTCCCAATACTTTTGGTAATATAGTGTAGCGTCCCAGCAGCCAGCAACAGATTGAGCCTAATTACTGGGATCTGCTGGCTGCTGGGAGACACCTGCTGGTGAACACCAGAACTACACCCTGTAGCTCTGGGGACCACAGTGCCACCAGCAGGTAATCCAGGTCCTGACACACAGGGTGACAGGGTGATAGGACATTCATTAACCACATGCCGACCGGGCCATAGCCGAAAGACAGCCACAGCGCGGTCGGCTTATCCTGGGAGGGCGTCCATGGACGTCCTCCCAGAATACTGCTCTCGGGCGCCCCCTGGGGCGCATACCCGAGAACTTCCGTGACCGCCGGGTCCAGAGGACCCGGCGCATCACTGTCAACGGTGAACGGCCGCTAATCGCGGCCGTTTACCATGTGATCGCTCCGTCAAATGACGGAGCGCTCACATGTAAACAAACCGGCGTCATGTCATGACGCCGGTTCCTCCCTCCCCTCTGTGTGCCGATCGGTACAGAGGGGGAGGGGCGGGGGAGGGATCGGATGGTAGCAGCGTTGTGGGCTGCATCTGTAGTGCCCACAACGCTGCTCTGTGACAAATACAGTCACATCCATCCATCCATCCATCCATCCCACCATGATCAGCCATCCCTCCATACTATAATACCCCACAATACCCCACAATACCCCACAATACCCCACAATACTCTGCAATACCCCACAATACTCTGCAATACCCCCACAATACTCTGCAATACCCCCACAATACTCTGCACTACTCCGCAACACCCCACAATACTCTGCAATACCCCACAATACTCTGCAATACCCCACAATACTCTGCAATACCCCCACAATACTCTGCAATACCCCACAATACCCCACAATACTCTGCAATACCCCACAATACCCCACAATACTCTGCAATACCCCACAATGCTCTGCAATACTCTGCAATACTCCACAATGCTCTGCAATACTCTGCACTACTCCGCAACACCCCACAATACTCTGCAATACCCCACAATACTCTGCAATACCCCACAATACCCCACAATACTCTGCAATACCCCACAATACTCTGCAATACCCCACAATACTCTGCAATACTCTGCACTACTCCGCAACACCCCACAATACTCTGCAATACCCCACAATACCCCACAATACTCTGCAATACCCCACAATACCCCACAATACTCTGCAATACCCCACAATGCTCTGCAATACTCTGCAATACCCCACAATGCTCTGCAATACTCTGCAATACCCCACAATACTCTGCAATACCCCACAATACTCTGCAATACCCCACAATGCTCTGCAATACCCCACAATGCTCTGCAATACTCCACAATACTCTGCAATACCCCGCAATACTCTGCAATACCCCGCAATACTCTGCAATACTCTGCACTACCCCGCAACACCCCGCAATACTTTGCACTACTCCGCAACACCCCGCAATACTCTGCAATACTCTGTACTACTCCACAACACCCCGCAATACTCTGTAATACTCTGTACTACTCCACAACACCCCGCAATACTCTGCAACACCCCACAATACTCTGCAACACCCGCAATACTCTGTAATACTCTGTACTACTCCACAACACCCCGCAATACTCTGCAACACCCCGCAATACTCTGCAACACCCCGCAATACTCTGCAACACCCCGCAATACTCTGCAATACTCTGTACTACTCCACAACACCCCACAATACTCTGCAATACCCCACAATACTCTGCAATACCCTGCAATACTCTGCAATACCCCGCAATACTCTGCAACACCCCGCAATACTCAGCAACACCCCGCAATACTCTGCAATACTCTGTACTACTCCACAACACCCCACAATACTCTGCAATACCCCACAATACTCTGCAATACCCCACAATACTCTGCAATACTCTGCACTACTCCGCAACACCCCACAATACTCTGCAATACCCCACAATACCCCACAATACTCTGCAATACCCCACAATACCCCACAATACTCTGCAATACCCCACAATACTCTGCAATACCCCACAATACCCCACAATACTCTGCAATACCCCACAATACCCCACAATACTCTGCAATACCCCACAATGCTCTGCAATACTCTGCAATACCCCACAATGCTCTGCAATACTCTGCACTACTCCGCAACACCCCACAATACTCTGCAATACCCCACAATGCTCTGCAATACCCCACAATGCTCTGCAATACTCTGCAATACCCCACAATACTCTGCAATACCCCACAATACTCTGCAATACTCTGCACTACTCCGCAACACCCCACAATACTCTGCAATACCCCACAATACCCCACAATACTCTGCAATACCCCACAATACCCCACAATACTCTGCAATACCCCACAATGCTCTGCAATACTCTGCAATACCCCACAATGCTCTGCAATACTCTGCACTACTCCGCAACACCCCACAATACTCTGCAATACCCCACAATGCTCTGCAATACCCCACAATGCTCTGCAATACTCTGCAATACCCCACAATACTCTGCAATACCCCACAATACTCTGCAATACCCCACAATACTCTGCAATACCCCACAATACTCTGCAATACCCCGCAATACTCTGCAATACCCCACAATACTCTGCAATACCCCGCAATACTCTGCAATACCCCGCAATACTCTGCACTACCCCGCAACACCCCGCAATACTTTGCACTACTCCGCAACACCCCGCAATACTCTGCAATACTCTGTACTACTCCACAACACCCCGCAATACTCTGTAATACTCTGTACTACTCCACAACACCCCGCAATACTCTGCAACACCCCACAATACTCTGCAACACCCGCAATACTCTGTAATACTCTGTACTACTCCACAACACCCCGCAATACTCTGCAACACCCTGCAATACTCTGCAACACCCCGCAATACTCAGCAACACCCCGCAATACTCTGCAACACCCCGCAATACTCTGCAATACTCTGTACTACTCCACAACACCCCACAATACTCTGCAATACCCCACAATACTCTGCAATACCCCACAATACTCTGCAATACTCTGCACTACTCCGCAACACCCCACAATACTCTGCAATACCCCTCAATACCCCACAATACTCTGCAATACCCCACAATACCCCACAATACTCTGCAATACCCCACAATGCTCTGCAATACTCTGCAATACCCCACAATGCTCTGCAATACTCTGCACTACTCCGCAACACCCCACAATACTCTGCAATACCCCACAATGCTCTGCAATACCCCAAAATGCTCTGCAATACTCTGCAATACCCCACAATACTCTGCAATACCCCACAATACTCTGCAATACCCCGCAATACTCTGCAATACCCCGCAATACTCTGCAATACCCCGCAATACTCTGCACTACTCCGCAACACCCCGCAATACTTTGCACTACTCCGCAACACCCCGCAATACTCTGCAATACTCTGTACTACTCCACAACACCCCGCAATACTCTGTAATACTCTGTACTACTCCACAACACCCCGCAATACTCTGCAACACCCCACAATACTCTGCAACACCCGCAATACTCTGTAATACTCTGTACTACTCCACAACACCCCGCAATACTCTGCAACACCCCGCAATACTCTGCAACACCCCACAATACTCTGCAACACCCCGCAATACTCTGCAACACCCCGCAATACTCTGCAATAATCTGTACTACTCCACAACACCCCACAATACTCTGCAATACCCCACAATACTCTGCAATACCCCACAATACTCTGCAATACCCCGCAATACTCTGCAACACCCCGCAATACTCTGCAACACCCCGCAATACTCTGCAACACCCCGCAATACTCCACAATACCCAGTCATACTCGGCGATACCCAGCCATGTGCAGCCATTCCCAGCCATGCGCAGCCATGCTCAGCCATATTCAGCTGTACTCGGCCTCTGTATGTGGCCAGGCTGTGGAAGTCTCACACATGTGGTATCGCCGTACTCAGGAGTAGGAGAATCTATTTTGGGGTGTTATTTTTGGTATGTACATGCTTTGTGTTAAAAAAAAAAGTGTTTTAACCACTTCCTGCCCGCCGGCCGTCATACGACGTCCTTGACTTTGTGCGGGGATATCTGAATGATGGGTGCAGCTACAAGCATCATTCAGATATCATCTTTTTCAGCCGACGATTCCCTACACCATAAGAATGATCGTAGCGGCTGTTCCACTGCTTGATCGTTCTTATGGAAGGCGAGAGGGGACCACCCCCCTTCCCGCCGCCCTCCGGTGCTTCTACCGTCTCAGCGCTACGATTGAAGCCAGGATCGTTTTTTTTTAATTATTTCAGGCTTCCCAGCCTAGAGGTGAGATGTGGGGTCTTATTGACCCCATATCTCACTGTAAAGAGGACCTGTCATGCCATATTCCTATTACAATGGATGTTTACATTCCTTGTAATAGGAATAAAAGTGATCAAAAATTTTTTTTTTGGAAAAAAGTGTCAAACTAAAATAAATAAAGTAAAATGAACAATAAAAAAAAAAAAAAAAATTTTTAAAGCGCCCCTGTCCGTGTGCTCACATGCAGAAGCGAATGCACAGGTAAGTCCCGCCCACATATGAAAACGGTGTTCAAACCACACATGTGAGGTATCGCTGCGATCGGTAGAGCGAGAGAAATAATTTTGGCCCTCGACCTCCTCTGTAACTCAAAACATGTAACCAGTAAAAAATTTTAAAGCGTCGCCTATGGGGATTTTTAAGTAGCGAAGTTTGGCGCCATTCCACGAGCGTGAGCGATTTTGAAGGGTGACATGTTAGGTATCTATTTACTTGGTGTAACTTCATCTTTCACATTATGCAAAAACATTGGGCCAACTTTACTGCTTTTGTTTTTTTTTAAACCACAAAAAAAAAGCGTTCAAAAAATTGCTGCGCAAATACCGTGCAAGATAAAAAGTTGCAACAACCACCATTGTATTCTCTAGGATCTTTGCAAAAAAAAACATATATAATGTTTTGGGGTTCTATGTAATTTTCTAGCAAATAAATGATGATTTTTACATGTAGGAGAGAAATGTCAGAATTGGCCTGGGTGCTCCAGAGCGCCTGAAGGTGCTCCCCTGCATTTTGGGCCTCTGTATGTGGCCACGCTGTGTAAAAGTCTCACACATGTGGTATCGCCATACTCGGGAGTAATAGCAGAATGTGTTTTGGGGTGTAATTTGTGGTATGCATATGTGGTGTGTGAGAAATAACCTGCTAATATGACATTTTTGTGGAAAAAAAATAAAGAAAAAAATCTTGATTTTGCAAAGAATTGTGGGAAAAAATGAAAACTTCAAAAAACTCATCATGCATCTTTCTAAATACCTTGGAATGTCTTCTTTCCAAAAAGGGGTCATTTGGGGGGTATTTGTACTTTTCTGTCATGTTAAGGTCTCAAGAATATAGATAGGTCGTCACTAATTCAGGTATGATCAATTTTCAGATATTGGCACCATAGCTTTTGGACTCTATAACTTTCACAAAGACCAAATAATTTACACCGATTTGTACTTATTTTTACCAAAGATATGTAGCAGTATAAATTTTGGCCAAAATTTACAAAGAAAAATTACTAAATTTGCTAAATTTTATAACAGAAACAAAGAAAATTTCATTTTTTTACCGAATTTTCAGTCTTTTTTCTTTTATAGCGCAAAAAATAAAAAACCCAACGGTGATTAAATACCACCAAAAGAAAGCTCTATTTGTGTGAAAAAAAGGACAAAAATTTCATATGGGTACAGTGTTGCATGACTGAGTAATTGTCATTCAAAATGTGAGAGCACCGAAAGCTGAAAATTGGTCTGGTTAGGAAGGGGGTTTAAGTGCCCAGTTGTCAAGTGGTTAAAAATAAAAAACAACTTAATAAATATATACTTTTCACTCAAACTAAAGACACATTAAAGCATGCACATAAGTGTTAAGGGGTCTTTGTTATCCATTTACATGGATAAACATTGTGTTCTTCTTCTACTCTTCTCCAGTGCCAGACAACAAATACCAGCAGGAGAAAAGGAAGATGTGAAAACATTTATGGAAAACTGTGTAAAAATGACAGGTAACATTTTCCTGTATAAAGACCTCATGTTGGTGATATGATTCCATTACTCTTGTCCTTTAACTGCCATTCATTCTACTAACCTTGCTGCCATCTCTTTGGCCAGCATGTGATTGGCCACAATACCTGCCAGTCAGACACCAGGGGTGGGATTACTGCAGACAGCTGTAGCAGGGAAGAAAATCCTGCACTGCAACACATGAGTCCTAGAGAGGAAGTGACAGCCGTATGAACCTTATGCTGCTAAGTGAAGGAACTGGGGCAGATTTTTACCAAATATGATTTGACAATAAGGGGCGTATTTCTAAAAAAGCAGAGCTATATGTCCGGCGACACTGCATGTACATTCATCCTATGTGAATGGGGGGCAAAAACAAATGTTATAAGAATATTTTCTTTACAGGTCGAATTTTTTTCATTTGTAATAGCAAAGTGAGACACGAAAATACTGCATTATGGTCACTAGATGTAGCTGATGGTCATAGGGAAATGTTTTATTTTTATTTGTTTTATTATATATACACAGTGGGGACAGAAAGTATTCAGACTTAAATTTTTCACTCTTTGTTTTATTGCAGCCATTTGCTAAAATTATTTAAGTTCATTTTTTTTTACATTAATGTACACACAGCACCCCATATTGTACACACAGCACCCCATATTGTACACACAGCACCCCATATTGTACACACAGCCCCCCATATTGTACACACAGCACCTCATATTGTACACACAGCACCCCATATTGTACACACAGCACCCCATATTGTACACACAGCACCCCATATTGACAGAAAAACACAGAATTGTTGACATTTTTGCAGATTTATTAAAAAAGAAAAACTGAAATATCACATGGTCCTAAGTATTCAGACCCTTTGCTCAGTATTTAGTAGAAGCCCCTTTTGATCTAATACAGCCACGAGTCTTTTTGGGAAAGATACAACAAGTTTTTCACACCTGGATTTGGGGATCCTCTGCCATTCCTCCTTGCAGATCCTCTCCAGTTCTGTCAGGTTGGATGGTAAACGTTGGTGGACAGCCATTTTTAGGTCTCTCCAGAGATGCTCAATTGGGTTTAAGTCAGGGCTCTGGCTGGGCCATTCAAGAACAGTCACAGAGGTGTTGTGAAGCCACTCCTTCATTATTTTAGCTGTGTGCTTAGGGTCATTGTCTTGTTGGAAAGTAAACCTTCGGCCCAGTCTGAGGTCCTAAGCACTCTGGAGAAGGTTTTCGTCCAGGATATCCCTGTACTTGGCCGCATTCATCTTTCCCTCGATTGCAACCAGTCGTCCTGTCCCTGCAACTGAAAAACACCCCCACAGTATGATGCTGCCACCACCATGCTTCACTGTTGGGACTGTATTGGATAGGTGATGAGCAGTGCCTGGTTTTCTCCACACATACCGCTTAGAATTAAGGCCAAAAAGTTCTATCTTGGTCTCATCAGACCAGAGAATATTATTTCTCACCATCTTGGAGTCCTTCAGGTGTTTTTTAGCAAACTCCATGCGGGCTTTCATGTGTCTTGCACTGAGGAGAGGCTTCCGTCGGGCCACTCTGCCATTAAGCCCCGACTGGTGGAGGGCTGCAGTGATGGTTGACTTTCTACAACTTTCTCCCTTCTCCCGACTGCATCTCTGGAGCTCAGCCACAGTGATCTTTGGGTTCTTCTTTACCTCGCTCACCAAGGCTCTTCTCCCCCGATAGCTCAGTTTGGCTGGACGGCCAGCTCTAGGAAGGGTTCTGGTCGTCCCAAACGTCTTCCATTTAAGGATTATGGAGGCCACTGTGCTCTTAGGAGCCTTAAGTGCAGCAGAAATTTTTTGTAATCTTGGCCAGATCTGTGCCTTGCCACAATTCTGTCTCTGAGCTCTTCGGGCAGTTCCTTTGACCTCATGATTCTCATTTGCTGTGACATGCACTGTGAGCTGTAAGGTCTTATATAGACAGGTGTGTGGCTTTCCTAATCAAGTCCAATCAGTATAATCAAACACAGCTGGACTCAAATTAAAGTGTAGAACCATCTCAAGGATGATCAGAAGAAATGGACAGCACCTGGATAGTTAAATATATGAGTGTCACAGCAAAGGGTCTGAATACTTAGGACCATGTGATATTTCAGTTTTTCTTTCTTAACCGGCTCCTGTACTTTTACGTCGGCAGAATGGCACGGCTGCGCAAAGTAACGTACCCAAACATTACTTTGAATTTGCCGCTGGCGGTGCACGCGCGCGCCTGCAGCGATCTCCGTGATTCGGGTCGCGGGTCCCGTGGACTGGATCACCGCGGGCATACCCGCGATCGCCTTACGGAAAGGACGAACGGGGAGATGCCGTTGTAATCAGCATCTCCCCGTTCTGCCTAGTAACAAGTGTCACTCGATCTCTGCTCCCTGTCATCGGAGCAGAGATCAGTGATGTCACACACCAGCCCATCCCCTGACAGTTAGAAATCACTCCCTAGGACACACTTAACCCCTCCCCGCCCCCTAGTGGTTAACCCCTTCACTGCCAGTGTCATTTATACAGGAATCAATGCATTTTTATAGCACTGATTGCTGTATAAATGACAATGGTGCCAAAAATGTGTAAAAAATGTCCGACATGTCCGCCATAATGTCGCAGTCACAATAAAAATCGCTGATCGCCGCCATTACTAGCAAAAAAAAAAAATTAATAAAAATGCCATAAAACTATCCCCTATTTTTTAAACGCTATAACTTTTGCGCAAACAAATCAATAAACGCTTATTGTGATTTTTTTTTACCAAAAATATGTAGAAGAATACGTATCGGCCTAAACTGAGGAAAAAAAATGTTTTTTTATATATTTTTTGGGGATATTTATTATAACAAAATGTAAAAAACAATGTGTTTTTTTCACAATTGTCGCTCTTATTTTGTTTATGGTGCAAAAAATAAAAATCTCAGAGATGATCAAATATCACCAAAAGAAATCTCTATTTGTGGGGAAAAAAAGGATGTCAATTTTGTTTCGGAGCCACGTCGCACGACCGCGCAATTGTCAATTAAAGCAACGCAGTGCCGAATCGCAAAAAACGCTCTGGTCAGGAAGGGGATAAATCCTTCCGGGGTTGAAGTGTTTAATAAATCTGCAAAAATGTCAACAATTCTGTGTTTTTCTGTCAATATGGGGTGCTGTGTGTACATTAATGAGAAAAAAGAAATGAACTTAAATGATTTTAGCAAATGGCTGCAATATAACAAAGAGTGAAAAATTTAAGGGGGTCTGAATACTTTCCGTCTCCACTATATATATATATATATATATATATATATATATATATATATATATATATATATTCACGTGTGTTTGAGCTTCTGTTTGGGGTGCACACCCTAATGCAATAGGCTGCGCACACCTATGATCTCATAATCCATATGTATGACGTACATCTGTACTTGCACTGTTTATACTGTAAAACCCTATTCAATGTAGCTACTATGCTTGAAAATGAGCCTATTCTAATATGTGATGTTACATTTGTTGTTCACTTTTCCAAATTCAATAAAAAACATTGAACTGAAAGTATAACTAAAGGCAAATCTTTTTTTCTTAATTTTTTTATCCTGTTTGTGAAAGTAAAAGAGGATCCCAAATTTTGGGTTGTCCAGAAAAGTAATAGGGTGAAAATCTTCCAATTTTGGTGACCTGGGGTGCCCCAAGAAATTCCCATTATTTTCAGGGATTTCCTCATTTCTTGTTTTGGCTATGGGACAGGAAGTGAATGGAAATCTCCCCAATGAGATAAAGATGGCAAAAATAAATCTTACAGAGGTTATAACCCCCCCCCCCCTTACTCTATCCAAAATGAAAAAAAGGTTTTTCCTATAGTCCTACTTTATTATGATAAACTTAAAAAGTTAATAAATAAAAGAAAAAGATCTAAAAATACTTTGGTGGTCAAGGTAAAAAATGGCATAATATTATAGGCCTCGCTTAACCCAATGTGACATTTTCAGCATCTGATACTAGTGGGTGGGAGTACTACAGACCGCGGAGGTAGGGAGGAAAATACTAAAAACTAAAAACTTTGAGATGCTCACTACATTCTCTTCTTCAGGTGTTGTTCCCATCATTGTCCTCACCTTCAAAACGAAAGGAGATTACCAGGTAATTGAGAAACAATTTAGACTCATGGGTGCGGAGACGGTGATCGCCATTGAGAATTATACAATGGAGAGCAAAATAAAAACTCCGGAAAGATCCACCGACATCCTGATGGTGATAGACAGCGCCTTGAGGAACGTCAGATTCCGCCTGGAACAGCCAAGAGACCGGAGAAGAGAACGGATAGAGAGGAAGAAAGTTCTGTCCACCTACATCCATCAGATCCAACTTCAACATGAGAGAGAAAAAGAGGAAAATAAATGGTGTACACTATTGTAATATTCAATTAAATCGCATTGCATTCCTTTACATCGCATTGGGAGCTGAAGGAATGTTTGAAAACGACTGTTTAAAAAGCAAAAAAGCTTCTTCAGGTATAAATTTCAGGCTCATACCGTAGATGTACTTACATCTAAATCAGCCACCAAAAAAATAAAACGCCCCATTAGGGTCAGGTTTTGGGCCATGTTGACAGGCAAAGCTTTGACACTTCCTCATATTGCCAAGGTTTGCCCTCATATTTCTGCCTCTTGCACATTCCTATTGGCCAGTGAGGAAGCTCATCTTAGTGATCGGCCAATTGAATTTGGTGGAACTGGTGTCTAGAAGGCTTAAGAAATGTCCCAGCTTTGTCTATCAGAACAGCCCGCATTCAGGCGCAAATATGTTTCTTTTGGTTTAATGGAGCCTTAACAAGAAATATGTTTTTAAACCAAAAGAAACATACATTGGAACTTTGGTTTACGAGCAACGCAGTTAACGAGCGTTTTGAAAGACGAGCAACTTTTTTTTTTTTTTTTAATTCTGACTCGGTTTGCGAGTGTTGTCTCGCAAAACGAGCAAAATTCAAGCTAATGAGACGTGCAGTCCCGCATTTGGCCAGAGGTTTGGGGGCACCGGGGACACTCGGAACGGTTTGGAGCTGTTTGGAAATACTCGGAATCACTTGGAAATACTCGGAAATACTCTGTTCCAAAATGTTTCCAAGCCTTTCTGAGGCTACCTGAGTTCAGCTGAGCTGTCCCTGAGTATTTATGAGGCTCTCCAGCGCCCCCCCCACCTCTGGCCACATGCGGTATTGCATGTAATAGAAGTCAATGCGGACCAAATTATCTTCGTTTCCATTGACTTCTATGTGAAAACTCGCTTTGATATACGAGTGCTTTGGATTACAAGCATTCTCCTGGAACGGATTATGCTCGTATTCCAAGGTTCCACTGTATTTGCGCCTGAATGCAGGCTGTTTGCCAAGGGGTGCAACGGAGCAAACAAATTTTTCTGCACGTTCTCACGTGAGAGAAATGCACAAAAATGGTGCCCGAGAAATTTTAAAAACCACACAGTACCAAGAAGTGTGGTACTGTGCTACATTAGGTTTTCAGCATGCACAAACACATATGTGTTAGCAAAGACCGGTAGGGGTGTCATTAAGAGTTAAATCTACCATCATACATCTACAAAAGGGCAGTCGGAAATACTTGAAAACACTTGGAAATACTCCATTCCAGAGTGTTTCTGAGCCTTTCCGAGTCCAGCCGAGCTGTCCCCGAGTATTTCCGAGGCTCTTTGGCGCCCCCCCCACCTCTGGCCACATGCGGTATTGCATGTACTAGAAGTCGATGCGGAACTAATAATCTTTGTTTCCATTGACTTCTATGTGAAAACTCGCTTTGATATACGAGTGCTTTGGATTACAAGCGTTCTCCTGGAACGGATTATGCTCGTAATCTAACGTTCCACTGTATTTGCGCCTGAATGCAGGCTGTTTGCTCCGTTGCATCCCTTGGGGGTGCATCGCTTTAACTGACAATTGCGCGGTTCGGGCAACATTACACCCAAACAAAATTGACATCTTTTTTTCCCCCACAAATAGAGCTTTCTTTTGGTGGTATTTGATCACCTCTGCGGTTTTTATTTTTTGCGCTATAAACAAAAAAAGAGCGACCATTTTGAAAACAAAGCAATATTTTTTACTTTTTGCTAAAATAAATATTCCCCCAAAAATATATAAAAAAAATACATTTTTCCTTCAGTTTAGGCTGATATGTATTCTTCTATTATTATTATTATTATTATTATTATTATTATACAGGATTTATATAGCGCCAACAGTTTACACAGCACTACAATTCTTCTACATATTTTTGTTTAAAAAAAAAATCGCAGTAAGCGTATATTGATTGGTTTGCGCAAAAGTTATAGCGTCTACAAAATAGGGGATAGTTTTATGGCATTTTTATTATTAATTTTTTTTTATTAGTAATGGTGGCGATCTGCGATTTTTATCGTGACTGCGACATTATGGCGGACATATCGGACACATTGGACACTATTTTGGGACCATTGTCATTTATACAGTGATCAGTGCTATAAAAATGCATTGATTGCTGTGTAAATGACACTGGCAGGGAAGAGGGTTAAACACTAGGGGGCGATCAAGGGATTAAGTGTGTCCTAGGGAGTGATTCTAACTGCGGGGGGGGATGGGCTTCAACTCACATGACAGCGATCACTGCTCCCGATGACAGGGAGCAGTGATCTCTGTCATGTCACTAGGCAGAATGGGGAAATTCCTTGTTTACATAGGCATCTTCCTGTTCTGACACTCCGTGGACATCGGTGGACATCGAGTCCATGGGTCCCGCAGTCACGGGGCACGGGGCGGGCACGTGCGCCCACAGTGCCGCGCCTTAAAGGGGACGTACGTGTACACCCATTTGCGCAGCCGTGCCATTGTGCCGACGTATATCGCCGTGCGCTGGTCGTTTTTTTCCTCGGCTCTGATCTCTTCCTGTATACAGACAAGGGGAGTAGCCGGGGAGGAGGAACACCGATGTGGATGATCTGCCGCACTGATCTGAGGTATGTAATTGTTGTACTATAGCAGGGATATAGCAGCTATTGCAAAACTACAAGTCCCATCATGCTTTGCATCTGGGTGTGATGCTTGTGGCTGTCAGAGTCTTGCTTTGCCCCATGGGACTTGTAGTTCTGTAACAGCTGGAGGTCCGCTAATTGCATATCCCTGTACTATAGTATGATGAAGAGGACACTTGCAGGGGGTTGACAAGCTAACAAAGATGAATACTTGCAGTGATATGGGGGGGGGGGTGATTGAATACTGTATGTGCTTGGGAGGAGAAAGGAATTGTGCTACAAGGGGGAGTTGGATATAAAATCTGACCACCCCCCTGAAGTCCTCTTGAAGTGGCAACGAGGGTCAGTTTATGTGGCCATAGTTATGTGTGTAGTAAGTCTGATCTAGAGTTTCAGCTAAAAAGCATTCACTACATCTCATGTTCAGCGCACTTGTGACAGGCTGCGGTTAGACACTGAATTCACCCATCCCCCCCCATAGCTCGCCTTCCTGAAGTTTTAGTATATTAGCTGATTAACAAGGTAGATAAGGAAAACCGCAAATGCAAACCTGCAAAATTCTTGCAAGAATACAAGGAATTGGCTTTGCTAAATTGCTTTGCATCAATAAGAGTAGGTTGGCTGTTTTAAAAGGTTAAATGTTTGTATAACGGAAATATATCACCTGTTCGCTTCTGACGCAATATACTGAAATGATATGTACACTGTGTAAGCTGTAATTGGGACACTTGGCATGCAGACGAGAGTCGGGTCAGGGCTCCACTGCTTTGGCCAAAGTGGAATAAAACTCACTTCATCGAGTCCTGTGTCCAGCAAAGTCATTTACTGATATCCTACCTCCTACTACACTCTCTCCTCCCAAAGGGCCCCCAAGCACATACAGTATCATATCACTCACTGCCCCCCCCCCCCCCCCCACCCCCAAATCAAGGACACCCTAGCTGGTACACAGGGGACAATCATGGCATCTGGGCACCCTGCTAAAGCATAGTTGCCAACAGTCCCGGGAAAATTTTCCCGGGACAATCCCGATTTTGGGACCCTCGTCCCGATCGGAGGCCGTCCCGATTTGGGATTTTGCCTTTTGTCCATGGAAAAATGGGAATGTTTGGCTCCGCAGCAGTTCTGGCTCCTGGCTTCAACAAAATGGCCGCCGGCACTACTGCAAGAGCTCTTTCCCCTTGTGTTCAGCTACATCTCCTCTCGTTCCTTGTGTTCAGTGTAGATGGGAGGAGCTGGTCTGTGCAGCCAATGAATCGGCCCCTTCCCTCTCCACTGATCAGTGAACACAAGGAACGAGAGGAGATGTAGCTGCACTGCAGCCAATCCTCCGCTGGCCCTGGGCACATTGATTTAGGATTGTGGGGTCCTGTGTGCTACCTTCATGCATTGACCTGGCAGCAGCAAGAGGACCATGCTGGCCAGGAAGGTGAGACTGCGATGGAGAACCTGCACCCTGCACCTCCTGGTCCTGTGCCTGGCAATTTTTCCTCTGCACCCACTTCATGGCTGAGCTCAGAAGACAGTCCTGGCCACAGGCTGATCTGCTGATTAAATTCCAACCAAGAGAGCCTGGCATCTTTATAGAGGGGCACCACAGGAGAGCAGAGGAGGTGCCCAGCAAGAGGCAGGTGATATATGTCAGGAGGAGCAGCAGAGGTGGGGGGCATCTCTTACATACTTCAAATCTATTATTTGATCATTCAAAACGATCAAACCAAAAACAGATTGAATCCCTCCGATTGATTTAGAGGCAGTTTAAATCAGAACTGATCAGTCAGGATGAAAAATGAACTGATTTGCTCAATAATTTGATTGCATTTCAATTGACAGGATTATGAGGTTGCCTAGTGGAAAAATAGAAATGATCAATAACTTATCATTAATCGTACCTTCCAGCTGTCAATCAAATTCCACTTCCCTATGTGTGGCTTATCAATTGTCTGTGTTGTCAACTATCGATCAGGAAAGATTGATCAGAAAATAAATCATACATTTGTCAAAGCGTCTATGGACACTTTAATAAATGATGGACTCCGCTGATGGGGACACCAGATGTAAGGAGGGACTCCGCTGATGGGAACACAGATGTAAGGAGGGGCTTCGCTGATGGGGACACAGATGTAAGGAGGGGCTCCGCTGATGGGGACACAGATGTAAGGAGGGACTCCGCTGATGGGGACACAGATGTAAGGAGGGACTCCGCTGATGGGGACACAGATGTAAGGAGGGACTCCACTGATGGGGACACAGATGTAAGGAGGGCTCCACTGATGGGGACACAGATGTAAGGAGGGACTCCGCTGATGGGGGCACAGATGTAAGGAGGGACTCCGCTGATGGGGACACAGATGTAAGGAGGGGCTCTGCTGATGGGGACACAGATGTAAGGAGGAACTCCGCTGATGGGGACACAGATGCAAGGAGGACTCCGCTGATGGGGACATAGATGTAAGGAGGGGCTCCGCTGATGGGGACAATAGATGTAAGGAGGGGCTCCGCTGATGGGGACACAGATGTAAGGAGGGACTCCGCTGATGGGGACACAGATGTAAGGAGGACTCCGCTGATGGGGACACAGATGTAAGGAGGGACTCCGCTGATGGGGACAATAGATGTAAGGAGGGGCTCCGCTGATGGGGACACAGATGTAAGGAGGGACTCCGCTGATGGGGACACAGATGTAAGGAGGACTCCGCTGATGGGGACATAGATGTAAGGAGGGGCTCCGCTGATGGAAACACCAGATGTAAGGAGGGGCTTCGCTGATGGGAACACCAGATGTAAGGAGGGGCTCCGCTGATAAGGACACCAGATGTAAGGAGGACTGATGGGGACACCAGATGTAAGGAGGGGCTCCGCTGCGGGGGACACCAGATGTAAGGAGGGCCTCTGCTGCGGGGAACACAGATGTAAGGAGGGGCTCCGCTGCGGGGGGACACAGATGTAAGGAGGGGCTCTGCTGCGGGGGACACCAGATGTAAGGAGGGGCTCTGCTGCGGGGGACACCAGATGTAAGGAGGGGCTCTGCTGCGGGGGGACACAGATGTAAGGAAGGGCTCTGCTGATGGGGACACAGATGTAAGGAAGGGCTCTGCTGATGGGGACACAGATGTAAGGAGGGACTCCGCTGCGGGGGGACACAGATGTAAGGAGGGGCTCCGCTGCGGGGGGACACCAGATGTAAGGAGGGGCTCCGCTGTGGGGGACACCAGATGTAAGGAGGGGCTCCGCTGCGGGGGGACACAGATGTAAGGAAGGGCTCTGCTGATGGGGACACAGATGTAAGGAGGGGCTCCACTGCAAGGGACACAGATGTAAGGTGGGGCTCCGCTGATGGGGGCACCTGATGTAAAGAGGGGCTCTGCTGATGGGGGCACCTGATGTAAGGAGGGGCTCTGCTGGGGACACCTGATGGCATCTGGTGGCAGGTGACACGCTCAGGGCTCCCACTGATTCTGCATTATGGTGAGTTGAATAATTTCATTCTATATTACAATGTAATAATAGAAATAATGCACTTCATTCATCCTGACACCACAACATCCATGGTGCCGGGATGATTGAAGCGCTAACACCAGGTGTTTGGAGTATCTTTATCTGCTGATTTGTTAAATTCTGGAATACACTCTCAGACTCTGACCACACCCCCTTTGAGCCACGCCCATTTAAGCCACATCCCCTATTCCGCGTAAACCACGCCAATTTTCTATGACACACCTACAAACTCATGCCCCGCCCCCTAATTATAATGTGACTCCGCCCACAGCCAAAAAAGTGTCCCTAAACATTTTTTTACAATGTTGGCAACTATGCTAAAGATGCAGGGCAATCGCCCCAGGTGCCCACACTAGTGCCATCCCTGCAAGCAAGTTAGTGGAGCCAGGTGACAGAACTTTTTTCTGCACTGGGCTCCAGGACTTAGGGCCAGTTCACACCATGAATTGCACAGGAACACACTATGCATTCCTGTGCGATTTACATGCGTTCATGGTGCAGCGCCATTTCAGCCCATTCTTCTGAATGAGCTGAAATTGTGCCAGACCACACCAAGAGTTATAAGGCGCACAGGAATAGGATCCCCTGGTACTACTATACCATACGATCCAGTGCAGGTAAACGCATTACATTTGTGACCTGCATTTGTGTCATTAAGCGAACATTGACACCGACTGCAGATCACAACTGCAGTGCGTTTGGAAATCGGTGCGGGAAACGCACACCGAACGCTGGTTTCTTACATAGTTACATAGTTAGTCAGGTTGAAAAAAGACACAAGTCCGTCCAGTTCAACCATAAAAAAAAAAAAAAATCCAATAGACCCAATTCTATACCCACAGTTGATCCAGAGGAAGGCAAAAAAACCCCAGCAGAGCATGTTCCAATTTGCTACAGCAGGGGAAAAAAATACCTTCCTGATCCCCCAAGAGGCAATCGGATTTTCCCTGGATCAACTTTACCTATAAATGTCAGCACCCAGTTATATTATGTACATTTAGGAAAGTATCCAGGCCTTTCTTAAAGCAATCTACTGAGCTGGCCAGAACCACCTCTGGCGGGAGTCTATTCCACATTTTCACAGCTCTTACTGTGAAGAAACCTTTCCGTATTTGGAGATGAAATCTCTTTTCCTCCAGTCGTAAAGAGTGCCCCCTTGTCCTCTGTGTTGACCGTAAAGTGAATAACTCAACACCAAGTTCACTATATGGACCCCTTATATATTTGAACATGTTGATCATATCCCCCTTAATCTCCTCTTCTCAAGGGAGAATAAATTCAGTTCCTCTAATCTTTCCTCATAGCTGAGCTCCTCCATGCCTCGTATCAGTTTGGTTGCCCTTCTCTGCACTTTCTCCAGTTCCCCGATATCCTTTTTGAGAACTGGTGCCCAAAATTGAACTCCATATTCCAGATGAGGTCTTACTAATGATTTGAACAGGGGCAAAATGATATCTCTCTCTCTCTGGAGTCCATACCTCTCTTATACAAGAAAGGATTTTGCTCGCTTTGGAAACCGCAGCTTGGCATTGCATGCTATTATTGAGCTTATGATCTACCAAAACCCCCAGATCCTTCTCCACTACGGATTCCCCCAGTTGTACTCCCTAGTATGTATGATGCATATTCTTAGATCCCAAGTGCATAACTTTACATTTCTCAACATTAAACCTCATCTGCCACATAGTCGCCCAATTAGACAGAGCATTGAGGTCAGCTTGTAAATTGGAGACATCCCGTAAGGACGTTTTTCCACTGCATAGCTTGGTGTCATCTGCAAAGACAGAAATGTTACTTTTGATCCCAGACCCAATATCATTTATAAAGATATTAAACAGTAAGGGTCCCAGCGCTGAGCCTTGGGGTACACCACTGATAACCTTAGACCATTCAGAGTAAGAATCATTAACCACTACTCTCTGAATTCTGTCTTTTAGCCAGTTTTCTATCCATTTACAAACTGATATTTCCAAGCCTGTACACTTTACCTTACACATGAGCCGTGTGTGCGGAACTGTATCGAACGCTTTTGCAAAATCCAAGTATACCACGTCCACAGCCACCCCTCTGTCCAAGGTTTTTCTTACCTCTTCATAAAAAGAAATCAGGTTTGTCTGACAACTTCTGTCTTTCATGAACCCATGCTGTCTGTTGCTTAAAATGTTTTTTTTCAGCAAGAACTCGTCTATGTGGTCTTTTATTAAATGCTCCAGTATCTTCCCGACTATAGAAGTTAAACTAACAGGTCTATAGTTACTTGGTAAAGACTTTGATCCCTTTTTAAATATAGGCACCATGTTCGCCCTGCGCCAATCCAGTGGTACTATTCCCGTCATTAATGAGTCCCTAAAAATTAGATACAATGGCTTTGAAATTACAGAGCTCAATTCTTTTATGATCCGTGGGTGGATGCCATCAGGTCCAGGTGCTTTATCCACCTTTATTCTGTCTAAATATTTCTGGACCATATCACTTTTGAGCCATTGTGGATTTGGGGCTGTGTCACTACCACCCCCATTATGGACATGAGCTCCCCCATGCTCTTTTGTATACACAGAGCTGAAGAAAGTATTTAATAAATTAGCCTTCTCCTTGTCCCCAGTCACCCACTCTAGATTATTTTGTAAAGGGCCTACATGCTCAGACCTGACCTTTTTACTATTAATATATTTGAAGAATTTTTTGGGGTTTGTCCTACTATTTTTTGCGATCTGTTGTTCATTTTGAATTTTTGCATCCTTGATTTCCTTTTTACATATTCTGTTAAATTCTTTGTAGCATTTAAATGACTCTAGTGTTCCTTCATTTTTATATTTTTTAAAAGCTCTTTTCTTATTGTTTATAGCTTTTCTAACTTTGACAGTGAGCCACATAGGTTTTATTTTTAGCCTTTTAAACTTATTGCCCATGGGAATATACTTTGCAGTGAGGTCCCAAACAGTCTTTTTGAAGAATTCCCATTTCTGTTCTGTGTTTATCGATGCCAATATTTCCTCCCAGTCTAAGTCCTGGAAAGCAGCCCTCATTTAAAGTTAGGTGTTTTTATCTTTCCCGTATGTATCTCTTGTTTACAGCTAACATCAAATGAAATCATGGTATTCATTATCATGTGCTCTTGTACTGCATGCTGCTGTGAACTGGCCCTTAGTCCAGATTTGTGGGATTTTGTTCTGATCCCAGGAAGGTCCCACAAAAAGCGAAACATTTGGGAAGTATTGATGTGTTGATTAATTTGGATTAGACGGGGAGAGGATTTGTGTTTGGGGGGGAGATTTTACATAGTTAGTCAGGTTGAAAAAAGACACAAGTCTTTTGCTGGGAAGAGGTATTGGGGGGATTTGAAGAGGGGGAAGAAGGGTTTGTGCTGTAATGGGGGGGAAGAAGGGGTTGTGCTGTAATGGGGGAAATAAGGAGTTGTGCTGTGATGGGGGGTGGGTATGGATTTGTACTAGAAGTGGGGAGAGGATTTGTGCTGGTAGGGGATTTGGGGAAGAGGATTTGTGCTTGAAATGGGGAAAAGATTTAAACTGGGAGGAAGATATATGCTAGATTGGGGTAGAGAGAATTTGTGCTGGGGGGATTTATTCTGAGAAGGGTATTGGGGGGAAGGAGGTTTTGTGCTAGAAGGGGGGAATTGAGGGTGTGGGCATTAGTGCTAGGATGGGGAAGAAGGGGCAATTGTGCTGGGACTGGGGATTTGGGGAGGGTGGAGAAGGATTTGTGCTGAAGAAGAGGGAAGGATATTTGTGTTTGGAAGGGGGATTTGTTCTGGAAGGGGAAGAGAGTATCTGTGCTGGGGAGAGGGGAGGTTGTACAAATTAGTGCTGATTATTCTTTTTGGATGGATGGGAGTGACGATTTTGGCTGAAAGGGTAAAGTTGTGGGGGAATTTGCACTCTCCTTACTACTACACTGTGCATTACACTGTGGAGGAGAAGGGAGGGGGTGGGAGCACCAAAGTGCACCTTCGCTGTGTAGAAAATCCTTGCACTGGCCTCATCTTTCACCTCCCTCCCCTCTTTCTGGCCATGGAGTTCACTTTGTCCGACTTTAGTGAGGGCAGCCAGCTGGAGCGTCCATTGATCTCTGGAGGAGCAGGGGGGAGGAAGGGGGTCAGTGTGTATTGATTTTTTTTGGGGGGGACAAAAAAATCAATTGATCTAAAGCTAGTCAAGTCCCCTCTTGGCTGGTTAGGGGTGGGGGAGCTTGCTTCTTGAAACTGCCGCAAAGTGCGTATCCTCCGGAGTGATGTGAGCTGTGCAGCCACTGCCTCAACCCTGTGATCGGCTCCCACGTCCTTCTCACATCCTGTCCCCCCCAGCAGAGGAGGGGGTGGGTCCTGATGGCGTTGGAGGATGGTAACCCTCCCCTCTCACACGCGCACATCAGGAGTGTATGTTGGCTATTGAGTGTGGATGTTACAGGATTTCCTAGCTACTAATATGGAGCATGTGCTAGCAGAAATCAGGTAGCTGGATCTGACACCCACTTGATGGGCACATTTTGCAGGTTACCTGAGCCTCCACCCTCCCTAGGATATAGCGCTGCCTCTACACCCTCCTGCTTATCTCTATTGGAACAGTGCTGTACTCATTACCAGCACAGCACCCATCCCAACTCCTACTCTAAACTACAATGGAAAACTTTGTACTGCTCGTCTATCAAATAAATTCACATCCCAGCTGTGATCCTTTTCCTCCCCAGCAGAGGTGGGACTCCTGTCAAAGTCCTGCTCCCTCTCCTGCCTATCAAACCTCCCCAGTAGTGGTGGGACTCCTGTCATAGTCCTGCTTCCTCTGCTGCCTATAATGCCTCCCCAGTAGTGGTGGGACTCCTGTCATAGTCCTGCTCCCTCTCCTGCCTATCAAACCTCCCCAGTAGTGGTGGGACTACTGTCATAGTCCTGCTCCCTCTCGCGCCTATCAAGCCTCCCCAATAGTGGTGGGATGCCTGTCATAGTCCTACTCCCTCTCTTGCCTATCAAGCCTCCCCAGTAGTGGTGGGACTCCTGTCATAGTCCTGCTCCCTCTCCTGCCTATCAACCCTCCCCAGTAGTGGTGGGACTCCTGTCATAGTCCTGCTCCCTCTCCTGCCTATCAAGCCTCCCCAATAGTGGTGGGACGCCTGTCATAGTCCTGCTCCCTCTCCTGCCTATCAATCCTCCCCAGTTGTGGTGGGACTCCTGTCATAGTCCTGCTCCCTCTCCTGCCTATCAAGCCTCCCCAGTAGTGATGGGACTCCTGTCATAGTCCTGCTCCCTCTCCTGCCTATCAAGCCTTCCCAGTAGTGATGGGACTCCTGTCATAGTCTTGCTCCCTCTCCTGCCTAATAAGCCTCCCCAATAGTGGTGGGACTCCTGTCATAGTCCTGCTCCCTCTCCTGCCTATCAAGCCTCCCCAATAGTGGTGGGACGACTGTCATAGTCCTGCTCCCTCTCCTGCCTATCAATCCTCCCCAGTAGTGGTGGGACTCCTGTCATAGTCCTGCTCCCTCTCCTGCCTATCAAGCCTCCCCAGTAGTGATGGGACTCCTGTCATAGTCCTGCTCCCTCTACGGCTTATCAAGTCTCCCCAGTAGTGGTGGGACTCCTGTCATAGTCCTGCTCCCTCTCCTGCTTATCAAGTCTCCCCAGTACTGGTGGGACTCCTGTCATAGTCCTGCTCCCTCTCCTGCTTATCAAGTCTCCCCAGTAGTGGTAGGACACCTGTCATAGTCCTGCTCCCTCTCCTGCCTATCAAGCCTCCCCAGTAGTGGTGGGACTCCTGTCATAGTCTTGCTCCTCCTCCTGCCCATCAAGATGCCTCAGTAGTGGTGGGACTCCTGTACTAGCCCAGACTCACCCACAACTCCAATGTCTCATCCACCAATGATAACTTTTATCGGATCGCTTGAATTATTGTTCCCATAATGGGCGTGAGTGGAGGCCTCATGTATAAGTTTTGCCTAAGGCCTCACAAAGTCTGGAGCCGCCTCTGGTTGCCAGCTTTGAATGCTGCTTCTTCCCCTGTTAGGGAGATTCACCCTAATTCGCCCACTCTATTTGTCCTGTTTACTGTTATCATTGAAAGTGGAAATAAAAGAAAATCCCACATTTTGGGTTGTCTCCAGAAAAGTAATATAGGGGAAAACTTCCATTGGGGACACTAGTTCTGGGGATCCCCAAGGAATTCCCTTAATTTGCAGGGATTTCCTCTTACTTCCTGTTTGGCTATGGGACAGGATATGAAGGGAAATGTCATGAATCTGCAATACTTTCTTGCCCTGTCTGTCTGCTTACCTCTGGTTGTGTATCAGCCTTAGGGCCTGCACTCTCACACCTGTCTGCTTCGGTAATCTTCCCTCAAGCATGGCTCCACCCCAGCCTCTAACTGGGAACATTATTTTACCCTGTGTTTGGCTTCCTGTGTGCTTCTTGCCCTGTGCTCTACGTCTGATTCTGTTTACCGTCCTTGGCTTGTTCTTGACTACCCCTGTCTGCTCGTTGCCCCGACCTTTTGGCTCATATCCTGACAATCCCTTGTTGTCCCGGTCTGCTACTTCCTTTCTATCCTCCAGTAGCCTACCGTGAGCGTGAGCTGGGAGACCCTGGGGGGGCCGCGACCTGGAGCCAGTTGCAGTGAAGTCCATCCCCACCACTAGGGGCTCTGGTGAACATCTGCTGGCTCTTAGACTCTGCGCCTGGGGAATCTCATGCTCTAGCTCCCAATCTGTGGACATGCTTTCCTGAACCACCCAGAGCCCCATTTGCAACAGTCAGCCGTAAGGTCCACTACCTTAGCGATGCACTCCTGACCCCAACGGCGTGCATCTGTCACCTGGCCTTAAGTGACCCGGCAGGAAATCTCCATAATAGGACACAGATGTCGAAAAAAGAAAAAACCTGACAGGGGTTATAACCATCCCTTTGAAAAAATGAAAAAAAAAAGTTTTACCTACTGTATGGTTCTGTTTTATATTCACGAAACACTTTGAGAAAGGAAAGATATGACCCCATCCAGTGGATCTGTGTGAGAATTATGCTGGCCATACACTATACGAAAGATCGGCCGAAAAATCATTCATATAGACACTTCGTTCATTTTTCAGCAAGTTAATGGGCACAAATCGATAATCGTTTGTGACGTTTTTGTGGAAAAAAAATGAACGGCAAGTTTGGAAAATGTCTGCCGAACGTACGATAAATTGCAAGGTTAATGTGTTTCCCGTCCAAACTGTCTGCACTAGGTATATGTAAAAAAACAAACAAAAAATTATTTATTTATGTCCACTGAACGATTTTTCGGTCATTACATGATGGCACGAATGTTTGCGGTCATGGTCGAACGTTCGTTTTTCGAAAATGTGTTTGGCCAACATAACTCTACAAAAAATGAAAACACTAAGTTTTACCTACTGTATAGTTCTGCTTTGTATTCACGAAGCACTTTGAGAAAGGAACAATATGGCCCCACCCAGTGGACCTGTGTGAGAACTACTCTACAGTCAATCCAGTGAAAATAATACTAGGTTCAATTACCACTCGTATAATGTTATAGGGTCTTTCGATGTACAAGGTCATATTGTGAAAACTTACTGTGATTTACTAAATCAGCATCTGTTCTTAATTTTTCATAATGAATGTTTAATTTTTGATTGTCTTTTGTACTAACAAAGTGTAAACAAATTTTAGTTATATGGAAATTGCTGCATCAAGAAAAGTCCCACAGGTATCTTTAGTTTGTTGCACATACTGTGGATGTTGGTACATCACCCTGTGTACCAGATCACAAATCAATACAGTATATGACTTTTTAGCCTTGCCATTAGGATTTTTAGAAGCAATCTAAAGTAGACTTATCAGCCTTCATAAATGGAATAACACATGGCTAATTGGGGGTCATTACATCCATTTGGGGATCTGGCAGACTGGAGTACTGATAAGCAGAACTTTCTTTAGCTGGTTGCAACAGATCAATGCTTCATACCAACAATTTGGGAAAGCTGGGAAAAAAGCGTTCTCTATATGGCCATTGTAAACATAATATGCTTTTGAGTCTGGCAGTCCCGGAACCTGGAGCTGGCTTTTCTATATACAGAGCCCTCCACAATAATTCATAATTCCTGATGTGATATTGGTACATAAATAGCAACAAAATATCAGAATATAGCAGAAAATATTGGCCACATGCAAACCACGCACATGACTACTTCTTAGGAAGGTACCACCTATCACATTTATATCATGTCTGGTCTCGTTAAAAAGGTCATTTATGTTGGATGATCAAATATTGGTTATTATATTGTAAAATGTGATCATTAGAAAATAATGATGCTTTTAGGAAAATGGTATATGGAGGAGGGTCTGCTGACTACCACAAAACATTTTCCACAAAAAGCTGTTGCATCTGCATTTTGGGAGCTCTGCTTTTCCATTGAAATGATACGTCCCAACAGATTTATTCTGAGGGACAATAGTTCTGTTACACTGGATTGGATTTATGCCACATTGAATCAAAGTCTACAGTATGCTCAGAACAGTCTCGTCCACTGGGCAAGTCCCAAAGCGTGAGAAGATGTCCAAACAACTGACGCATTTCTGAGGAAGAGGCGATATCCCTCAAACACGTCAGCTGTTTTGTCATCTTCTTGCGCTTTGGTACTTGCCCAGTGGATGAGACTATTCTGAGCATACTGTGGACTGCTATGTGCCCATTTGATGTTGCCACTTGTGAGTATATATCTATACTTTTTATATTAATAAAGCAATTACTAAAAAAATGCGCTGTGTGTGTGCACCCTCTGTCTCTTGTCTTTGGAATGCATGAAGGTAAAAAATATTAAGCCTTTAGAACCATTTTAGATCTTATTCCTAACGCAGTAAGCAAGAACCTAAAGAATTATTTTCACTTTAAAAAGCACTACTATATTTTAGCCTCTTCCATATGTCTGGGGTTACAGTATGTATTACAGATGATTCTTCTAAGTCAGAATTGAGGATACAAAATGAGGTAGTACTGAGTATTACCAGGGAGGCGGACTTTTTAGGCTAAGAAACAGTGGAGAAGATATAGCAGTATAAAAAATACAAATTTATTGAAAAATACAAATTTATTGAAAAATACAAATATCTAAAAAACAATGTCAATTTTAACATATAGCATCTATGATTATTGTGCAGTGATCCCTTGTATGTCTACGCATTTCACCGCTAGGCTTTCTCAGGACACGGCCAAGGTTCACAGATAAGGGAATATGTCTCTCTATCTTAAATTGGAATACAAAATCATGCAAGTCACGGTAGCATGAGAAAGTTCAATCAGCAGTAAGAAAGTATATGAAATATAGCTAAATATCTCAGC
Source organism: Aquarana catesbeiana (assembly GCF_042186555.1). Classification (NCBI taxonomy): domain Eukaryota; kingdom Metazoa; phylum Chordata; class Amphibia; order Anura; family Ranidae; genus Aquarana; species Aquarana catesbeiana. The sequence goes on along the minus strand of NC_133329.1, from coordinate 16,498,195 downwards.
AGGGGCATGTAAACAATATTCCTAATTAAGGGAGCAGCCATTAGAGGGAGGAGGACCAACACCGGATGCACCACTTAGATTCTGGATTTAGTATCAGCAATGCTGAAGGCTCAATACAATCCCATCGCTGCATATTCAGGATACAAATAATCCAGCGTGCCCCTGGGAGACAGCAATACACTGCACAGTGCTGATACTAAATATTTAATATATTTTCTTACTGCTGATTGAACTTTCTCATGCTACCGTGACTTGCATGATTTTGCATTCAAATTTAAGATAGAGAGACATATTCCCTTCTCATCTGTGAACCTTGGCCGTGTCCTGAGGAAGCCTAACGGTGAAAGGCGTAGACATACAAGGGCTCACTGCACAATAATCATAGATGCTATATGTTACAATTGTCATTGTTTTTTAGATATTTGTATTTTTCAATAAATTTATATTTTTTATACTGCTATATTTTCTCCACTGTTTCTTAGCCTAAAAAGTCCGCCTCCCTGGTAATACTCAGTACTACCTTATTTTGTATCCTCAATGATTTATGGACGTGGCTCATTTTTGGTGCACTTTCCTCTCTTTTTTTGTTGCTAAGTCAGAATTGTTATATCAGAATTTTGTGAATGATGCAGTAGTCACTGAGTCCTGACCCTGAAGTGCTGTCCCTGGTCACCAGCCTGACCTTAAAGCGCACAGGGTGATTAGGGTGTGCCCAGGCACATCAGGCAAACCCTGTGTGCATGCCTATGTTCATGTTTCCGCTAAAAATATGCATAGATTACTAATTGGTACTTAGAATAATGACCCGTGGTCTGAAAAATCTCTGCACAGGGTGAGGTTGAGATTGCTATCATCACATAACTGTGACAGTGGCAGGTTTGTGACCCAATGTTGAGCACATTTTGGTGGCTGCTGTTGTATATGGATACCAAAATTTGTTTATTAGTTTTAGATATTGTTGGTAATCATTTTGCAGCACTTCATTAGGAAGACCATACCGTAAGCGGAATCGCATCTTTGGAAAAATTAATTAATTACTTCCCAGACAGAAGATAGAGCCAATGTAAAGAATTGCTGCACAACTTTTATACCTTTTTGGACTGGCCAATAGTTTTGAGGTAGAGAGCAGGCAGATTGCATCTGAAAAAAAATGTACTAATTTACTTATTTTTAGACAGCTATGTCTGAGGGAGAGAACAGGCAGATTTCAGCAATAAATATAAAATTAGATGGAATTAGACATAGTATAAATATTATACAGATTTACGGCAGAAAATCTCATCAATAATAATTGGAGTAAAAATTTGAGGCAGAGATTAGGCCTATTTCAGTCAGAAGTATTACCGGAAACTGCATTGTTTGAGAAATAGGTTTTAAAAATTGCACAAATCTGTAGAATATAATCTCATCCTTTTTAATAGGAGGCACAAAGAGTTTGGTTCTTTCAGTCAGCAATATGAATAATAAATGTATTTTGAAAAAAACATTATATGGGAATCATCAGATTAGCTAAAATGGAAGCTAATCCTGGGGAAAGGGAATAGACCTATTTCAGCATGAAAAAGTAAATAAAAATGTGATTTTTTTTTAAAAGACACCACAAATAATTTAAATATTTTAAGTGCTTAAAAAAATCCTTTTCCATTGGAAACGATTTGAGAGGAAGGGAGTTGGCATATTTAAGTCATTGATTTAAAAAAAATATTGCTAAAAAAAGCCCTTTATGATGATTGGGTATTAATGGCAGGGAGTAGAAGTATTTCATCCATAAATTTTAAAGGAAACTATTTTTCTGGAGACAGTGTAATTCCATTGTACACATTTGAGGTATAGAATCCCATAATTTTTAATAGGAGGCAATTCAGGAAGCAAGGAGACATTTATCAGGCAAAACTACGAAACTATTATTTTTTTTAATTGTATGGAAATTAAACAGATTTGATGTGCAGAATCAGATCTTTTTTAACCACTTACAGACTGGAAGACTTTCTTGCTTAATGATCAGGTCATGTTTTGCGATATGGCACTGCGTCGCTTTAACTTACAATTGATCAGTCAGGCAATGCTGTACCCAAACAAAAAAAAGCATCAATTTTGAAAAAAAAACAATATTTTTCACTTTTTTCTATAATAAATATCCCCCAAAATGTTTTTTAAAAACTTCATCTCTTCATTTGTTCATCAGTTAAGGCCAATATATTCTTCTACATATTTTTGGTAAAAAAAAGCATATATTGATTGGTTTGCACAAAAGCTATAGCGTCTACAAACTATGGGAAAAATGTATGGCATTTTTTTGAATTTTTTTTTTTACTAGTAATGTCGTTGATCTGCGATTTTTAGTGGTACTGCGACATTGCGGCAGACAGATCAGACACTTTTGACACATTTTTGGGACCATTGACATTTATACAGCGATCAGTGCTATAAAAATGCACTGATTATTGTGTAAATGTCACTGGTAGGGAAGGGGTTAACCCTAGGGGGTGATCAAGGGGATAATGTGTTCCCTAATTAGTGTTTCTTACTGTATGGGGATCGGACTGACTGGGGGAGGAAACATATCACTGTTCCTACTTACTAGGAACAAATGATATGTCTCCTCTCCCCTGACAGAACAGGTTCTGGCTCTTATGCCCACGATCGTGCCTTGGCTCCCCCACCATGCAGTGCGTGCCTCTGGCGGCTCTTAAAGAGAACAATGTACCCATACAATGTTTTGTGGGAAAGTACCCCTTTGCCAATGTATAGCAGCATGCAGGCCTGGACTAGGACAAAAAATAGGCCCGAGCATTTTGGACTGAGCAGCCCATGACATGTTAACCAGCCCCTTCCCCACTTTTCACCCTGATGGATCCCCCGAGAGAGAGGGGAGAGGGGAGGGGGGTACCCAGCAGAGGTGCAGGGGGGCGAGGGGGACTGGGAAAGAGCATGAAGGGGGGGTGAAGAGCATAGGGAGGAACCTTGAGAACATGGGGTGGGGGGAGAGCACAGGGGAGAGGCAGTGAACACAGGGAGGAAGAGGAGAGTACAGAGGGGCCTGAGAGCACAGGAGGTGGTGGGGGTTGGAGAGCACAGGGGGAAGCAAAAACACAGGGTGGGGTGGAGAGCACAGGGAGGGCAGGAGAGCACATGGAGGGTGGAGAGTGCAAGGGGGAGGCAGCGAAGAGCACAGAGAGGGAGGAAAGCACAGGGGTTGGGCAGAGAGCACAGAGGAGGCAGACAACACTACAACACTGAGGGGGCTGGAGAGCACTGGGGGGAGGCAGCCAACAGCTTGTGGCTGGAGAGCACTGGAGGGGAGGTGGACAACACTAGGGGGGCTGGAGAGCACTGGGGGCTGGAGAGCACTGGGGGAAAGCAAATGGAGGTGGAAAGCCTGGGGTTGGGGATGTAGAGAGCACAAGGGGGCAGCAGAGAGCATGGGGGAAGGTGGAGAGCACAGGGCGGCAGCGGAGAGCATTGGGGATGTGGAGAGCACATGGGGTGGCGGAGAGCATGGGGGGAGGTGGAGAGCAAAGGGTGGCAGCCGAGAGCATGGGAGCAGGTGGAGAGCACAGGGGGCAGCAGAGAGCATGGGGGAAGGTGGAGAGTACAGGGGGGCACTGGAGAGCATGGGAGAGGCAGCGAAGAGCACAGAGAGGGCAGGAGAGCACAGGGGTTGGGCAGAGAGCACAGGGGGAGGCAGACAACACTGGGGGAGGTGGACAACACTGGGGGGGCTGGAGAGCATGTGGGGAGGCTGCCAACAGTGGGGGGCTGGGGGCTGGAGAGCACTGGGTGGAGGTGGCAACACTAGGGGCTGGAGAGCACTGGGGGAGAGCAGGGGGATGTGGAGAGCACAGGGGGGCAGCAGAGATCATGGGGGAAGGTGGAAAGCATGGGGAAGGCTGAGAGCCAGGGGGAGGTGGAGAGCACAGGGGGCAGCAGAGCACACAGGGGGCACCGGAGAGCATGGGGGAAGGTGGCGAGCAAGAGGAGGCTGAGAGCCAGGGGGAGAGGGAGAGCATGGGGGCAGTGGAGAGCATGGGGGGAGGTGGAGAGCACAGGGGGGCAGCGGAGATCACCTGCACAGAATATAAATATTTTCCATAGGAGGCAATTAAAAAGGGAGGGAGCAGGCAAACTTCAGCTCTGCTTAAAAAATAGTATTAAAAATGGTATTCTCTCTGCATCAAAGAGAGAAAGAAAGGTATACAATTTAGCTGTGAAAGTGTGAAGTATTTTTTTGTTCTTCAACATTTAGCATTAGTAAATAAGTATGAGTGTTTTCTATGTAAAAAAAATCACTGTTAGGTCACACTACTTTAAAGAGTGAGTATCCAAAATAACTCTTGATCATGCTATTATACTTAAATAGGGTCAAAGGATTGAGACAAATAGCATGATATAAGTTGCTTTAAAGTCAACAAAAATTCAAAACTGAGAACGATGCAGACACACAAAGGGGGCTTTTTATAAAATGATTGTCACCCACATTTGTGCAGGCTAGATAAATTTTAGCTAAAATTTATGTAATAGGGTAATTCCTGTAATCATCAGCTTCATCTAGAGGCCAGAATGAGGTATATTTTCTCATTGAAGTATTTTAGAAAACTATACTGCATTCTAGCCACTAGATGGAACTAATAATCATGGGGATTAATCTATTACAGAAATTATGGTCATTCAGCCTGCAAGCATGTGTGGAACATTCGTACATCATGTGTTTTATAAATAGTTGTTCATCTTTAATGGCAATGCACCAGAATGAAATGCAAACTTTAACAGCTAATACAGCAGTTAGCCAACCAAAAAATATAAAATAACCTTTACCTTTGGCAAACAGCTGCCTAACAATTAGGTTTCAAGTATTATTGGTTGCGGCACAATGTGAACTAACACACATTTTCATGCAGAGCACAGGAAGTTACCTGCAAAAATATGTTACATCGTTTCAACTATTAAACGGGTGTGAGTTTGGGCTGTTAGTGGTACAAAAGCACCATAACCCTACAAAAATATTTGTGCAGAGCAAAAGATGTTATCTGGCCAAAAAACATAAATTTGTTGCAATGAAGTTATAGCTACATTCCATTTTGATAAGATGCCCTCAGTCTTCTGGGTTGAACTAAGCATATCGATATTCAACCCAAAAGACTAAGTACATATTGTGAGTACAGGGTGTCATGGCAAAAAATACCCAATCACATGCAAGAGAATTAAATTTTAAAAAAGCACATGCTTGCAGATGCTAAAATAACGAAGGAGTGGCTTCACAACAACACTGTGACTGTTCTTGAATGGCCCAGCCAGAGCCCTGACTTAAACCCAAATGAGCATCTCTGGAGAGACCTAAAAAATGGTTGTCCACCAACGTTTACCATCCAACCTGACAGAACTGGAGAAGATCTGCAAGGAGGAATGGCAGAGGATCCCCAAATCCAGGTGTGAAAACCTTGTTGCATCTTTCCCAAAAAGACTCATGGCTGTATTAGATCAAAAGGGGGCTTCTACTAAATACTGAGGAAAGGGTCTGAATGTCTGAATACTTAGGCCAATGTGATATTTCAATTTTTCTTTTTTAATAAATCTGCAAAAATATCAACAATTGTCAACAATGTGTTTTTCTGTCAATATGGGGTGCTGTGTGTACATTAATGAGGAAAAAATGAACTTAAATGATTTTAGCAAATGGCTGCAAAATAACAAAGAGTGAGAAATTTAAGGGGGTCTGAATACTTTCCGTCCCCACTATATATATATGTATTCGAAGTATATTGCCTGAAGTATATTAGAAGAAGAGTACACCAGGAATGGCCTGCAGTGAGATATAGCGAAACTGTATGCAGTGGATATATATATATATATATATATATATATATATATATATATATATATATATATATATATATATACATATATATATTGTATATATATATATATATATATATATATATATATATATATACTGTATATATATATATATATATATATATATATACTGTATATATATATATATATATATATATATATATATATATATATATATATATATATATATATATATATATATATATATATATTAAATACACTGCAGCTAACTGAATAACCTGCCTGCCTGCTCAATCTATATGACACTCTCTCTCCATCCACGCCAACTACACACTACACGCGGCCGACGTGCAGGCAGCCTTATATAGTGTGGGGCGTGGACTTAGTCCCCCTGAGCCATGATTGGCCAAAGGCACCCTGCCTTTGGCCAATTATGGCTGTCTTAGTTGAGGGAGCTGGGATTGGCCAAAGCATGTAGGTCATGGTGCATGCTTTTGGCCAATCATCATACAGCAATGCACTGCGCTCTCGCAGTGCATTGTGGGTCGCTACGCAGCACTCGAATTTGGCTCAAATGCCCCATAATGTTCATTTTTTGAACATTATGTGAATGTGTGTGAAGTATGTGAACTGATATCACACAAAAGGTTTTGTATATATTCGGAATGTATAATGTGCTAATATTAACCTCCCTATATAACGCGGTGTAACCTCCTAATGATTAATCAGCGAATCATGTGCAAAATAATCAAATGGAGCCTATTATAAATAACATAATATCCTTTACTATAACAAAATCCTATAACTAAATATCAATGTGATAATAAATTATTGAACACAGATATCTCAATAAGACAGCATACCGCTGTGACGTTCTAGTTCTTCACAGTGGTATGCTGTCCTATTGAGATATCTTTGCACTGTGGTTCATCACATTAATATATCTCATCTTTCTTTTTTATTGTGTTCAATAATTTATTATCACATTGATATTTAGAATTTTGTTATGGTGAAGGATGTTATGTTATTTATAATAGGCTCCATTTGATTATTTTGCACATGATTAACCATTAGGAGGTTACACCGTGTTATATTGGGACGTTAATATTAGCGCATTATACATTCCTAATATATTTTTGACAAAATGCTATTTTTTTTTATAATTCAACAATTTTTTTTAAGTGCCGGTCATGATTACATTGTAATGGTCCTCCTGATTGTTAAATGTTCTGATTCTTGTACTGAAAGCATATATATTTATATAAATTGTCAATCATGAAATGATTGACATTTAATATAAAATAAAAAAATATAAAAGGATATAGTGTGAGGAATAAAAAAGACATTTTATGTGAAAGATTTCTGTCTGTTGGTCATTTTTCATTGGGTGGCTGCTAGAGGCAAAGCCTGTTGGAAGTAATACTAGTTCTACGGAAGCCAATGGCTATCAGGTTTGTGAGGCTGGACTTTTCTTAATGCTTTTCTTTTACTGCATGATGAACACAGTACTGTATATAGATTATTTATAACCTTCACTCTTGCACAGGTGTACCGGCTCCTCTCCTCTACAGAAATGGCTTACTCTGATTTCATTGTACACTGTGAGCTTCTCACAGAGACTGTGGACATGCTACAGGTGACATTCAGAGACTGCGGACATGCTACAGGTGACAGTCAGAGACTACGGACATGCTACAGGTGACAATCAGAGACTGTGGACATGTTACAGGTGACAGTCAGAGACTGCGGATATGCTACAGGTGACAGTCAGAGACTGCGGATATGCTACAGGTGACAGTCAGAGACTGCGGACATACTACAGGTGACAGTCAGAGACTGTGGATATGCTACAGGTGACAGTCAGAGACTGCGGACATGCTACAGGTGACAATCAGAGACTGCGGACATGCTACAGGTGACAATCAGAGACTGCGGACATACTACAGGTGACAGTCAGAGACTGCGGATATGCTACAGGTGACAGTCAGAGACTGCGGACATGCTACAGGTGACAATCAGAGACTGCGGACATGCTACAGGTGACAATCAGAGACTGTGGACATGCTACAGGAGACAATCAGAGACTGCGGAAATGCTACAGGTGACAATCAGAAACTGCGGACATGCTTCAGGTGACAATCAGAGACTGCAGACATGCTACAGGTGACAATCAGACTGCGGACATGCTACAGGTGACAATTAGAGACTGTGGACATGCTACAGGTGACAATTAGAGACTGCGGACATGCTACAGGAGACAATCAGACATTTTTTTTTAAATATTGTATTAGTGTTTATAATACCTAAGGTCAGGTTCCAAGCAAATGAGGAGCCATTTTATGCATTTTATGGCACAGGTCCAGGATAGATGAAAGGAGCTTCCATAGCCCTCACAAATGGTTTTTAAAGTCCATTGCACCTTCATTTAGTCTGCTCCATTTACTCCAATGCAGTTCATCAAAATGGAAAAATGTAACAAAAATGTTCATATTTTTGCAAACATTTTTAAAAGTAAAAATGTACAATGTTTCCTATCCATACTCTTCTGAAGTAGCAGACAAAAAGAGCATCACTTCCATATCATAAATACTAAAGTTATAAATTGAAATAATAAGCCCATATCTGAAATTTGACAATGGCTTTGCAGAATAAATAGTTAAAGTAGAACAAAATGTTAGCATAAAAGCATTTTATTTTTTTATGCAGATGTTTGAAATACAGGATCAAATTATTATTATTTATTTTAAAAAAGTAATATTATACCCTACTGGTAGGATCACTAGGTATAGTTTAACCACTTAAGGATTGGAAGATTAATGACCAGGCCATTTTTTGCGATTCGGCACTGCATCGCTTTAACTGACAATTTTTTTCCCACATACAGAACTTTCTTTTGGTGGTATTTGATCACCTCTGCGGTTTTTATTTTTTGTGCTATAAACAAAAAAAAAAGCAATTTTGAAAAAAAAACAATATTTTTTACTTTTTGCTATAATAAATATCCTAAAAAAAAAAAAAAAAAAGTCTTCATCAATTTGGGCCAATATGTATTCTGCTACATATTTTTGGTTAAAAAAATCACAATAAGCGCCTATTGATTTGTTTGTGCAAAAGTTATAGCATCTACAAATAGGGGATAGGTTTATGGCATATTTATTATACATATATATTTTTACTGGTAATGGCGGTGATCAGCGATTTTTAGTGGGACTGCGACATTGCGGTGGACACTTTTGACACTTTTTTTGAGACCATTAACATTTATACAGCGATCGGTGCTATAAAAATGCATTGATTACTATATAAATGACACTGGCAGGGAAGGGGTTAACACTAGGGGGCAATCAAGGGGTTAAATGTGTTCCCTGGGAGGTGTTTCTAACTGTAGGGGGGAGGGGACTGACTGCCGGTCACGATCCAAGCCTTCAATAGACAGTTTATGGAAGGATTAATTCCACAGATAAGTGAAAGACTGAAAGCCTGCACACCACCCTTAATTTGTTGCGATTTTTGGCAGAAAAAGGTTGCAAGGTTAATAAGAAAAAGTAGCAAGTGTGTCAGAAAAAAGTTATCTTTTTGGGACATTGTATATCACAGGGTACAAGACATCTCACTGAGGAGAGGGTTCAAGTGATAAAGGGAATGTTATCCCCACGGAATTTCAAACAATTGCGTATGTTTTTAGGTATTGTGTCATATTGTAGACAATGGATACCACACGCTAGCGCTTTGATGCAGCCATTATACGATTGTTTGAAAATTGTACCGTATATGCTTACGTAGTGCACACCACACATGACATACATGCAATCTTGTCTCAGGTACAGCCCAAACACATTTCAATGGCTAGGCAATTAAGGTTACAGTGTACTTTACTTTTACCTCCAAATGTCACTTTTCAGCGCTGTACAACTTTAAATTTGGCCACCTTTTTGCCTCTTCAGTCACCAGATTTGGCAAGGGGGAATAATAGTGCTATTGTTTTCAGCTCATGGAACAGGAGACAATGGGATTCCCACATGTTACAGATACACCAATCTTAAACGCTGAGCACACTTTGTACATAGATGGTAGCAGGTTTGCTGATGACAAGGGTAAATATCACACAGGGTATGCTGTAGTGACTGATACACAGGTGATTGAAGCACAGCCCTTACCAGTCCACATGTCAGCACAAGAAGCAGAATTAAAAGCTTTAGAACAAGCCCTAGAATACTTAAAAGGACGAGAAGGGAATATTTACACTGACTCCGCTTACGCTTATGGTGTAGCGCACGATTATGGCCACATATGGAGGGCTAGAGGTTATCTGACAGCAGCAGGTACACCTGTAAAACATGGAGAAGGGATTAAGAGAGTCCTGAACAATCTTCAAAAGGTTAAACGAGTGGCCATTATGAAGATAGCGGCACACACGAGCGCAAAAACAATTGAGGCAAAAGGAAATGCATTTGCAGATTTGACTGCAAAACAGGCAGCTCTAGGGGAAGGAAACCCTGAGACCTTAGCAGCGGTAGAGGTGAGTATCCCAGAACCAACATGGCAGCAGTTGAGTAAATTACAGGAACAAGCAGGGGAGAGCGAGAAAGATAAGTGGGTCAGGATGGGAGCAGCACCAGACCTTGACAATGTATGGAGGGAAGGAGGCAAAATATGCCTACCTACCTCTCTGTACCCAGCAATGGCAGTGGCAGTTCACCTACCCACACATGTGAGTTCCAATTCCATGTATAGGATTGTGAACCAAGGATGGCTCGCCCCTGGATTCAGTAGTACTGCGAGAAACTACTGTGCAGCCTGCCAAATCTGTCTCCTGAATAACCCAGGACAGAGAGTAAAAACCCCACGTAAACACCAGGTCCTGGTCCAATACCCCTTCCAGAGACTGCAAATTGACTACATACAAATGCCTAAGAGCGGCCCCTTTGAATTTGTCCTCGTGTGTATCGATTTATTCTCAGGTTGGCCCGAAAGTTATCCAGTAAAATCAGCTACAGCAAAAGCCACAGCCAAGAAACTGATCACTGAGTTAATACCTAGGTTTGGTCTTCCTGAAACCATAGAATCAGATAGGGGGACACACTTTACAGGAGAAATCATGCAGAATGTGATGACCATGTTAGGGGTTCAACAAAGTTTCCACACCCCTTACCACCCACAGAGTTCAGGATCAGTGGAAAGAGTAAATGGGACAATAAAGTTGAAAATACAAAAAGCCATGCAAGAGTTAAACAAGCCATGGCCAGAATGCCTGCCTTTGGCTTTGTTCTCCATAAGATACACTCCAACAGGGAAAACAGGATTGTCCCCATATGAAATACTTTTTGGGAATGCACCTAGATTAGGTCTATACTTTCCACAGAATATGCAATTGCAATGTGATAGTTTGACTGCATATGTAATACAATTACAACAACGTCTAACTAAGATCCACAAAAGTGTGTATTCTTCTCTTCCAGACCCTAACTCAATAGCAGGTACACATACACTGCTACCAGGGGATTATGTATATGTAAAGAAACACACCAGAAAGACATTGGAACCTAGATTTGAAGGTCCTTATCAAGTGCTTTTGACCACAGCCACTTCAGTGAAATTGGAAGGAAAAGCAGCCTGGATCCACGCATCACACTGCAAAAAGAGTCTTGAACCGAGAGAAACAGAATGAAGATCCTTCTAACTATGATAATAGTGCTTGAATGTTTTCAAATGTTTGTTTATACATGGACTCCCGGTATCAATGTAACAGTTCATGAAAATAGTACTGATCTTAGATGGGTAAATCAGGATAAGAGTATAACACAATATCCTTACTACGAATGGTATTTTGTACCAGTAAGGGAATGGGAATAATGAATGGGATACAGATGGAAATGATACAAAATAAGTGGAAACGTGCAGGAAGTCACATAGCTGATAGTTTAATAATCACAAGCAAATGGTTACCTACAACATTCGAAACACAAATTAGCCAGGTACAATTAACTAAATATCTCAATATTATGGTTAATCACACAGCACTAGCCAGTCTGGAGTTGTGGAAAGAAAATCAGAAGTTCATAAACATTACTCAATGTGCTTTTTCTACACTATCTTATCACATTCAAATTAATAGAGCTCGAGATGAGCTACGATTAGGGAATTATCGCACTTGGATGAACTATTTAAGGGTATATACTATATAAGGGTTTAAATTTAGTAAGTACATGGTTTGAAGTACCAGGAAAAGAAGTTGAATGTGAGGAAAGATGGTGTGCTGGAAGGTTTGATGTATACAAAGTGGAGGAGGTCCAGGTAATGTGTAAGTTAATAGTGATGCCACTCCTGATAGGAAAGGATCTACCTGAATTTTGGTATCCTGAGATTTATGGACACTATGTAGATACACAAAACATGACTCATGATCTAAGTCTATGTGCTAAAACTAATAAGGGAATAGTCTGTGGAAGAAGTTCTCCAGTCTATGAACCTTGCTTATTGAAACATCAATCTAACATATGTAAGTTTCAGAGATTACCAGTAGGTGTAGGAAACAGATTTATGGAGATAGGACCACAACATATTTGTTTAGTCACAAATGATCAGGAAACTATGGAAAGTTTAAATAAAACGGCCCCTTTTTCAGGATGCGTAAAGAATGTTAAAATGCTTAAATGGCAAAATGACACTTTCCTTTTTGAACCAGATGCACATAGAATATTTAATCTAGAATGGACGGTAGATAATCTTACTGATACTACTCCTTTTATAATATCATTAGAGCCCTTACGGCAAATCTTAAATGAGTCCGAAATACTTAGAAAACACATAGAGACACAAGAACATACCCTTCAAAATAATCTAATATCTGCGGTTATAGATAAAGGGAAATTAATACATTTATCCTCACAAATAAGAGATGAAACAACACATCATTGGTATGATGTATTTGCTGGATGGTCACCCACTGCTATGGCAATTCTTAACTGGATGCTCAATCCGATACTTATTCTAATTTTAGCTTTTGTACTGCTTACCGTGATAAACTGTTGCTTATATAGGAAGATTAAGGCACGAACAGATAGAATAGAAAGAGAAAGGTATTAGGAACTCTAATGACAAAAAGGGTAACTTGACATCACCCCTTTTCTATTCTCTTTGCTTATAAGATGCAGGTATGGATTTGAGGGATGAGGGTAAATAGAGAAGACTTATCCTCCTCTGACAACCCGCGGTCAGGGATAGTACTCTTTGAAGTATCGGCTGTTCACTTGTTTGCAAGGACCCAGAATCGTGGAGGGGATGATGTCAAAGGGGGAAATTGATAAGGTTGGAAATAATGGGTTAGAGTTCTACTTAAGTTGTTTTTCATTTCTCTGCATTATGTGTACGTGTCAGCATATGTTGCAAGACTAGCTTAAGGTTTTCCAGATGAAAGTCCAGCGTGATGTATGTTGAAATATACTGCTTGTTACCTTATATGGAAATTTGCTGAAACATGTTTCTGTAACCAGCCTTATAAAAAGCTCCAATAAAGCAGTTCAGGTCAGTTCACTACAGGAGCTTTAATGCTCGGAACTGATATACAGAAACTCCTGATTCTGTGTCTTACTTCTTTGAGAGCTAAATTTGGCAAAGCAATATAAACTAGAGGCAATTCAGTTGATAATTGCATTTAACAATGTACAGCTACGGCGATTCTCGGGAACGGCGGCTGGTCGGAAAGTAGTTAACTGAATAAAAAACACAAAAAACACCTACATTAAGGCTCCATTCACACCTGGCGTTTCAGGAATGGAAAGTACACAGAAAACACGCATTTTGCATCGCATTTGCAGTGCCACTAATTGGTAATGAGGGCCCAAGCGCAGGCATGCACTTTGTCACACGTTAGTGTCCTTCCTTTCACATGGGCTGTCTGATTAGGTCCACTTGTCATTTTTTCAGGCAGACCTGATCAGACCCTCTAGTCTCCTCTATGGAGTTGCGGATGTCAGTGGACACCCGCTGACAACCGATCCTGCCTGCAATAACCAGATCGATGGTGGTCCTATTTTCCATCTATCATGCAGATTGGATGGAAACGGACAGGCGGCCATTTTCAATCAGATTTCCCCATAGGGGAGAGCAGGACTGTGTCTGTGTCTGCTCTGCACAGTGGAGCAGACACAGACCTGTCATCTGCCTGCTCAGTGGGGATCAGTAGAACGATCCCCCACTGAGCAAGGGGAATCCGTAACATGGAGGCGCCCGTGTGAAAGGACCCTCAAACATGCCACAAACGTGCCAAAACAGGCGGTGAAAAAATGAACAACACTCCACACCAGTGGTGGCCGGTTGTATATTTTTTTTTGGGGGGGGGCGGCAAACAGTGCACAGCCCCCCCTGGGTGGTCACCTGCAACACTTACCCCGGGCAGCGCTTCCTTTCGGGCGATGGGCGGCCGGCTTCCCCTTCGTCTCCTCCTTGGCACCACGGCAGTGTACTCCCCATGTGTATCCTCTCTCCTCCTCCCTCAGTCAATAGGGTAGCTTCTCCATTCAGCCAATCAGAAATTGGGTCTCAGGACCCACTTCCTAATTATCCGGGAGGCAGAATCAGTGTGACAATACACAACTGGGTGGGCTTCGGGCGCAGAGCTCTGTGCCCTGAGCCCACCCTTTTTTTTAAACCTATTAGAGCCTCCCCCATTGGAATCCATGCGTCTGGTGCCCTGCATGTATATTAGGAGGCCAGACACATGGATTAGGGGCCCCCCTATGAACGGGCCGCCACTGCTCCACACCCAACTGGAGCAACTTTGGTATGTGAATGTGTGATGACTGGAAACATGCAAAGAAAATGCCAATGCAATTCACCAAAATGGCAAAATGTTCCATATTTTGCAAACTTTTTTTGCAAAGTGAAAATGGACATTCTCTCATAAAATGACAGATAAAAAAAGTTGTCCCCCCCAAAAAAAAGCATTATTTCCATATCATAAATGATAAAAGTTATACATAGAAATAATAAGCCCATATCAGGAATGTGCAGCATAATTGATTAGCATAGAATAAAACTAAAAAAAAAAAAAGGAATATATATACTTGTATTCACTTTTGTTGCCAGCAGTTTAGACATTAATGGCTGTGTGTTGAGTTATTTTGAGGGGACAGCAAATTTACACTGTTATACAAGCTGTACACTCACTACTTTACATTGTAGACAAGTGTCATTTCTTCAGTGTTGTCACATGAAAAGATAGAAGAAAATATTTACAAAAATGTGAGGGGTGTACTAACTTTTGTGAGATACTGTATATATATATATATTTTAAAAAATTAAATTCCTGTGGGAAAACCAGAATTGCATTATTATTATTAATTAAATTAACTGCTGGTAGGATCACCAGTCAAAGTTTGAAGTGGAGTTCCACTCCTAAAATTTTTTTTGCATTATTCAGCTGCATTAAAAACAATTAATAACATTTGGAAAACAAATATATTTTTTTTTACTCACCTTTTCATGACTGTTGCTAGGAGGTCCCTCGTAATCTGCCTCTTCCTCTCCCTGGCGCCCGACATCATTTCCCTCGGCGCCCGTTCTCGCTAGTGCTCCTGGGAGATGCTTCTCATCATTTCCCAGGAGTCAGTGGGGAGTGCCGAGGGCCATCACAACAGGGGCGGGCACTTCCGACGATGACGCCCATTGTGATGGCAACGTCAGAAGTGTACGGCGGTGCGCGAGAATGGGCGGTGCATGCTGGTCGCTCAGCTGCACCAGAGCCCGGAAGATCGTGCTTGTGTGCTTCACATTCCCACAAGCACTATGGAAACTGCCAGCAAAGAGAAATATAAGATTTATTCCTCTTTGAAATGGGCAATCGAGCGCAGATTGAGCACAGAAAAGTGAGTGCTCTAAATAATCGTTTTAATCAAAACATATTAATCCTAAAAAAAAAAATTGTTAACAGTGGGAACTCCACTTTAATTGAAAGCAGGAAATGTAGATAAAAACAACTTTTAGACATTATAGGAATATCTACAAATAGCCATTTGCACAGGCGTGGTTCACTGTTTCCGTCATCAGAAAACCCGCCCTGAGCAATGCCAGGCAGCCATCGCTGGAGAGCATCTAATGGCATAGATCCCAACTGTCCCTGATATGGAAGGACTGTCCCTGATTTGGAAGGACTGTCCCTGATTTGGAGCCATGTCCCTCTGTCCCTCATCCCTCCTCATTTGTCCCTCATTTTGGTCTGATTTATATAGATGTATATAAAATGCACTTTTTATCTATAAAAAAGTGTTTTCCAGCACTAAATCTTTCATCTGATTTCTAAATTGCTGCATTTGTAAATTCCAAAAGCCAATATAAAGGAATAGTAGTGGTAAAAAAAAAGCCCTTGTGGGTTTAACCAATCTTGTTTTTTGCACAATTCTCCTTTAAGGGGGTGTGGCAGTGGGTGTGTCCAATGCCTGCATACTTTTTGCTGATAGGTGTCCCTCATTCCCATCTCAAAAAGTTTGAAGGTATGTCTAATGGGGAAGTACATTGTAACTGCAAAAGAACTACAGGAGATCTTCAGCACTATGATACAGTAAAGGGTGAAAAAAAAGGTGAAAAAAAAAGAAAAATCTGGCAGATTGTGACAATTGTGTCGGAAGTATAACAAAAAAAAACAATAAAAAAAAGTGCCTCTCATTCTTAAAATCATTTTGGTCTGGTCTGTCAGGGGTTACTATGTGAACTATCTGGTGGGGGGGGGGGGCTCAGGAAATGTTTACTCTCACATGAAACATTGTAAAAAGTAGACAAATTACAATCAGTTACAGATGGACTTTTTTCAACCTGACTAACTATGTAACTAAATAATTATGTAAGATGGAGGTGATTTTAATGAATTCTACAGAAAAAATTGTATTTAATTATACTTTTTTTTAAAATTGTTTGTTGTGTGTTGAAAATATCCATCCCAGACAGCTTGGAGTCATTTCCTGTAATTGTCTAAATGGAAAATGAAAGTATCTGAGATTGAGCAACTGCTACGACTGCAACTGACACAGAACATAAGACAAAAAAACATAGAAAGACAGAGAAAAAAGCAAAAAAAAATATATCAGCAATGGACATTAGACAGCTAGGGGACAACATCAGGAACTTCAGCCTGGATGATGGAGATCTGGGCAGTCAAGGTTACACAAGAGTCCTACTACAGCTGTTTGGCTATACAGGCCATGAAAAATCTTCCTTCATTAACTCCTGTAAGTACATCCTGGAAGAAGGTGAGAACTTCAAAGAACACGCTGAGGCTCGAAAAACCGACTATGGACCGACCATGGTCAGAAATGCCTATCCGCTTACCAATGTGATCACCATAGTGGACAACAGAGGATGCAGCAAAATGAACGATTTTGAAAGAGCTGAAGTGTATGCCCAGTTGGGTGAGTAACATTCTGAGAGCTCCAAAGGCTACGGGACTGGCAGGCTAGCCAAAAAAAACAAATAATGTAAAATCCAGATGATGCCCCTTAGCTCTGTAACACTTTGTTGGTCACTCCATAGAAGACCCTTATATGACTATTGTTGTCTTGGTTGTAGTAGAGGCAACTCTCCTCACTACAGATATGGCCACCTGAAGGTGGAGCTAAACCCCTTGGATTTAATTGCTACCCAAAACAGTTACATTCAAGGCATGCAGCGAATGATAATGGTTATATCCGAACTGTCAAGCCATCACATGCCTGGTGTCATCACTGATCACCTGGGCAACATCACGGCAACTGCAGATCAAACAGAACTCTGTGATGAGCACAGGACAGCTACTCGGTGAGTTCCAAAATCCAAAACTTTATTTGCTACATGTTAAAAAAACACAGTGGATACAGTGTTATGAACTTAATCATAGCATGAGGCTATGATTAAGTCCATTATGGCCGAAACACGCTAGCTGTATGCACTGTGATTTTTAGCATGTAGTAAATAAGAATTTGTATTTCTGAACTCACAGAGTAGCCGGCCTGTACTTATCACGGACTTCTGTTCTAGGAATGAATATCCCAGCCAAGAGCACTGGTTTCCAGCAACAAGTGTTTTAGAGATAGAACAGCAGAGCTTGGGATTTGTTCTCTGTTATACTGCAGATCAAACAGAGGTTAATGCAGCTTCATTGGTTGTAAAGAAGAGGAGGGTTTGGTTCCACTTGATGTCTGAGCCTAGAAAAGTGGGATCCGGCCATATTGGAGAACACAGTGCCTTGGGGCCACTATGTTCTGCTCAGCTGAGCCATTACTGATTAGTCTGAATGTGCATAAAATTTTCAAACATCAAGTTAAAAAGATTGTAAGCCATGGTGGGGTGATTTTTTTTAAGCTGTTATGTACACTCCAGAGCTTGGAGGCAACAAGTCATCACCATAGGGGTCAGCCAGTTGACAGCAACTGTCAGATCTCAGTTGTGGCTCTCATCTACAGAGTCATTCTCAAAGTAAATAAATGGGCAAATGTACCAGTTTTATATTATTATTATTTGTATTATTCAGAGCATATAAGCCTTTAATAACATGATTCCAGGTGTAATATTCCTGCAGAAAACCAATTAAGTCTGGTTCTCTATAAAGTGTAACTCTAAAAGTGACTGTGAGGTTAAGCCACACATTATAATTGAAGAAACGTATAGCCACTTCAGCTCTGGAAGGTTTCCCCCCCTTCCTGACCATTTTTGCGATACGGCACTGCATTACTTTAAGTGACAATTGCGCGGTCGTGCGACTCTGTAGGCTTTTTATTGCCACAAATAGAGCTTTCTTCTGGTGGTATTTGATCAGCTCTGCGGTTTTTATTTTTTGTGCTATAAACAAAAAAAGGCCGACAATTTAAAAAAAAAAAAAAAATATATATATATATATATATATATATATATATATTTATTTTCTGTTATAAAACATATCCAAGTAAAAAATTTAATTTCTTCATAAACTTAGGCCAATATGTATTCTGCTACATATTTTTGGTAAAAAAATACCAATAAGCGTATATATATATATCTATATATATATATATATATATATATAGATATATATCTATAGATATATATCTATATATATCTATAGATATATATAGATATATATCTATATATCTATAGATATATATATCTATAGATATATAGATAATATATCTCTATCTATCTATCTATCTATCTATCTATCTATCTATCTATCTATCTATCTATCTATCTATATATATATTTACTAGTAATGACGGTGATCAGCGACTTATAGCAGGACTGCGATGTTGCAGTGGACAGATCGGACACCTAGCTGATACTTTTGGACACTTTTTGGACACTAATACAGTGATCAGTGCTACAAATATGCGATGTCACAGTACAAACGACACTGTCAGGAAAATGGGTTAACATCAGGGGTGATCAAAGGATTAACCGTGTGCCTAGCTGGTGTTTTACTGTAGTGGGGGAGGTGCTTGTACTACGGGAAGGCAAAGATCCGTGTCTCTGCTTTGCAGGAACACAGGATCCAAGCCTTCCCTACTGACAGAACGACGATCTGCCTTGTTTACATAGGCAGATCGCTATTCTGCCTGTGTCCTGTGTAATCGGTGGGTGCCAGTGGACTTCGAGTTTTTGGTACCTGCTGCTCGCCCCAGACCCAGAAATTTTAGATCACACACTATGTACGGAGGCTATTAAGGATGGCATTACTTCATCCATTCTGTTAGCAATAACCTTTGCATAGACCTTAAGGTCCGTGTTAAGGAGAGATATTGGTCTAAAGTTCTGTGGTATGATGGGATTCTTCCCTGGTTTGGGTAATGTGACTACTAGAGCTCGAAGCATTTCTGCTGGTAATGAGCCATAGGATGCCGCTATATTGAATACTTTAACTAAATGTGGAACCAGGGTTTCAGAGACGTTATGGTAGTACTCTGCTGACAAACCATCTGGCCCTTGGGATTTGTTCAGTGCCAGGGATTTAAGAACTTTTTTAATTTCTTCGGCAGAAATCTGATCATTAAGGCGCTCTAGCACTTCAGGATTAAGAACTGGAAGTTTAACCATATCTCGGAATTCTGTGATACTTTTTGTAGATGGTTGGGCAGAATTCGGGTCTGATTTAAGGTTGTAAAGAGCACTGTAGTATTCCCTAAAATTATGCGCTATGTCCTTAGGGTGAGATAACTTTACACCTGTATTAGGGTCAATTAAATGGGCTATTCTTGTTTTGGCTTGCTTAGCTTTGAGTTATTGGACTAATACCTTCCCCGCCTTATTACCAGAGGAGTAATATGAGGCTTTTAGGCGTTTAAGACCTTTCTCATAATCATATAAAAGTACTTGTTTAAGTTCTGTTCTACAGCTCTTTAAATCTTCTATTAAAGCTTGGGTCATGTCTCTTTTATTCTGCGTTCCTAGATGGTGTATTTTAGCTAACAGAGATTTAGTCACCTGTACCCTTTGCTTCTTTTCCCTTGCAGTGATTTGCAACAGTAGGCCTCTGATATAGGCCTTGTGAGCACACCAAATAGTAGAGGCCAGAATCTCATCTGTAGCATTGAAATTGAAAAATTCCTCTAGTTGTTTTCTGACTTTCTCTCGGTGATCAGTGTGGTTGAAAATATGTGTATTATTACGGAAAAAGAATTGTGAGGGACACATTGAATTGTTCTTCCATTTCAATTTTTATGGGAGTGTGGTCTGACACGGTAATGGTGTCTATAGCTGTTAGTTTAGCTTTGTATAGGGAGGGTAAGTCTGTAAGTATTAGATCAATTCTAGATTACAATCTATGCGGATTAGAGAAGAATATGAAATCTTTTTTATCCGGGTGGTGACATCTCCAGACATGGTATAGAGATCAGTTATGTATAGTGGAGTGTAATGTTGATTTATGATGTAATATAGGAGGGGAGTAGTCTACTTTGGAATCTATCACCGAGTTAAAGTCTCCGAACAAGAGGAGGTTCCCCTTACATAAAGATTTAACCTTTTTAAGAAGATTCCTTAAAAAGGTTATTTCACCCTGGTTGGGAGCATATACTGATACAATCGTGTATACAACAGTATTCATGGTACAAACCAAAACAATATACCGCCCCTTAGGATCTGTGATAATGTCCTGTAAAGAAAATGCAACTGTATTATTAATTGTTATGAGAACACCATTGTGTATCGATTCTGCATTAGCAAAAAAAAATATGCTGATACTGTCTATGGGAACATTTGGGCCCTTTGGTGGCCAAGAAAGGTGTTTCCTGTATACATAGAACATCCCATTTCAGTTTCTGGGCTTCGGACCACATGAGTTTGTGCTTAAAAGGGCTATTCAAAGCCTTAACGTTGAGGGAAACAAACTTCATAGTCATTGAAAATCAAAATTCAGTCAGCAGACGTTCTTTGTACAGACTTATGAGGAGGAGGAGCTGTCTCTTTCACAGAAATTTTTGGTGCATTAATGGGTTGTACTTACAAGAAGCACAAGTTCTAAAGTTCTACAAGTTCAGTAGAGAGGAAATGGTGCCATCTATTGGGGAAGATAGGTGCAACCAGCAAATGGTAGGATGGATAGAGTATTGAAACTGTGATATTCAAGCAAAAATGGGTAATGCGAGGTGAGTAGTAGCACATATAGTCAATCATCTGGATACATCAAGTGAGGACAACTAAGAGAAAAAAACAATAAAAATGTAAAATGAAGTCCAGAGCCTGCCACGGAATCCAGAGGCAGTTGAAACTGCTTGACATTTGAGGGCAGACAACCCACGCCAACATGGCGATAAGGACTTTGTTCCTGGGTGTCTAGAGAATTATATGACTCCAAGGACCGCTTTCAGTAGAAATCTGCGAGGTACTCGTATGATAAATTTCCTGGAAGGTTCATGACCATTCCTCCCTTAGTTTAATTGGATCCTGGCATTCTTCTGCTGGTTTATCTGCTGGGAGAATCCGCCATTCTTTAAGAAATCATAGGCCAGATTCTGGTGAGAATATGTTGACTGTCTTGTCCAGGTGCGTCACTGTTAGCTTGGATGGGGTCCTCCATCTGTAGGTGATGTTGTGGCTTCTTAGGGCTTTTGTGATAGTAAGGAGCTTTTTCCTATGCTGTATAGTAACTTGCGATAGATCAGTATACAGAGCAATGCCCGCAAATTGCCCGCTTAATTGTGGGTTTTTCCGTATGGCACGCATTGCGTTTTCTTTGATATGATAGTAATGTATTCTTGTCAATAAGTCTCTTGGTACCGTATCACCAGTATCTGGTTTAATCTATTCGCTTGTCAGAAACTATGAATCAGACTGAGACAGAAGTACAGTTAAATCACACTTGTTTAATAATAATAATAATAATAATAATAATAAGGTAAACATAGTCAAAACATAGCCAGAGTTCAGGAACTGGAACGGATAGTCAAACAAGCCAAAATGTCAGGGAGCCAGAGAGGAGCGTAGTAGAACAGCGAGCAGGATCTGGAGCCAGAAGGAATGTCAGCCAAGCAAGTCTTTAACAGGAATACAGGAGAGCGTCTCTAGGGATGTGACCAAGGCATAGGCAGAGATCCTCTGGGCTGGACGGCTTAAGTAGGCAGAACTGATGAGCAGGATATCATCAACAGCTGAGTAGCTGTATAGAGAAAGGAGCTGACAATTAGCTGACACTTGAGCTTTGAGAAGGAAGGGCTGAGCCCAGCCCTGACAGCGCTCTGTCGATTATCAGTTCTATATCGGTCCCAATGGGCACTAGTAAGCATAGCAATTGGCGTATGTAGCCTGTCAAATCAGCGGCAGAAATGGACTCTGGAATGTCACGGAATTTAATACTGTTCCTGCATGAGCGATCTTCCATATCCGCCAGTTTAGCCACCATTCTCTGTATGTCATTTTGTTGTTCTTTGTATGCATCCACAAGATGATTGTGAGCAGAGAAGGCATCCTCCAATTTGTGTTCTGTGTGTGGTTGCTGCAGATCATGCACAGAAGCCTTGATAGGTTTCAGTATATTCACCATGTCAATGTGCAGGGAGTCTCTCAGGGAAATCAGCATGTCTTTCATTATAGACATTGACACAGGCTGAGAAGATGAAGGGAAGTGCTCAAGAGGGGTTTGGGTGGAATGCTCTGAAGCATTCTCTTCCATATCAGAATCCTCTGCTTGCTGGGCTCCTTTAGCTTTTTTAAATGTAGATGGGCTGCGGATAGATGGGCTGTTAGGGGGAGAGATGTCAGTTTCCCCTGTGTTTGCACAGTGTATGGCCATACATACCGAAGTGGATGATCTGCTGGAGTCTGAGGAGTGCTCTCCTTCCTCGGCAGGCCGCGTGTGTGCTCCGGTGCCATCTTGGTACACCCGTCTGTTCGCGGTGGGGTAATAATCTGTCAGTTTCTGTGGGGCTAGGCACTGTGAGCCCCGTTTGCGGATAGAACCTAGTGCTGCATCTTCCAGGGAAGCCAAAGGTAGTCACTGGGAGTACCTCCGTCGCTGGGTATCGTAGCTTGTCGGTGGCTTGGAGCAGGAGCTCAGCTAGCAGGAGCTTCCTCGCTGGCCGGACACGTCCCTGGCAGATTTTTTTTTTTAAGGGAAGTATCTGCCCTTACTAAATTAGCCCCCTCTTAGCCCCGCCCCGAAATCCATTTCCCGTACATGCAAATTTTGTTTGAACTATATAAATGGAAAAAATATTTTTGGACTCTAGATTTCTGGTGTGACGCATTCTCTGTGCCTTGTCAATTCCAGGAAACTTCATCCCCATCGGAGAGAAAGTTGAATGGAAAGACAATTACAAGGCTATGATGGGGGCCATCGAAGATTCTGAATTGGAACCAAATTTCTCAGACTTGATTGTCCCCATCTTTGTGTACAGGTAAGTGATTCTTGTGTTAGATGATGCATCCTTGGAGCAGATTGGTTTCCAGGAATTAGATGGTGGGCTGATCTAATGATAAGTTTGCTGGTGATATGTTCAGAACTGAAGGTGACCATGGTTTTTTTTTTGGTATTTACAAGAAAATCTTATGGTTTGAGGGTCAACATTATTTTCTTTAATTACTGTATGTATATTTCTGTTCTCTAATTTTTTCTGGTGATCCCCCTAACAAGATTACTTCCTGAGATAGTGTAAGAGATACCAAGTGCAGGTATCCAGCATCAGCAGGGATGACCAGTTCAGTGTAGCTTTACTTAGGAAACTGGAATCAGACTGATTATGGTTAGAATTAAGTTTATTAACCACTTAAGGGCAACCCTATAGCAGATATATTGCTACAGGGCGGCCCTCCTGTGCAAAGTCACGTATATATAGTTACATAGTTGGTCAGATGGAAAAAAGACGCAAGTCCATCTAGTTCAACCAAAAAAACAAATACAATCCCATATACACAATCCTTCATCCACGGTTGATCCAAAGGAAGGCAAAAAACCCCAGCAAAGCATGCTCCACTATGGGAATGTTTGACCATTTTTGGCATGCATTGAAAAGGATCAACTCCAGAGATAAAACGATAATTCTCCCACTTTACAAGACGCTGGTCCGGCCGCACCTAGGGTATGCTGTCCAGTTCTGGGCCTCAGTCCTCAGGAAGGATGTACTGGAAATGGAGTGAGTACAAAGAAGGGCAACAAAGCTAATAAAGGGTCTGGTGGATCTTAGTTATGAGGAAAGGTTGCGAGCACGGAACTTATTCTCTCTGGAGAAGAGACGCTTGAGAAGGGATATGATTTCAATATACAAATACCGTACTGGTGACCCTACAATAGAAATAAAACTTTTTCACAGAAGAGAGTTTAACCACTTGACGACCGCCTCACGCTGATATACGTCAGCAGAATGGCACGGGCAGGCAAAATCACATACCTGGTACGTGATTGTCTTCCCGTGGGCGGGGGGTCCCGGTGCCCGAGGCGGTCGTCTTTGGTCTGGGAGCGATCAGAGATGAGGGGGAGACCATCCGTTTGTGGCCCCCCCTTGCGATCGCTCCCAGCCAATGAGAATCATTCCTCTGCTGCTGTATGCTAAACAGCAGCAAAGGAAATTATGTCATCTCTCCTCGGCTTGGTATTTTCCGTTCTGGCGCCGAGGAGAGAAGACTGTAATGTGAGTGCACCAACACACACACACACAGTAGAACATGCCAGGCACACATTACACCCCCTTTACCCCCCGATCCCCCCCTGATCACCCCCCAATCACCCCTCCCCCCGATCACCCCCCAATCACACCTCCCCCCCCTGTCACACTGACACCAAGCAGTTTTTTTATTTTTTTCTGATTACTGCATTGGTGTCCATTTGTGACAGTTAGTGTGGTAGGGCAGTTAGGTTTAGCCCTCTTTAGGTATAGGGTACCCCCCTAACCCCCCCAATAAAGTTTTAACCCCTTGATCACCCCCCGTCGCCAGTGTCGCTAAGCGATCATTTTTCTGATCGCTGTATTAGTGTCACTGGTGACGCTAGTTAGGGAAGTAAATATTTAGGTTCACCGTCAGCGTTTTATAGTGACAGGGACCCCCATATACTACCTAATAAATGTTTTAACCCCTTGATTGCCCCCTAGTTAACCCTTTCACCACTGATCACCGTATAACCGTTACGGGTGACGCTGGTTAGTTCGTTTATTTTTTATAAATTTATTACCGAATAAAGGTTTAGCCCCCTGATCGCCCGGCGGTGATATGCGTCGCCCCAGGCAGCGTCAGATTAGCGCCAGTAGTGCTAACACCCACGCACGCAGCATACGCCTCCCTTAGTGGTATAGTATCTGAACGAATCAATATCTGATCCGATCAGATTTATACTAGTGTCCCTAGCAGTTTAGGGTTCCCAAAAACGCAGTGTTAGCGGGATCAGCCCAGATACCCGCTAGCACCTGCGTTTTGCCCCTCCGCCCGGCCCAGCCCAGCCCACCCAAGTGCAGTATCGATTGATCACTGTCACTTACAAAACACTAAACACATAACTGCAGCGTTTGCAGAGTCAGGCCTGATCCCTGCGATCGCTAACAGTTTTTTTTGGTAGCATGTTGGTGAACTGGCAAGCACCAGCCCCAGGCAGCGTCAAGTTAGTGTCACTACTGCTAACACCCACGCACGCAGCATACTCCTCCCTTAGTGGTATAGTATCTGATCGGATCAATATCTGATCCGATCAGATCTATACTAGCGTCCCCAGCAGTTTAGGGTTCCCAAAAACGCAGTGTTAGCGGGATCAGCCCAGATACCTGCTAGCACCTGCGTTTTGCCCCTCCGCCCAGCCCACCCAAGTGCAGTATCAATCGATCACTGTCACTTACAAAACACTAACCGCATAACTGCAGCGTTCGCAGAGTCAGGCCTGATCCCTGCGATCGCTAACAGTTTTTTTGGTAGCATTTTGGCGAACTGGTAAGCACCAGCCCCAAGCAGCATCATCTTAGCGCAAGTAGCGCTAACACTCACGCACGCACCGTACACCTCCCTTAGTGGTATAGTATCTGAATGAATCAATATCTGATCCGATCAGATTTATACTAGTGTCCCCAGCAGTTTAGGGTTCCCAAAAACGCAGTGTTAGCGGGATCAGCCCAGATACCCGCTAGCACCTGCGTTTTGCCCCTCCGCCCGGCCCAGCCCAGCCCACCCAAGTGCAGTATCGATTGATCACTGTCACTTACAAAACACTAAACGCATAACTGCAGCGTTTGCAGAGTCAGGCCTGATCCCTGCGATCGCTAACAGTTTTTTTGGTAGCATTTTGGTGAACTGGTAAGCACCAGCCCCAAGCAGCGTCATCTTAGCGCAAGTAGCGATAACACCCACGCACGCACCGTACACCTCCCTTAGTGGTATAGTATCTGAATGAATCAATATCTGATCCGATCAGATTTATACTAGTGTCCCCAGCAGTTTAGGGTTCCCAAAAACGCAGTGTTAGCGGGATCAGCCCAGATACCCGCTAGCACCTGCGTTTTGCCCCTCCGCCCGGCCCAGCCCAGCCCACCCAAGTGCAGTATCGATTGATCACTGTCACTTACAAAACACTAAACGCATAACTGCAGCGTTTGCAGAGTCAGGCCTGATCCCTGCGATCGCTAACAGTTTTTTTGGTAGCATTTTGGTGAACTGGTAAGCACCAGCCCCAAGCAGCGTCATCTTAGCGCAAGTAGCGATAACACCCACGCACGCACCGTACACCTCCCTTAGTGGTATAGTATCTGAACGGATCAATATCTGATCCAATCAGATCTATACTAGCGTCCCCAGCAGTTTAGGGTTCCCAAAAACGCAGTGTTAGCGGGATCAGCCCAGATACCCGCTAGCATTTGCTTTTTGCCCCTCCGCCCGGCCCAGCCCAGCCCACCCAAGTGCAGTATCGATCGATCACTGTCACTTACAAAACACTAAACGCATAACTGCAACGTTCGCAGAGTCAGGCCTGATCCCTGCGATCGCTAACAGTTATTTTGGTAGCGTTTTGGTGAACTGGCAAGCACCAGCGGCCTAGTACACCCCGGTCGTAGTCAAACCAGCACTGCAGTAACACTTGGTGATGTGGCGAGTCCCATAAGTGCAGTTCAAGCTGGTGAGGTGGCAAGCACAAGTAGTGTTCCGCTGCCACCAAGAAGACAAACAGGCCTGTGGTGCCCATCATGCCCTTCCTGCTGCATTCGCCAATCCTAATTGGGAACCCACCACTTCTGCAGCGCCCGTACTTCCCTCATTCACATCCCCAACCAAATGCAGTCGGCTGCATGAGAGGCATTTTCTTTATGTCCTCCCGAGTACCCCTACCCAACGAACCCCCCCAAAAAGATGTGTGTCTGCAGCAAGCGCGGATATAGGCGTGACACCCGCTATTATTGTCCCTCCTGTCCTGACAATCCTGGTCTTTGCATTGCTGAAAGTTTTGAACGCTACCATTCACTTGTTGAGTATTAGCGTAGGGTACAGCATTGCACAGACTAGGCACACTTTTTCACAGGGTCTCTCAAGATGCCATCGCATTTTGAGAGACCTGAACCTGGAACCGGTTACAGTTATAAAAGTGATTTACAAAAAAAAGTGTAAAAAATGGTATCATTCTTTTCAGCCAGAGGTTGTCTTTCATGTAAAAGCAATCCTAGCGGCTAATTAGCCTCTAGACTGCTTTTACAAGCAGTGGGAGGGAATGCCCCCCCCACCGTCTTCCGTGTTTTTCTCTGCCAGCTGACCATAGAGCTAATCAGAGACCAGAGTGGCTCAAAACATCTCTATGGCCTAAGAAACCGGAAGCTACAAGCATTTCATGACTTAGATTTTGCCGGATGTAAACAGTGCCATTGGGAAATTGGGAAAGCATTTTATCACACCGATCTTGGTGTGGTCAGATGCTTTAAGGGCAGAGGAGAGATCTAGGGTCTAATAGATCCCAATTTTTTCAAAAAAGAGTACCTGTCACTACCTATTGCTATCATAGGGTATATTTACATTCCCTGAGATAACAATAAAAATGATTTAAAAAAAAATGAAAGGAACAGTTTAGAAAAAAAGATAAAAAAGCAAAAACATAATAAAGAAAAAAAAAAAAAAGCACCTCTGTCCCCCCCTGCACTCGCGCAAAGGCGAACGCAAGCGTCGGTCTAGCGTCAAATGTAAACAGCAATTGCACCATGCATGTGAGGTGTCACCGCGAACGTCAGATCGAGGGCAGTAATTTTAGCAGTAGACCTCCTCTGTAAATCTAAAGTAGTACCCTGTAAAGGCTTTTAAAGGCTTTTAAAAATGTATTTAGTTTGTCGCCACTGCACGTTTGTGCGCAATTTTAAAGCATGTCATGTTTGGTATCCATGTACTCGGCCTAAGATCATCTTTTTTATTTCATCAAACATTTGGGCAATATAGTGTGTTTTAGTGCATTAAAATTTAAAAAAGTGTGTTTTTTCCCCAAAAAATGCGTTTGAAAAATCGCTTTGCAAATATTGTGTGAAAAAAAAAAATGAAACACCCACCATTTTAATCTGTAGGGCATTTGCTTTAAAAAAATATATAATGTTTGGGGGTTCAAAGTAATTTTCTTGCAAAAAAAAAAATTTTTTTCATGTAAACAAAAAGTGTCAGAAAGGGCTTTGTCTTCAAGTGGTTAGAGTGGGTGATGTGT
The DNA here is from genome assembly GCF_042186555.1 of Aquarana catesbeiana. Taxonomy (NCBI): domain Eukaryota; kingdom Metazoa; phylum Chordata; class Amphibia; order Anura; family Ranidae; genus Aquarana; species Aquarana catesbeiana. The sequence continues at coordinate 16,469,304 of NC_133329.1, read as the reverse complement.
GACATAAGCTTCTAAATGTTGTGCATAAAATGCCAGGACAGTTCAAACCCCCCCCAAATGACCCCATTTTGGAAAGTAGACACCCCAAGCTATTTTCTGAGAGTCATGTCGAGTCCATGGAATATTTTATATTGTGACACAAGTTGCGGGAAAGAGACTAATTTTTTTTTTTTTTTGCACAAAGTTGTCACTAAATGATATATTGCTCAAACATGCCATGGCAATATGTGAAATTACACCCCAAAATACATTCTGTTGCTTCTCCTGAGTACGGGGATACCACATGTGTGAGACTTTTTGGGAGCCTAGCTGCGTACGGGACCCGAAAACCAATCACCGCCTTCAGGCTTTCTAAGGGCGTAAATTTTTGATTTCACTCTTCACTGCCTGTCAGTTTCGGAGGCCATGGAATGCCCAGGTGGCACAACCCCCCCCCCCCCAATGACCCCATTTTGGAAAGTAGACACCCCAAGCTATTTGCTGAGAGGTATAGTGAGTATTTTGCAGACCTCACTTTTTGTCACAAAGTTTTGAAAATTGAAAAAAGAAAAAAAAATGTTTTTTCTTGTCTTTCTTCATTTTCAAAAACAAATGAGAGCTGCAAAATACTCACCATGCCTCTCAGCAAATAGCTTGGGGTGTCTACTATCCAAAATTGGGTCATTTGGGGGGGTTTTGTGCCACCTGGGCATTCCATGGCCTTCGAAACTGTGATAGGCAGTGAAGAGTGAAATCAAAAATTTACACCCTTAGAAATCCTGAAGGCGGTGATTGGTTTTCGGGGCCCCGTACGCAGCTAGGCTCCCAAAAAGTCCCACACATGTGGTATCCCCATACTCAGGAGAAGCAGCTAAATGTATTTTGGGGTGCAATTCCACATATGCCCATGGCCTGTGTGAGCAATATATCATTTAGTGACAACTTTGTGCAAAAAAAAAAAAAATTGTCACTTTCCCGCAACTTGTGTCAAAATATAAAATATTCCATGGACTCAACATGCCTCTCAGCAAATAGCTTGGGGTGTCTACTTTCCAAAATGGGGTCATTTGGGGGGGGGGTGTGCCATCTGGGCATTTTATGGCCTTCAAAACTGTGATAGGTAGTGAGGAGTGAAATCAAGAATTTACACCCTTAGAAATCCTGAAGGCGGTGATTGGTTTTCGGGGCCCCGTACGCCGCTAGGCTCCCAAAAAATCCCACACATGTGGTATCCCCGTATTAAGGAGAAGCAGCTGAATGTATTTTGGGGTGCAATTCCACATATGCCCATGGCCTGTATGAGCAATATATCATTTAGTGAAAACTTTTTGTAATTTTGTTTTTTGTCATTATTCAATCACTTGGGACAAAAAAAATAAATATTCAATGGGCTCAACATGCCTCTCAGCAATTTCCTTGGGGTGTCTACTTTCCAAAATGGGGTCATTTGGGGGGTTTTGTACTGCCCTGCCATTTTAGCACCTCAAGAAATGACATAGGCAGTCATAAACTAAAAGCTGTGTAAATTCCAGAAAATGTACCCTAGTTTGTAGACGCTATAACTTTTGCGCAAACCAATAAATATACGCTTATTGACTTTTTTTTTACCAAAGACATGTGGCCGAATACATTTTGGCCTAAATGTATGACTAAAATTGAGTTTATTGGATTTTTTTTATAACAAAAAGTAGAAAATATCATTTTTTTTCAAAATCTTCGGTCTTTTTCTGTTTATAGCGCAAAAAATAAAAACCGCAGAGGTGATCAAATACCATCAAAAGAAAGCTCTATTTGTGGGAAGAATAGAACGCAAATTTAGTTTGGGTACAGCATTGCATAACCACGCAATCATCAGTTAAAGCAGCGCAGTGCCAAATTGTAAAAAGACCTCTGGTCTTTAGGCAGCCAAATGGTCCGGGGCTGAAGTGGTTAACAAGGCTTGTGGCCACTCATTTAAATTAGAAGAAAAGAGGTTTAACCTTAAACTATGTAGAGGGTTCGTTACTGTAAGAGCAGCAAGGATGTGGAATTCCCTTCCACAGGCGGTGGTCTCAGCGGGGAGCATCGATAGCTTCAAGAAACTATTAGGTAAGCACCCGAATGACTGCAACATACAGGGATATACAATGTAATACTGACACATAATCACACATAGGTTGGACTTGATGGACTTGTGTCTTTTTTCAACCTCACTTACTATGTAACTATGTATCCATTCTTCCATTGTGAGGTCAGGCACCGATGTTGGACAAGAAGTTTCCACTCTAATTCACCCCAAAAATGTTTTATCAGATTGAGGGCAGGACTCCGTGCAGGCCAGTCAAGTTCCTCCACCCCAAACTCGCTTATCCATGTCTTTATGGACCTTGCTTTGTGCACTGGTGCACAGTCATGTTGGAACAGGAAGGGGCCATCCCCAAACTGTTCCCACAAAGTTGGGAGCATAAAATGGTCCAAAATGTCTTGATATTTCCTTCACTGTATCTAAGGGGCCAAGCCCAACCCATGAAAACAACCCCACACCATAATCCCCCCTCAAAAAAATTATTTGGACAAGTGCACAAAGTAAGGTCCATAAAGACATGGATGAGCAAGTTTGGGGTTGAGGAACTTGACTGGCCTGCACAGAGTCCTGACCTCAACCCAATAGAACACCTTTGGTATGAATTAGAGTGGAGACTGCGAGCCAGGCCTTCTCATCAAACATCAGTTCCAGACCTCACAAATGCGCTTCTGGAAGAATGATCAAACATTCCCATAGACACACTCCTAAACCTTGTGGGCAGCCTTTCCAGAAGAGTTGAAGCTGTTATAGCTGCAAAGGGTGGGGCCAACTCAATATTGAACCCTACAGACTAATGCCCCGTACACACGGTCGGATTTTCCGATGGACAATGTCCGTTCGGAGCGTGTTGTCGGAAATTCCGACCGTGTGTGGGCGCCATCGGACATTTTCCATCGGATTTTCCGACACACAAAGTTGGACAGCAGGAGATAAAATTTTCCGACAACAAAATCCGATCGCGTCAATTCCGACCGTGTGTGGCCTGTTCCGACGCACAAAGTGCCACGCATGCTCAGAAGAAATTCCGACACGGGACAGCTCGTTCTGGTAAACTTAGCGTTCGTAATGGATAAAGCACTTTCGTCACGCTGCAATGTTCAAAATGGTTTAATACAGCGCACTCTCTTCTTCTTTATAATGTGACAAGAATTAAGTCGTTTTGATGCTCATATTCACACACACTTCTCACAAACTTTTTTTGTTACTATTTATCGGGATTCCCTCAATATATTTTGATTTCTCACATCTGACAACATATTTTTTTTTTTTTTTTTTTTTACTTTAATGTAGAATTTTTTTTTGTGTTTCTCTTTTTATTTTTTTTTTTTTTTTTGGTGATTTTGATTTGTACTCCCGAAAATGTTTGTGTGTTTTTTGTGACAAGTTCCCACAACACCATTGATATGTTGTTCTATTTAATCTGTAGGAGATTGTTTGGTGTTGTTGTCCCTTGTTAATTTCACATTGTACTTTAGAAATGTACCTGAATCGTCACCAACAAACTGTCCTTTTTGGATGAAAACACACACAGGAGAGTAGAATTTACCTAAAAATATTTTATTAAGGGGTCACAACTATAAACAAAGAGGGAGGCAACGCTGGAGAAACTGCAGAAGTGGGCAAAGCCTTGGACTCCCAGGGCAGACATCAATTATTTAAAAGCAAAATTGGTGGCCTGAGGAGTCCATATCTAAGGGAGTGCAGTCTGGTCCAGAAGTCCCAGAGATCCAGAAAGCAGCAGATGACATATGTGTCCCCAGGCTGTGGTCATACGAGAGACTGCAGCTTTTGTCAGACCAGACTGAACCCAGGGCCATCACTCTTTGGTCTTCCTTCCACGCTTCCTTACAGGCTTTGGCTGTGGTGGTGGAGTTGTGGCAGCAGGAGGAGGAGGAGGAAGAGGATCGTCCCTCTCCATGACATCTGTCTTGTGTGTCAGTTCCCCACTCTCCCCCTTACGAAGGACTTTATAAATCAGGTCCTCAGAGATCTTGCGTTGGCCCTCCTGCATGCCCTGCAATTTGGTGGCAGCCATGCAGGCAAAGGCCTCTTCAGGACTGGGGAAGGCTCTGAGGGACGCCGAAGCCTCCTGGATCAGCCTGTATGCTGAATCCTGCACAGGACTGGGAGTGGCCTTCCTGACCCTTTTATATGGCAGGCGGAGGGGAGGGACCTGAGACTCAGTCAGGCTGCGACTAGTCCCTGGCTTCTCTTGGCTGACACTTAGCCCCACCTCCTCCTGCCTGCCACTAATCCCCGCCTCCTCCTGGCTGCCACTAATCCCCGCCTCCTCCTGACTGCCACATTCCACAGCCTCCTCCTGGCTGAGGTCTTCCTGTGTATGAAAAAGGGACATAGTTTTAGTATTGTTTTCATCAATCACACACAATTTTCACCTCCTGACTGCTGCAAATTCAATGTTAACAAATATAACAGACTATCCTTCTGAGCCCAGCATTTTGCATTCTTGTCCCAATTTTGGGTGCCCACTACTGTCTATTGATATGTAAAACACTTTCAAGCAGCAATTAGTGATCAATAATAACATCTAGTAAACATCATTTATTTATTGCCCAGAAATCTGTAGAAGAATGCTATACCTGACTCCAGCTGGGCTCCTCCACTTCTTCCTGGCTGGAAGGCCCAGGTTGGACATCAGAAGCCTCAGCTGGTGTGGAAGGAAGAGTGGAGAGGGATTCCCTGACTTCAGTGTGGTCTGACAGAAATCGCAGTCTCTCATAGTACCGCAGCCTGGGGACATAAACGTCATCTGCTGCAGCTCCGGACCTCTGGGAATCTGTGACCTTCTTGCGCTCCCTAAGATAAGTGCTCCTCAGGCCACCAATTTTAGCTTTTAAATAAGGGATGGTTGCTGTGGGGACCACCGGCTTCACCAACTCCAGCAGTTTCTCCAGCGCTGCCTGCCTCTTCTGTTTGTGGTTATAGTGGGGGTGTCTGACCTGCCACAGACAGGGCAGCTCTCTGTACTTGTCAATAAACAGGGGCAGGAAATTGTGGTCGTTGAACCCATCCATTTTCTCTGCAAGACACAACACAAGACAAACCCTAATGTCAGGCCAAACTCCCCTAATCTTGTTACAATATAGGCTTCAATTTTGAAGCAGTATAGGCCCAAGTTTAGATCCTACCTTCGTTAGCACGATCGGCGTCTCCGATGCTCCTTCCTCCGCTCACAGATCGTACGTAAGACGCGCGCGTTACGATTTATACACACTGCGCATGCGTATAACTCCGCCCGCCCCTGACGTTCTTTCTATTCTATTCCCCGCCCCTTTTCGTTCGGCTCAGTGGAGGAAGAGCACATGGCGGATAGACAGCAGGATCATGCTAATTACAGCAACGAGGAGGAGGAGGAAAGGCCGGAGCCTGAAACGTCCCAATCCAGAAGGAGATTAAAGGACTCAAATATGTCCTTTGGGGAGATGTTGGAGATGGTGGACATCCTGAAGAAGGCCGACTATGATGGAAAGTATGGGCCTTACCCCAACCCCAATGTCCGAAAGGCCAAGATCATGGCGAAAGTGGTCAGGAGTCTGCACCGGAAATTCGGGGTACGACGATCGAAAGATCAGCTCAGGAAGCGGTGGTCTGACCTGAAATTACGAGAACATGAGCAGTACAGAAAGATCCGGAGAGTGCTGCAAAAAAGTAAGTAGTTGTGCTGTGTTCCTATTGTTCTTGTGTTTCTTACGTTCGTGCTGCTTCATGTGCTTTTAGGAACTGTTGTACAGTTTAAAATGGCAACTTTCATGTTCATGGGCACATTATTCGTTCGGATCACACATTTTTTTTTCGGACTATAAAATACCATTGTTTAGCCCATATGCATTTGGCCACCATTTTGAGGCCCTATACTTGTCTTCAAAGAATTGGGTTGTGTAGATGGCTTTGTTACTAGAATGAAATGCAAACTAGATTGTGTGGAAGGAGAGGACACTGAGCAGCTGTTTTCACATCTGGACACTGGAGCACTAGTGTTGGACACAAGAACACCCTTTTTATTAGGGGGGCCACACAGGTGCCCCACTGTATACTATAGGGGGGGCTACATCTGTGAAGCTTGTACAAAACAGGTAAAGTATTGCAGCTTGACAAAGGACACTAAAAAAGCTACATCTTGGAACTCTGCTAAAATAGACAATTGTACCCCACTTCCAAGCAATGTTTCATCTTTATAATTCTGCCATCAAATATCTGTGTGCTAATTATACCATTTTTGTTTTATATAGGGGAGAAAAGACTCGGAGGACACCCCTCATCCGAGGAGACCAGAGACCCCCCCCCTCTGGAAGAAGGGGAAATCCACCCAACACAAGATGAGCAGGAGGATGAAGACGTGGTGGAAGTAGTCACCACAACAGGTGAGTGTCTGCGACCACAGGCTCAGATAAGAGATGGATGGCGGCATTTTTTTTAGACCTAATTTATTTTGGGTTTCCTTTCTTTTTAGGTGATCGTGAGGTTGTGGATGAAGATCCTTTCACATCCGAAAGTGCCCAGATCGTGATCGGGGAGATCATGGGGTGTAATTTACAATTGGAAAACATCAAGCAAAACATCAATGATGTTATTCCAAAATATAAAAACATCATTGATGTTTTGGGGCGAGTTTAAAGCCCCTCAAAATCACTTTCTTCTTTTGTGTGCTACAATGTGCGAAATGTTTTTGTGATTTTTCACAAAGCCAAATTTGGAGGATGCACACAGTGTGTCAACATGTGCTATCTGCCATCACGGGAGATCAATGGACGCGTTTTGGGGGTGCAACCCCTTCCTCAATAATAAAGTAACGGTGAGGAAGGGCTTTCTCCCCAAAAACACGTCCCTTGATCCCCCGTGATGGCAGATAGCACATGTTGACATTGGGAAATTTGTGTGCATCTTCCAAATTTGGCTTTTCCAGGGGTGATTTCCCACCATCTGAACGCAATATCAAACACAGTTCCTAAATACTCATGTCTGATATTGCCTTCAAGTTCTACCAAATGTGAACTTTGTAAGATCAAGATTTGTGTCTTTCTTGTGGGTTTTACACAGGCCTGTTTTCGATAAAATGGACATTTTGATTTTGGATAATGACACCACAAAAATTGTTATACAACAAACATGTCCGTTTGTCAGAGAAACCTTTGGTAAATGCACATGTGATTGTGCAGGTATTAAAAAGATTGTTCATCAAGAATGTGTGGATTATTGTCTCAACGCTAAAACACTTTTGGGGTGATGTAATTGTTGTTTGATGAGAAAATGGGGGTAATTTCCTAAGGGCAAATCCACTTTGCACTACAAGTGCAGTTTCAGTGCAGTTGCAAGTGCACTTGTAGTGAAAAGTGTCTTTGCATTTAGTAAATAACAGCCAACAGTGCTTTGTATAAGGTTACACAATCACGCCATTTTCTGCACTCCACACATTTCTGTCAGGGTCAGCTAAAACAAACACAAGCAGTAAATGTCCACAAAGAAGAGCCTGGGGGGAGATGCCTGTCGAGAACTTGAGGTCCTGCAGACTTCTCCCTGTGGCCAAATAACGCAGGGTAGCGACCAACCTCTGCTCCGGAGTGATGTCTTGCCTCATGCAGGTATCCTGCCTGCTAATATAAGGGGTCAGCAAAGCCAAAAAACGGTGAAATACGGGGTCCGTCATCCTGAGAAAGTTCCTGAAATCATCAGGATTATTCTCACGGATCTCACGGAGCAAAGGCATATGAGAGAACTGGTCACGCTGAAGCAACCAATTCTTGGTCCATGAACTCCTCCTCACCCTGTTCATGGACTGGACTTGTGTCAAGGTCAGGACCCCAACACCAAGCCCCCGCAAAGCACGAAGTCTACGAGGAGTATGCATACGAAACATGGCTAGAAAACGATAGGCTGCTCAGAATGAAGTAACAGAACGCACTGAAGAACAGCAAGGCCTGTGAAGAGCGACCTGAAAAACAGCAACGAGCGGACAAGATCGCACAGAAAACTCTGATACGAACTGACTGCACGCACTGAAGAGCAGATACAAACCCACAAGCACAAACTGAACGTCAGAAAACGATCTGAAAGCCATGAGTCTGAAAAAGCGCGAATCGTCTCTCACCAAACTTTTACTAACACGAGATTAGCAAAAGGAGCCCAAAGGGTGCCGCGCTTGGTTCTGAACCGGCCTTTTCTAGTCTCGTCGTACGTGCTTGACGTTACCGCGTGGTTGTCGCTCGGAAATTCCGACAACTTTGTGCGACCGTGTGTAGGCAAAACAAGTTTGAGCCAACCCCCGTCGGAAAAAATCCTAGGATTTTGTTGTCGGAATGTCCGAACAAAGTCCGACCGTGTGTATGGGGCATAAGACTGGGATGCCATTAAAGTTCATGTGTGTGTAAAGGCAGGTGTCCCAATACTTCTGATAGGATAGTTTACCATCCCAGCAGCCAGCATCTGGTTTAGCATAATTACTGGGATCTCCTGGCTGCTGGGAGACACCTGCTGGTGAACACCAGGACTACGCCCTGTAGCTCTGGGTACCACAGTGCCACCAGCAGGTGATCCAGAGAGATAAAAGGCACTGACAGCACTGACACCAGCATTGAGATAAAGAGCACTGACACCAGCACTGAAATAATGAGCACTGACACCAGCACTGAGATAGAGAGCACTGACACCAGCACCGAGATAGAGAGCACTGACACAAGCACCGGTATAGAGAGCACTGACACCAGCATTGAGATAGAGAGCACTGACACCAGCACTGAGATAGAGAGCACTGACACAAGCACCGAGATAGAGAGCACTGACACCAGCACTGAGATAGAGAGCACTGACACCAGCACCGAGATAGAGAGCACTGACACCAGCACTGAGATAGAGAGCACTGACACCAGCACTGAGGTAGAGAGCACTGACACCAGCACTGAGATAGAGAGCACTGACTCCAGAACCGAGATAGAGCGCACTGACACCAGCATGGAGATAGAGCGCACTGACTCCAGTACCGAGATAGAGAGCACTGACACCAGCACTGAGATAGAAAGCACTGACACCAGCACCGAGATTGAGCGCACTGACACCAGCACTGATATAGAGAGCACTGAGATGAGCACTGAGATAGAGAGCACTGAGAAAGAGAGCACTGAGATAGAGAGCACTGACACAAGCACCGAGATAGAGAGCACTGACACCAGCACTGAGATAGAGAGCACTGACACCAGCACCGAGATACAGAGCACTGACTCCAGCACCGAGATAGAGCACACTGACACCAGCATGGAGATAGAGCGCACTGACTCCAGTACCGAGATAGAGAGCACTGACACCAGCACTGAGATTGAGCGCACTGACACCGGCACTGAGATAGAGAGCACTGACACCAGCACTGAGATAGAGAGCACTGACACCAGCACTGAGATAGAGAGCACTGACACAAGCACTGAGATAGAGAACACTGAGGAAGAGAGCATTAAGATAGAGAGCACTGAGATAGAGAGCACTGAGATAGAGTGCACTGACACCAGCACTGAGGTAGAGAGCACTGACACCAGCACTAAGATTGAGAGCACTGACACCAACACTGAGATAGAGCACACTGACTCCAGCACCGAGATAGAGACACTGACACCAGCACCGAGATAGAGAGCAATGACAGCAGCACCGAGATAGAGAGTACTGACACCAGTGCTGATATAGAGAGCACTGACACCAGCACTGAGATAAAGCACACTGACACCAGTACTGAGATAGAGAGCACTGACACCAGCACCGAGATAGAGCACACTGACTCCAGCACCGAGATAGAGACACTGACACCAGCACCGAGACAGAGATCACTGACTCCAGCACCGAGCTAGAGAGCAATGAGATAGAGAGCACTAAGATGAAGCACACTGACACCAGCACTGAGGTAGAGAGCACTGACACCAGCACTGAGATTGAGAGCACTGACACCAGCACTGACACCAACACTGAGATAGAGAGCACTGACACCAGCACCGAGATAGAGAGCACTGACACCAGCACCGAGATAGAGAGCACCGACACCAGCACAGAGATAGAGAGCACCGACACCAGCACTGAGATAGAGAGTAATGACACCAGCACTGAGATAGAGAGCACTGACACCAGCACTGAGATAGAGAGCACTGACACCAGCACTGAGATAGAGAGCACTGACACCAGCACTGAGATAAGAGAGCACTGACACCAGCACCGAGATAGAGAGCACTGACACCAGCACGGAGATAGAGAGTAATGACACCAGCACTGAGATAGAGAGCACTGACACCAGCACCAAGATAGAGAGCACTGACACCAGCACTGAGATAGAGAGCACTGACACCAGCACTGAGATAGAGAGCACTGACACCAGCACTGAGATAAGAGAGCAATGACAGCAGCACCGAGATAAAGAGCACTGACACCAGCACCGAGATAGAGAGCACTGAGATAGAGAGCACTAAGATAAAGCACACTGACACCAGCACTGAGGTAGAGAGCACTGACACCAGCACTGAGATTGAGAGCACTGACACCAGCACTGACACCAGCACCGAGATAGAGAGCACTGACACCAGCACAGAGATAGAGAGCACTGACACCAGCACAGAGATAAAGAGTAATGACACCAGCACTGAGATAGAGAGCACTGACACCAGCACCAAGATAGAGAGCACTGACACCAGCACTGAGATAGAGAGCACTGACACCAGCACTGAGATAGAGAGCACTGACACCAGCACTGAGATAAGAGAGCAATGACAGCAGCACCGAGATAAAGAGCACTGACACCAGCACCGAGATAGAGAGCACTGAGATAGAGAGCACTAAGATAAAGCACACTGACACCAGCACTGAGGTAGAGAGCACTGACACCAGCACTGAGATTGAGAGCACTGACACCAGCACTGACACCAGCACCGAGATAGAGAGCACTGACACCAGCACCGAGATAGAGCGCACTGACACCAGCATGGAGATAGAGCGCACTGACTCCAGTACCGAGATAGAGAGCACTGACACCAGCACTGAGATAGAGAGCACTGACACCGGCACTGAGATAGAGAGCACTGACACCAGCACTGAGATAGAGAGCACTGACACCAGCACTGAGATACAGAGCACTGACACAAGCACTGAGATAGAGAACACTGAGGAAGAGAGCATTGAGATAGAGAGCACTGAGATAGAGAGCACTGAGATAGAGCGCACTGACACCAGCACTGAGGTAGAGAGCACTGACACCAGCACTAAGATTGAGAGCACTGACACCAACACTGAGATAGAGCACACTGACTCCAGCACCGAGATAGAGACACTGACACCAGCACCGAGATAGAGAGCAATGACAGCAGCACCGAGATAGAGAGTACTGACACCAGTGCTGATATAGAGAGCACTGACACCAGCACTGAGATAAAGCACACTGACACCAGTACTGAGATAGAGAGCACTGACACCAGCACCGAGATAGAGCACACTGACTCCAGCACCGAGATAGAGACACTGACACCAGCACCGAGACAGAGATCACTGACACCAGCACCGAGACAGAGAGCAATGAGATAGAGAGCACTAAGATGAAGCACACTGACACCAGCACTGAGGTAGAGAGCACTGACACCAGCACTGAGATTGAGAGCACTGACACCAGCACTGACACCAACACTGAGATAGAGAGCACTGACACCAGCACCGAGATAGAGAGCACCGACACCAGCACCGAGATAGAGAGCACCGACACCAGCACTGAGATAGAGAGTAATGACACCAGCACTGAGATAGAGAGCACTGACACCAGCACTGAGATAGAGAGCACTGACACCAGCACTGAGATAAGAGAGCACTGACACCAGCACCGAGATAGAGAGCACTGACACCAGCACGGAGATAGAGAGTAATGACACCAGCACTGAGATAGAGAGCACTGACACCAGCACCAAGATAGAGAGCACTGACACCAGCACTGAGATAGAGAGCACTGACACCAGCACTGAGATAGAGAGCACTGACACCAGCACTGAGATAAGAGAGCAATGACAGCAGCACCGAGATAAAGAGCACTGACACCAGCACCGAGATAGAGAGCACTGAGATAGAGAGCACTAAGATAAAGCACACTGACACCAGCACTGAGGTAGAGAGCACTGACACCAGCACTGAGATTGAGAGCACTGACACCAGCACTGACACCAGCACCGAGATAGAGAGCACTGACACCAGCACAGAGATAGAGAGCACTGACACCAGCACAGAGATAAAGAGTAATGACACCAGCAATGAGATAGAGAGCACTGACACCAGCACCAAGATAGAGAGCACTGACACCAGCACTGAGATAGAGAGCACTGACACCAGCACTGAGATAAGAGAGCACTGACACCAGCACCGAGATAGAGCGCACTGACACCAGCACCGAGATAGAGCGCACTGACACCAGCACCGAGATAGAGTGCAATGACGCCAGCACTGAGATAGAGAGCACTGACACCAGCACCGAGATAGAGAGCACTGACACCAGCACTGAGATAGAGAGCACTGACACCAGCACCGAGATAGAGAGCACTGACACCAGCACTGAGATAGAGAGCACTGACACCAGCACTGAGATAGAGAGCACTGACACCAGCACTGAGATAGAGAGCACTGACACCAGCACTGAGATAGAGAGCACTGACTCCAACACTGAGATAGAGAGCACTGACACCAGCACTGAGATAAGAGAGCACTGACACCAGCACCAAGATAGAGAGCACTGACACCAGCACTGAGATAGAGAGCACTGACACCAGCACTGAGATAGAGAGCACTGACACCAGCACTGAGATAGAGAGCACTGACACCAGCACTGAGATAAGAGAGCAATGACAGCAGCACCGAGATAAAGAGCACTGACACCAGCACCAAGATAGAGAGCACTGAGATAGAGAGCACTAAGATAAAGCACACTGACACCAGCACTGACGTAGAGAGTACTGACACCAGCACTGAGATTGAGAGCACTGACACCAGCACTGACACCAACACTGAGATAGAGTGCACTGACACCAGCACCGAGATAGAGAGCACTGACACCAGCACCAAGATAGAGAGCACTGACACCAGCACCGAGATAGAGAGCACTGACACCAGCACAGAGATAGAGAGTAATGACACCAGCACTGAGATAGAAAGCACTGACACCAGCACTGAGATAAGAGAGCACTGACACCAGCACTGAGATAGAGAGCACTGACACCAGCACTGAGATAGAGAGCACTGACACCAGCACTGAGATAGAGAGCACTGACACCAGCACTGAGATAAGAGAGCACTGACACCAGCACTGAGATAAGAGAGCACTGACACCAGCACTGAGATAGAGAGCACTGACACCAGCACTGAGATAAGAGAGCACTGACACCAGCACTGAGATAAGAGAGCACTGACTCCAACACTGAGATAGAGAGCACTGACACCAGCACCGAGATAGAGAGCACTGACACCAGCACTGAGATAGAGAGCACTGACACCAGCACTGAGATAGAGAGCACTGACACCAGCACTGAGATAGAGAGCACTGACTCCAACACTGAGATAGAAAGCACTGACACCAGCACTGAGATAAGAGAGCACTGACACCAGCACCGAGATAGAGAGCACTGACACCAGCACTGAGATAGAGAGCACTGACTCCAACACTGAGATAGAGAGCACTGACACCAGCACTGAGATAAGAGAGCACTGACACCAGCACCAAGATAGAGAGCACTGACACCAGCACCAAGATAGAGAGCACTGACACCAGCACTGAGATAGAGAGCACTGACACCAGCACTGAGATAAGAGAGCAATGACAGCAGCACCGAGATAAAGAGCACTGACACCAGCACCAAGATAGAGAGCACTGAGATAGAGAGCACTAAGATAAAGCACACTGACACCAGCACTGACGTAGAGAGTACTGACACTAGCACTGAGATTGAGAGCACTGACACCAGCACTGACACCAACACTGAGATAGAGTGCACTGACACCAGCACCGAGATAGAGAGCACTGACACCAGCACCAAGATAGAGAGCACTGACACCAGCACCAAGATAGAGAGCACTGACACCACCACAGAGATAGAGAGTAATGACACCAGCACTGAGATAGAGAGCACTGACACCAGCACTGAGATAGAGAGCACTGACTCCAACACTGAGATAGAAAGCACTGACACCAGCACTGAGATAAGAGAGCACTGACACCAGCACCGAGATAGAGAGCACTGACACCAGCACCGAGATAGAGAGCACTGACACCAGCACTGAGATAGAGAGCACTGACACCAGCACCGAGATAGAGAGCACTGACACCAGCACAGAGATAGAGAGCATTGACACCAGCACAGAGATAGAGAGTAATGACACCAGCACTGAGATAGAGAGCACTGACACCAGCACCAAGATAGAGAGCACTGACACCAGCACTGAGATAGAGAGCACTGACACCAGCACTGAGATAAGAGAGCACTGACACCAGCACCGAGATAGAGCGCACTGACACCAGCATTGAGATAGAGAGCAATGACACCAGCACTGAGATAGAGAGCACTGACACCAGCACGGAGATAGAGAGCACTGACACCAGCACGGAGATAGAGAGTAATGACACCAGCACTGAGATAGAGAGCACTGACACCAGCACCGAGATAGAGAGCACTGACACCAGCACTGAGATAGAGAGCACTGACACCAGCACTGAGATAGAGAGCACTGACACCAGCACTGAGATAGAGAGCACTGACTCCAACACTGAGATAGAGAGCACTGACACCAGCACTGAGATAAGAGAGCACTGACACCAGCACCGAGATAGAGAGCACTGACACCAGCACTGAGATAGAGAGCACTGACACCAGCACTGAGATAGAGAGCACTGACACCAGCACTGAGATAAAGAGCACTGACACCAGCACCAAGATAGAGAGCACTGAGATAGAGAGCACTAAGATAAAGCACACTGACACCAGCACTGAGGTAGAGAGCACTGACACCAGCACTGAGATTGAGAGCACTGACACCAGCACTGACACCAACACTGAGATAGAGAGCACTGACATCAGCACTGAGGTAGAGAGCACTGACACCAGCACTGAGATTGAGAGCACTGACACCAGCACCGAGATAGAGAGCACTGACACCAGCACCAAGATAGAGAGCACTGACACCAGCACCGAGATAGAGAGCACTGACACCAGCACCGAGATAGAGAGCACTGACACCAGCACAGAGATAGAGAGCAATGACACCAGCACTGAGATAGAGAGCACTGACACCAGCACTGAGATAGAGAGCATTGACACCAGCACTGAGATAGAGAGCACTGACACCAGCACTGAGATAGAGAGCACTGACTCCAACACTGAGATAGAGAGCACTGACACCAGCACTGAGATAAGAGAGCACTGACACCAGCACCAAGATAGAGAGCACTGACACCAGCACTGAGATAGAGAGCACTGACACCAGCACTGAGATAGAGAGCACTGACACCAGCACTGAGATAGAGAACACTGACACCAGCACTGAGATAAGAGAGCAATGACAGCAGCACCGAGATAAAGAGCACTGACACCAGCACCAAGATAGAGAGCACTGAGATAGAGAGCACTAAGATAAAGCACACTGACACCAGCACTGAGGTAGAGAGCACTGACACCAGCACTGAGATTGAGAGCACTGACACCAGCACTGACACCAACACTGAGATAGAGAGCACTGACACCAGCACCGAGATAGAGAGCACTGACACCAGCACCAAGATAGAGAGCACTGACACCAGCTCCGAGATAGAGAGCACTGACACCAGCACTGAGATAGAGAACACTGACACCAGCACAGAGATAGAGAGTAATGACACCAGCACTGAGATAGAGAGCACTGACACCAGCACTGAGATAGAGAGCACTGACACCAGCACTGAGATAAGAGAGCACTGACACCAGCACTGAGATAGAGAGCACTGACACCAGCACCGAGATAGAGCGCACTGACTCCAGCACTGAGATAGAGAGTAATGACACCAGCACTGAGATTATTATTATTATTATTATACAGGATTTATATAGCGCCGACAGTTTACGCAGCGCTTTACAACAACATTAGGGCAGACAGTACAAGTACAATACAATTCAATACAGGAGGAATCAGAGGGCCCTGCTCGTTAGAGCTTACAATCTAGGAGGGAGGGTCGAGTTATACAAAAGGGTAATAGCTGTGGGGGATGAGCTAGTGGAGAAAATAATGCAGTTGTTAGATGGAGGCAGGATAGGCTTCTCTGAAGAGGAAAGTCTTCAGGGATCGCCTAAAAGTGGATAAATTTGGAGACAGTCTGACAGATTGGGGTAGGGAATTCCAGAGAATGGGCGAGGCTCGGGAGAAGTCCTGGAGGCGGATATGGGAGGAGGTGATGAGGGAGCTAGAGAGCAGGAGATCTTGGGAGGAACGGAGATGGCGTTTAGGTTGGTATTTTGAGACTAGGTTAGTGATGTAGCTGGGGGCACAGTTGTGGATGGCTTTGTAACTTATTGTTAGTATTTTGAATTTAATTCGTTGGGTGAGTGGCAGCCAATGGAGGGATTGGCAGAGAGGGGTAGCAGACACTGATCGGTTTGTAAGGTGGATGAGTCTGGCAGCAGCATTCATGATGGACTGAAGGGGGGATAGTCTATTTAAAGGTAAGCCAATGAGGAGTGAGTTGCAGTAGTCAAGGCGAGAGATAACCAGGGAGTGAATCAGGAGCTTTGTAGTTTCACTGGTTAGAAAGGGACGTAGTTTAGAGATGTTGCGGAGGTTGAGGCGGCAAGCTTTGGAAAGTGATTGGATGTGGGGCTGAAAGGAAAGTTCAGAATCTAGGATAACACCTAGCACCCTGACATGTGTGGACGGGTGGATGGTTTTGCCATTGCTCTTGACAGAGAAGTCAGGGGAAGAGGCACGTGGGGGAGGAAATATTATAAGCTCAGTTTTGGACAAGTTGAGTTTGAGGAAGTGGTGTGACATCCATACAGATATGTCGGTTAGTAAGTTAGTGATGCGTGAAGAGACTGATGGAGTGAGTTGAGGGGTGGAGAGATAGATTTGTGTGTCATCAGCATAGAAATGATATTGAAAGCCATGAGAGGCTATCAGCTGACCCAGGGAAGAGGTGTAGATTGAAAATAAAAGAGGTCCAAGAACAGAACCTTGGGGGACCCCGACAGAGAAGGGAAGAGGAGTGGAGGAAGTAGAATTGTAAGTGACACTGAAGGTGCGTTGGGATAGGTAGGATGAGAGCCACTGAAGAGCACAGTCACGGAGACCGATGGAGTGAAGTTTTTTGAGGAGGAGGGGGTGGTCAACCGTGTCAAAGGCAGCTGAAAGGTCCAGAAGTAGGAGTACAGAATAGTGCCCATTGGTTTTTGCAGTTAGTAGGTCATTTGTGAGTTTTAAAAGAGCAGTTTCTGTGGAGTGTTGAGGGCGAAATCCAGATTGAAGGGGATCAAGAAAGTTGTTTTTAATGAGGTGGTCACTCAGTTGGTTGTAAACCAGGCGTTCAAGGAGTTTAGAGGAAAAGGGGAGCAAGGAGATAGGGCGTAGGTTGTTAAGATTGGTAGGGTCCAAGGATGGTTTTTTGAGTATGGGAGTGACCAGTGCGTGTTTTAGAGCATCGGGGAAGACGCCAGAGGTGAGGGAGAGATTGAAGATGTGGGTTAGAGAGTGTAGGATGGGGTCAGAGGGTGACCGTAGCATTTGAGAGGGAACAGGGTCCAGGGGACAGGTAGTTAGGTGGGCGATAGAAAGGAGTTTAGCAACTTCGTCTGGAGTAGTAGATTTGAATAGAGGTAGTGTCAGTTGTATCTGTTGACATGGGGTCTTAGCTGGGGGAGATACCTGTAGAGTGGAGATTTCATCACGGATTGTATCAATCTTGTTTTTGAAGTGATTAGCGATTTCCTGGGCAGTGAGTAAATCAGTGGGGGGAGGCGGTGGAGGACAAAGTAGAGAGTTGAAGGTAGAGAAGAGTTTACGGGGATTGGATGAGAAGGTATTAATAAGAGTTGTAAAATAGGTTTGCTTGGCAGTGTGGAGGAAAGAGTAGTATTTTTGGAGGGCAGATTTGTATTGGTTGAAGTCTTTGAGAGACTTAGTCTAGTGCCACAGACGCTCAAGAGCGCGACTACGTTTTTTGAGAATTTTAGTGTCATCTGTTTGCCAGGGTTGTAGGGGTCGAGGCCTGATTCTGCGTGTAGTGAGGGGAGCGAGCTTGTCCAGGGTGGAGGACAGAGATTTATTGTAGATGGATATGGCTTGGTTGGGGCAGGACAGGGGGGAGATTTTGTCATAGAGGTGGTCGGTAGCAGAGTAGAGGAGAGAGGAGTTGAAGTTGCGAAAGTTTCTACGTGTGACGGTTAGGCGATTGGAGGGAAAGGTGGTGGAAGACAGGGGGAGAGAGAAACTAATAAGGTGGTGGTCGGAGAGAGGAAAAGGATTGTTTGAGAAGTTGCATGGAGTGCATAGGTAGGAGAATACAAGGTCAAGGGTGTTGCCATCAGAGTGAGTAGAAGCCTGTACCCATTGCTTCAGGTCAAATGAAGAGGTTAGACTAAGAAGTTTAGAAGTAGCAGGAGTGTTTGTATTAGCAGGGATGTTGAAATCACCGAGAAGGATTGTGGGAATTTCCGAAGAGAGAAAGTAGGGTAGCCAGGCAGAAAACTCATCAAGGAAAGTCGATAATGGTCCAGGGGGCCGGTAGATCACAGCAATTCTTAGGGAAGTGGGAGAGAATAGACGTATACAGTGGGCTTCGAATGATGAGAGTGAAAAAGAGGGAGGAGGGTGAATAACCTGGAAGGTGCTCTGGGGGGATAGGAGGAATCCCACTCCACCTCCCTTGCGTCCATTAGGCCTGGGGGAGTGAGTCCAGTGAAGGCCACCCTGGGAGAGGGAAGCAGGAGAAGGGGTGTCATATTCGTGGAGCCAGGTTTCTGTGAGAGCAAGTAGATTAAAGGAATTAGTGACAAAGAGGTCATGAACAGCAGTGAGTTTGTTGCAGACAGAGCGGGCGTTCCAGAGGGCGCAGGAGAGAGTGAGGCTGGTGTTGGCAAGAAGAGGAATGGAGACTAGATTGTGTAGATTGCGACTACTGCCAGAGGGTGTAGGGTGATGGTGATGGGTGTGTTGGGCACAGTTAAATAAAGTGGGCCCAGGGTTTGGGGAAATATCTCCAGCGATTAGGAGAAGCAGAAGAGTGAGGGAGGTAATATGAGAATATGATTTGTATGAGGGGACATGCTTCAGTATCCTGGGGGGTATGTTAGCAAGTGGGCTTAGAGTTAGAAAGAGGTGATGAGTGCAGTAATAGGGGGAGGGGAGAAGTGAGGGTGATATGTACAGGTTGTGGGGTGGAGCAGAGGGATGTAGAAAAGAGAGTTTGAGGAGAGAGGCAGCAATTGTGAAAAGGAGGAGAGGTAAAGAGTGCATGTTTCAGAGAGGAAGATGATAAAATTAGGAAATGGAGTCACCTGCAGTCTTTTATAGTTTGCTTTGTGCAAATCGCTGAAGTGCAAGAGCAGAAGTGTCACTTATTTTCAGAACCCCACTTCTTTCGAAGAACCCCTGTATGTGCAGCCCCCTGTATGTGTTCCCCCGTAAGGAAGGCCTTGTTTTTATACTGTGTGTTGGGTGTGGGTTGAATCTGGCAATTAATCAATTAGGAGGGCATATTAGCAACACAGCTAGCAGGGCATAACTTTCACACCACAATCAAACTGCAAGGGGACTAAAAGGCCAAAATTGTAAAGATAAGGCAACCCATAATTTAGGTAAGACTTAATGGCTAAATAAACATTGAAATAATGTGAGCATGGCTACAGATGGAGTTGAAACAGTGGTGACAAACAAATTTACCCAATAAGCTTTTTTGCAGTCATGCAATGTTCAGTTTTAAGGTATGTGGAGATATAAACGCAGGTTTACCTGTGAAGAGAGAAGAAGATGTTCAGGTGGATTGGGCAAGAGCAGAAGTGTCACTTATTTTCAGAACCCCACTTCTTTCGAAGAACCCCTGTATGTGCAGCCCCCTGTATGTGTTCCCCCGTAAGGAAGGCCTTGTTTTTATACTGTGTGTTGGGTGTGGGTTGAATCTGGCAATTAATCAATTAGGAGGGCATATTAGCAACACAGCTAGCAGGGCATAACTTTCACACCACAATCAAACTGCAAGGGGACTAAAAGGCCAAAATTGTAAAGATAAGGCAACCCATAATTTAGGTAAGACTTAATGGCTAAATAAACATTGAAATAATGTGAGCATGGCTACAGATGGAGTTGAAACAGTGGTGACAAACAAATTTACCCAATAAGCTTTTTTGCAGTCATGCAATGTTCAGTTTTAAGGTATGTGGAGATATAAACGCAGGTTTACCTGTGAAGAGAGAAGAAGATGTTCAGGTGGATTGGGCAAGAGCAGAAGTGTCACTTATTTTCAGAACCCCACTTCTTTCGAAGAACCCCTGTATGTGCAGCCCCCTGTATGTGTTCCCCCGTAAGGAAGGCCTTGTTTTTATACTGTGTGTTGGGTGTGGGTTGAATCTGGCAATTAATCAATTAGGAGGGCATATTAGCAACACAGCTAGCAGGGCATAACTTTCACACCACAATCAAACTGCAAGGGGACTAAAAGGCCAAAATTGTAAAGATAAGGCAACCCATAATTTAGGTAAGACTTAATGGCTAAATAAACATTGAAATAATGTGAGCATGGCTACAGATGGAGTTGAAACAGTGGTGACAAACAAATTTACCCAATAAGCTTTTTTGCAGTCATGCAATGTTCAGTTTTAAGGTATGTGGAGATATAAACGCAGGTTTACCTGTGAAGAGAGAAGAAGATGTTCAGGTGGATTGGGCAAGAGCAGAAGTGTCACTTATTTTCAGAACCCCACTTCTTTCGAAGAACCCCTGTATGTGCAGCCCCCTGTATGTGTTCCCCCGTAAGGAAGGCCTTGTTTTTATACTGTGTGTTGGGTGTGGGTTGAATCTGGCAATTAATCAATTAGGAGGGCATATTAGCAACACAGCTAGCAGGGCATAACTTTCACACCACAATCAAACTGCAAGGGGACTAAAAGGCCAAAATTGTAAAGATAAGGCAACCCATAATTTAGGTAAGACTTAATGGCTAAATAAACATTGAAATAATGTGAGCATGGCTACAGATGGAGTTGAAACAGTGGTGACAAACAAATTTACCCAATAAGCTTTTTTGCAGTCATGCAATGTTCAGTTTTAAGGTATGTGGAGATATAAACGCAGGTTTACCTGTGAAGAGAGAAGAAGATGTTCAGGTGGATTGGGCAAGAGCAGAAGTGTCACTTATTTTCAGAACCCCACTTCTTTCGAAGAACCCCTGTATGTGCAGCCCCCTGTATGTGTTCCCCCGTAAGGAAGGCCTTGTTTTTATACTGTGTGTTGGGTGTGGGTTGAATCTGGCAATTAATCAATTAGGAGGGCATATTAGCAACACAGCTAGCAGGGCATAACTTTCACACCACAATCAAACTGCAAGGGGACTAAAAGGCCAAAATTGTAAAGATAAGGCAACCCATAATTTAGGTAAGACTTAATGGCTAAATAAACATTGAAATAATGTGAGCATGGCTACAGATGGAGTTGAAACAGTGGTGACAAACAAATTTACCCAATAAGCTTTTTTGCAGTCATGCAATGTTCAGTTTTAAGGTATGTGGAGATATAAACGCAGGTTTACCTGTGAAGAGAGAAGAAGATGTTCAGGTGGATTGGGCAAGAGCAGAAGTGTCACTTATTTTCAGAACCCCACTTCTTTCGAAGAACCCCTGTATGTGCAGCCCCCTGTATGTGTTCCCCCGTAAGGAAGGCCTTGTTTTTATACTGTGTGTTGGGTGTGGGTTGAATCTGGCAATTAATCAATTAGGAGGGCATATTAGCAACACAGCTAGCAGGGCATAACTTTCACACCACAATCAAACTGCAAGGGGACTAAAAGGCCAAAATTGTAAAGATAAGGCAACCCATAATTTAGGTAAGACTTAATGGCTAAATAAACATTGAAATAATGTGAGCATGGCTACAGATGGAGTTGAAACAGTGGTGACAAACAAATTTACCCAATAAGCTTTTTTGCAGTCATGCAATGTTCAGTTTTAAGGTATGTGGAGATATAAACGCAGGTTTACCTGTGAAGAGAGAAGAAGATGTTCAGGTGGATTGGGCAAGAGCAGAAGTGTCACTTATTTTCAGAACCCCACTTCTTTCGAAGAACCCCTGTATGTGCAGCCCCCTGTATGTGTTCCCCCGTAAGGAAGGCCTTGTTTTTATACTGTGTGTTGGGTGTGGGTTGAATCTGGCAATTAATCAATTAGGAGGGCATATTAGCAACACAGCTAGCAGGGCATAACTTTCACACCACAATCAAACTGCAAGGGGACTAAAAGGCCAAAATTGTAAAGATAAGGCAACCCATAATTTAGGTAAGACTTAATGGCTAAATAAACATTGAAATAATGTGAGCATGGCTACAGATGGAGTTGAAACAGTGGTGACAAACAAATTTACCCAATAAGCTTTTTTGCAGTCATGCAATGTTCAGTTTTAAGGTATGTGGAGATATAAACGCAGGTTTACCTGTGAAGAGAGAAGAAGATGTTCAGGTGGATTGGGCAAGAGCAGAAGTGTCACTTATTTTCAGAACCCCACTTCTTTCGAAGAACCCCTGTATGTGCAGCCCCCTGTATGTGTTCCCCCGTAAGGAAGGCCTTGTTTTTATACTGTGTGTTGGGTGTGGGTTGAATCTGGCAATTAATCAATTAGGAGGGCATATTAGCAACACAGCTAGCAGGGCATAACTTTCACACCACAATCAAACTGCAAGGGGACTAAAAGGCCAAAATTGTAAAGATAAGGCAACCCATAATTTAGGTAAGACTTAATGGCTAAATAAACATTGAAATAATGTGAGCATGGCTACAGATGGAGTTGAAACAGTGGTGACAAACAAATTTACCCAATAAGCTTTTTTGCAGTCATGCAATGTTCAGTTTTAAGGTATGTGGAGATATAAACGCAGGTTTACCTGTGAAGAGAGAAGAAGATGTTCAGGTGGATTGGGCAAGAGCAGAAGTGTCACTTATTTTCAGAACCCCACTTCTTTCGAAGAACCCCTGTATGTGCAGCCCCCTGTATGTGTTCCCCCGTAAGGAAGGCCTTGTTTTTATACTGTGTGTTGGGTGTGGGTTGAATCTGGCAATTAATCAATTAGGAGGGCATATTAGCAACACAGCTAGCAGGGCATAACTTTCACACCACAATCAAACTGCAAGGGGACTAAAAGGCCAAAATTGTAAAGATAAGGCAACCCATAATTTAGGTAAGACTTAATGGCTAAATAAACATTGAAATAATGTGAGCATGGCTACAGATGGAGTTGAAACAGTGGTGACAAACAAATTTACCCAATAAGCTTTTTTGCAGTCATGCAATGTTCAGTTTTAAGGTATGTGGAGATATAAACGCAGGTTTACCCAATAAGCTTTTTTGCAGTCATGCAATGTTCAGTTTTAAGGTATGTGGAGATATAAACGCAGGTTTACCTGTGAAGAGAGAAGAAGATGTTCAGGTGGATTGGGCAAGAGCAGAAGTGTCACTTATTTTCAGAACCCCACTTCTTTCGAAGAACCCCTGTATGTGCAGCCCCCTGTATGTGTTCCCCCGTAAGGAAGGCCTTGTTTTTATACTGTGTGTTGGGTGTGGGTTGAATCTGGCAATTAATCAATTAGGAGGGCATATTAGCAACACAGCTAGCAGGGCATAACTTTCACACCACAATCAAACTGCAAGGGGACTAAAAGGCCAAAATTGTAAAGATAAGGCAACCCATAATTTAGGTAAGACTTAATGGCTAAATAAACATTGAAATAATGTGAGCATGGCTACAGATGGAGTTGAAACAGTGGTGACAAACAAATTTACCCAATAAGCTTTTTTGCAGTCATGCAATGTTCAGTTTTAAGGTATGTGGAGATATAAACGCAGGTTTACCTGTGAAGAGAGAAGAAGATGTTCAGGTGGATTGGGCAAGAGCAGAAGTGTCACTTATTTTCAGAACCCCACTTCTTTCGAAGAACCCCTGTATGTGCAGCCCCCTGTATGTGTTCCCCCGTAAGGAAGGCCTTGTTTTTATACTGTGTGTTGGGTGTGGGTTGAATCTGGCAATTAATCAATTAGGAGGGCATATTAGCAACACAGCTAGCAGGGCATAACTTTCACACCACAATCAAACTGCAAGGGGACTAAAAGGCCAAAATTGTAAAGATAAGGCAACCCATAATTTAGGTAAGACTTAATGGCTAAATAAACATTGAAATAATGTGAGCATGGCTACAGATGGAGTTGAAACAGTGGTGACAAACAAATTTACCCAATAAGCTTTTTTGCAGTCATGCAATGTTCAGTTTTAAGGTATGTGGAGATATAAACGCAGGTTTACCCAATAAGCTTTTTTGCAGTCATGCAATGTTCAGTTTTAAGGTATGTGGAGATATAAACGCAGGTTTACCTGTGAAGAGAGAAGAAGATGTTCAGGTGGATTGGGCAAGAGCAGAAGTGTCACTTATTTTCAGAACCCCACTTCTTTCGAAGAACCCCTGTATGTGCAGCCCCCTGTATGTGTTCCCCCGTAAGGAAGGCCTTGTTTTTATACTGTGTGTTGGGTGTGGGTTGAATCTGGCAATTAATCAATTAGGAGGGCATATTAGCAACACAGCTAGCAGGGCATAACTTTCACACCACAATCAAACTGCAAGGGGACTAAAAGGCCAAAATTGTAAAGATAAGGCAACCCATAATTTAGGTAAGACTTAATGGCTAAATAAACATTGAAATAATGTGAGCATGGCTACAGATGGAGTTGAAACAGTGGTGACAAACAAATTTACCCAATAAGCTTTTTTGCAGTCATGCAATGTTCAGTTTTAAGGTATGTGGAGATATAAACGCAGGTTTACCTGTGAAGAGAGAAGAAGATGTTCAGGTGGATTGGGCAAGAGCAGAAGTGTCACTTATTTTCAGAACCCCACTTCTTTCGAAGAACCCCTGTATGTGCAGCCCCCTGTATGTGTTCCCCCGTAAGGAAGGCCTTGTTTTTATACTGTGTGTTGGGTGTGGGTTGAATCTGGCAATTAATCAATTAGGAGGGCATATTAGCAACACAGCTAGCAGGGCATAACTTTCACACCACAATCAAACTGCAAGGGGACTAAAAGGCCAAAATTGTAAAGATAAGGCAACCCATAATTTAGGTAAGACTTAATGGCTAAATAAACATTGAAATAATGTGAGCATGGCTACAGATGGAGTTGAAACAGTGGTGACAAACAAATTTACCCAATAAGCTTTTTTGCAGTCATGCAATGTTCAGTTTTAAGGTATGTGGAGATATAAACGCAGGTTTACCTGTGAAGAGAGAAGAAGATGTTCAGGTGGATTGGGCAAGAGCAGAAGTGTCACTTATTTTCAGAACCCCACTTCTTTCGAAGAACCCCTGTATGTGCAGCCCCCTGTATGTGTTCCCCCGTAAGGAAGGCCTTGTTTTTATACTGTGTGTTGGGTGTGGGTTGAATCTGGCAATTAATCAATTAGGAGGGCATATTAGCAACACAGCTAGCAGGGCATAACTTTCACACCACAATCAAACTGCAAGGGGACTAAAAGGCCAAAATTGTAAAGATAAGGCAACCCATAATTTAGGTAAGACTTAATGGCTAAATAAACATTGAAATAATGTGAGCATGGCTACAGATGGAGTTGAAACAGTGGTGACAAACAAATTTACCCAATAAGCTTTTTTGCAGTCATGCAATGTTCAGTTTTAAGGTATGTGGAGATATAAACGCAGGTTTACCTGTGAAGAGAGAAGAAGATGTTCAGGTGGATTGGGCAAGAGCAGAAGTGTCACTTATTTTCAGAACCCCACTTCTTTCGAAGAACCCCTGTATGTGCAGCCCCCTGTATGTGTTCCCCCGTAAGGAAGGCCTTGTTTTTATACTGTGTGTTGGGTGTGGGTTGAATCTGGCAATTAATCAATTAGGAGGGCATATTAGCAACACAGCTAGCAGGGCATAACTTTCACACCACAATCAAACTGCAAGGGGACTAAAAGGCCAAAATTGTAAAGATAAGGCAACCCATAATTTAGGTAAGACTTAATGGCTAAATAAACATTGAAATAATGTGAGCATGGCTACAGATGGAGTTGAAACAGTGGTGACAAACAAATTTACCCAATAAGCTTTTTTGCAGTCATGCAATGTTCAGTTTTAAGGTATGTGGAGATATAAACGCAGGTTTACCTGTGAAGAGAGAAGAAGATGTTCAGGTGGATTGGGCAAGAGCAGAAGTGTCACTTATTTTCAGAACCCCACTTCTTTCGAAGAACCCCTGTATGTGCAGCCCCCTGTATGTGTTCCCCCGTAAGGAAGGCCTTGTTTTTATACTGTGTGTTGGGTGTGGGTTGAATCTGGCAATTAATCAATTAGGAGGGCATATTAGCAACACAGCTAGCAGGGCATAACTTTCACACCACAATCAAACTGCAAGGGGACTAAAAGGCCAAAATTGTAAAGATAAGGCAACCCATAATTTAGGTAAGACTTAATGGCTAAATAAACATTGAAATAATGTGAGCATGGCTACAGATGGAGTTGAAACAGTGGTGACAAACAAATTTACCCAATAAGCTTTTTTGCAGTCATGCAATGTTCAGTTTTAAGGTATGTGGAGATATAAACGCAGGTTTACCCAATAAGCTTTTTTGCAGTCATGCAATGTTCAGTTTTAAGGTATGTGGAGATATAAACGCAGGTTTACCTGTGAAGAGAGAAGAAGATGTTCAGGTGGATTGGGCAAGAGCAGAAGTGTCACTTATTTTCAGAACCCCACTTCTTTCGAAGAACCCCTGTATGTGCAGCCCCCTGTATGTGTTCCCCCGTAAGGAAGGCCTTGTTTTTATACTGTGTGTTGGGTGTGGGTTGAATCTGGCAATTAATCAATTAGGAGGGCATATTAGCAACACAGCTAGCAGGGCATAACTTTCACACCACAATCAAACTGCAAGGGGACTAAAAGGCCAAAATTGTAAAGATAAGGCAACCCATAATTTAGGTAAGACTTAATGGCTAAATAAACATTGAAATAATGTGAGCATGGCTACAGATGGAGTTGAAACAGTGGTGACAAACAAATTTACCCAATAAGCTTTTTTGCAGTCATGCAATGTTCAGTTTTAAGGTATGTGGAGATATAAACGCAGGTTTACCTGTGAAGAGAGAAGAAGATGTTCAGGTGGATTGGGCAAGAGCAGAAGTGTCACTTATTTTCAGAACCCCACTTCTTTCGAAGAACCCCTGTATGTGCAGCCCCCTGTATGTGTTCCCCCGTAAGGAAGGCCTTGTTTTTATACTGTGTGTTGGGTGTGGGTTGAATCTGGCAATTAATCAATTAGGAGGGCATATTAGCAACACAGCTAGCAGGGCATAACTTTCACACCACAATCAAACTGCAAGGGGACTAAAAGGCCAAAATTGTAAAGATAAGGCAACCCATAATTTAGGTAAGACTTAATGGCTAAATAAACATTGAAATAATGTGAGCATGGCTACAGATGGAGTTGAAACAGTGGTGACAAACAAATTTACCCAATAAGCTTTTTTGCAGTCATGCAATGTTCAGTTTTAAGGTATGTGGAGATATAAACGCAGGTTTACCCAATAAGCTTTTTTGCAGTCATGCAATGTTCAGTTTTAAGGTATGTGGAGATATAAACGCAGGTTTACCTGTGAAGAGAGAAGAAGATGTTCAGGTGGATTGGGCAAGAGCAGAAGTGTCACTTATTTTCAGAACCCCACTTCTTTGGAAGAACCCCCTGTATGTGCAGCCCCCTGTATGAGATAGAGAGCAATGACACCAGCACTGAGATAGAGAGTAATGACACCAGCACGGAGATAGAGAGCAATGACACCAGCACTGAGATAGAGAGTAATGACACCAGCACTGAGATAGAGTGCAATGACACCAGCACTGAGATAGAGAGTAATGACACCAGCACGGAGATAGAGAGTAATGACACCAGCACTGAGATAGAGCGCACTGACTCCAGCACCGAGATAGAGAGCACTGACACCAGCAAGGAGATAGAGAGTAATGACACCAGCACTGAGATAGAGAGCACTGACACCAACACTGAGATAGAGAGCACTGACACCAGCACTGAGATAAGAGAGCACTGACACCAGCACCGAGATAGAGAGTAATGACACCAGCACTGAGATAGAGAGCACTGACACCAGCACCGAGATAGAGAGCACTGACACCAGCACTGAGATAGAGAGCACTGACTCCAACACTGAGATAGAGAGCACTGACACCAGCACCGAGATAGAGCGCACTGACTCCAGCACGGAGATAGAGAGCACTGACACCAGCACGGAGATAGAGAGCACTGACACCAGCACTGAGATAGAGCGCACTGACTCCAGCACCGAGATAGAGAGCAATGACACCAGCACGGAGAGAGAGAGTAATGACACCAGCACCAAGATAGAGAGCACTGACACCAGCACCGAGATAGAGAGCACTGACACCAGCACTGAGATAGAGAGCACTGACTCCAACACTGAGATAGAGAGCACTGACACCAGCACCGAGATAGAGCGCACTGACTCCAGCACCGAGATAGAGAGCAATGACACCAGCACGGAGATAGAGAGCACTGACACCAGCACTGAGATAGAGCGCACTGACTCCAGCACCGAGATAGAGAGCAATGACACCAGCACGGAGATAGAGAGTAATGACACCAGCACCAAGATAGAGAGCACTGACACCAGCACCGAGACAGAGAGCACTGACACCAGCACGGAGATAGAGAGCACTGACACCAGCACTGAGATAGAGATCACTGACACCAGCACTGAGATAGAGCACACCTACACCAGCACTGAGATAGAAAGGACTGACACCAGCACTTTAAAACTCTTAATATATGCAATGTATACAGTTAATTTTTTTATCGCTTTAATTGTTTTTCCATTTATGAGCGTAAGTGGAGCCTCCTGTCTAACTTTGCCTAAGGTCTCACAAAGCCTAGAGCCGCCTGCACATAGTCCTGACCTCAACCTGATAGAACACCTTTTGGATGAATTAGAGTGAAGACTTCTTGTCCAACATCGGTGCCTGACCTCATAAATGGAAGAATGGTTAAACATGGGAATGTTTGACCATTTAAACATGGGAATGTTTGACCATTCTTCCATTTATGAGGTCAGGCACTGATGTTGGATAATAAGTCTCCACTCTAATTCGGGTTGAGGTCAGGACTCTGTGCAGGCCAGTCAAGTTCCTCCACCCCAAACTCACTCATCCATGTCTTTATGGATCTTTAAAGCACCTTTAGGATGAATTAGAGCGGAGACTGTGAGCCAGGCCTTCTCGTCCAACATCAGTGCCTGACCTCACAAATGTACTTCTGGAAGAATGGTCAAACATTCCCATATACACACTCCTAAACCTTGTGGACAGCCTTCCCAGAATAGTTGAAGCTGTTATAGCTGCAAAGGCTGGGCCAACTCAATATTGAACCCTACAGACTAATAGGGCGTACACACAGTCGGAATTTGTTCGGACATTCCGACAACAAAATCCTAGGATTTTTTCCGATGGATGTTGGCTCAAACTTGTTTTGCCTACACACGGTCGCACAAAGTTGTCGGAATTTCCGATCGGCAACCACGCGGTCACATACACCACGTACGACGAAACTAGAAAAGGCCGGTTCAGAACCAAGCGCGGCACCCTTTGGGCTCCTTTTGCTAATCTCGTGTTAGTAAAAGTTTGATGAGAGACGATTCACGCTTTTTCAGACTCGTGGCTTTCAGATCGTTTTCTGCCGTTCAGTTTGTGCTTGTGGGTTTGTATCTGCTCTTCAGTGCGTGCAAGCAAGTTCCGCGTGACTTAGTCATTGTATTCTTGTTCATTCGTTACTGTTTTTCAGGTCGCTCTTCACAGGCCTTGCTGTTCTTCAGTGCGTTCTGTTACTTCATTCTGAGCAGCCGACCGTTTTCTAGCCATGTTTCGTATGCGTACTCCTCGTAGAGTTCGTGCTGTGCGGGGGCTTGGTGTTGGGGTCCTGACCTTGACACAAGTCCAGTCCATGAACAGGGTGAGGAGGAGTTCATGGACCAAGAATTGGTTGCTTCAGCGTGACCAGTTCTGTCATATGCCTTTGCTCTGTGAGATCCGTGAGAATAATCCTGATGATTTCAGGAACTTTCTCAGGATGACGGACCCCGTATTTCACCGTTTGTTGGCTTCGCTGACCCCCTATATCAGCAGGCAGGATACCTGCATGAGGCAAGCCATCACTCCGGAGCAGAAGTTGGTCGCTACTCTGCAGTATTTGGCCACAGGGAGAAGCCTGCAGGACTTGAAGTTCTCGACAGGCATCTCCCCCCAGGCTCTGGGGATCATTATCCCAGAGACCTGTTCTGCCATCATCCAGGTCCTGCAGAAGGAGTATATTAAGGTAAGATTTTTATCCTTTTATATCACATTTTATTGTATTGAATGTTTGGTAATATATTGTATTTCTTTCCTCATTCCCTAATTACCATGATTGTAATATGCAGTGAATGTCCTCTTTGTCCTCACGCATGCTGGATTGTTATGTAATTATTATTTTATGTCCTTCATACATATTTGCCCTTCAATAACCTCTCCAGCATGGTGTCTCTTGGCCCTATATTCACCTCATGTAGTCACTTATCAATGTATTTTATCAGCTCCATAGTAGTGCTTTACCCCAAACACCCCCTAAAATGTTTGGAAATGTTATTTTTGATTCAAATTCAGGCAGAGTGGCAGAGGCTTTTTTTGTGGTGTCCCCAAATAATTTTTAGTAACCCTCCCTCCCCCCAACTGCTAAGTCAGCTGATTCCAATTCTCTATCCTCAATCATCTATCTGCTGACTTTGCCAAACCCATACACACTATACCCATCTCTTTACTGGTCAGATTTATGGATGAATTCCCCAAAGCATGTAGTGCAAGGGCCTGCCTGTATACTTTCCAATGGTACTGTTTAAAGTTTTTGTATCCTATTATTATCTTGATAGGTAATAGCAGAATGTCCAAATGTCCTCAAATGTGTACAGTGTGTATTTATATCTTTGTATTATGACACTTCTTACCTGTCCAGTGGTCTGCCAATAGTGTAACTAAGGAGGGGCTGTTCCAAGTAATACCCTGTATTTAGGCATCTCTCTCAATGAAGTGAAGAGGGTTACCTGTCCAAGATTTCCACACACCCCCTATAATGTTAATAATGGCCATGAGAGGGGGGGAGGAGGAATATGATAGGTGTACCTTATACTTTGGCCTTGTTAAATTCCCCTTAATAAATGCTATCTGGAGGTTGCCCCAGAATGTTTGTGTCTAATCTGCTTGCTATGTTTCTGTGAAAAAATCGTAATGTTTATTGTTTTTTCCTCAACAGTTTCCTTCCACGCCACAGGAATGGCAGACTGTGGCCTCCCACTTTGCCCAGCGGTGGGACTTTCCTAACTGCGGAGGGGCAATTGATGGGAAACACGTCCACATCGTCCCACCACCCAACTCGGGGTCGTACTATTATAATTACAAGGGGTTTAATAGTATAGTGATGTTGGCGGTGGTGTCAGCTAATTACGACTTTCTGTATGTGGACGTGGGGAAGAATGGCCGGATGTCTGATGGTGGAGTCATCGCCCAGACGGAGTTCTACAGGCGTCTCCAGAATGGCAGCTTGGACTTGCCAGCTCCACAGGACAATGTGGAAGGTCTCCCATTTATGTTCGTTGCTGATGAAGCGTTTGCGCTGGGGGACCACCTGATGCGGCCATTCCCGATGAGGACCCTCACCCCGGAACAGAGAGTTTTTAATTACCGGCTGGCCAGAGCACGAAGAGTGGTGGAGAACACATTTGGAATCCTGGCCAGCCGGTGTTCTGCCGAGAAAGTTCCGCTCGGCGTATAAGTTCCCCCCTCTACTGCGCCTGTGCAGTAGGTATCGGCGGAAATAGCCGAAGCAGAACAGCTGAAAATCAGCTGTACCTGGCGCTTGGAAGAGGGCCCCTCGCGGGCTCGCTTCGCTCGCCACGCTTCGGGCACGGCCTCGCTGCGCTCGGCACTTTTAGATTCCCCCTCTAGGTCCACTTGGATGGTGGGGAAGGAACCTGGACCCAGAGCGCAGGCGCCGTGTACAGCTGATTGAAGCATTTGAGCTTCGGCTATCTCGGCGGCTGAGAGTAGTAAGTACTGCGCAGTACAGGGGGGGAACTTATCCGCCGAGGGAACATTCTCGGCAAGACACCGGTTCCGACTATTTCTGACACCCATCCATATGGCGGAGTATAAACTGAACCATATAATACTGGCGTGCTGTGTTCTCCATAATTTTTAAAGAAAACATTCTGCCAACTATGCTGGCTGAGTTGGGCCTGAGGCCGGAATCCTACATCCAACAACACTGACGGCGCTTGAAAGTGGCCGTCCTGGCTTGCCCTCCCTGAGTGCCCGTGATGTCCGGTTACGATACCTGGAGTTCTTTGGGGGTAGGGGGGCTATCAATATGCCAGACAATATGTGAAGCCTTTTTATAATAAAAAAACCATAGAAATTCTTGGTGGACATTTACTGCTTGTGTTTGTTTTAGCTGACCCTGACAGAAATGTTTTGAGTGCAGAAAATGTAGTGATTGTGTAACCTTATACAAAGCACTGTTGGCTGTTATTTACTAAATGCAAAAACACATTTCACTACAAGTGCACTTGCAACTGCACTGAACCTGCACTTGTAGTGCAAAGTGGATTTGCCCTTAGGAAATAACCCCCATTTTTGCATAAAACAGCTATTACATCACCCCAAAAGTGTTGTAGTGTTGAGACAATAATCCACACATTCTTGAGTAAGGCACTTTTTTATACCTGCACAATCACATGTGCATTTACCAAAGTTTTTTAAAACAAACCAACATGTTTGTTGTATAACAATTTTTGCAGTAGCATTATCAAAAATCGAAATATCCATTTCAGATAAAACAGGCCTGTGTAAAACCAACAAGAAAGCCAAAAAACTTGAACTTACAAAGTTCACATTAGGTAAAACCTGAAGGCTATATCAGACATCAGTATTTAGGAACTGGGTTTGATATAGCGTTCAGATGGGGGGAAATCACCCCTGGAAAAGCCAAATTTGGAAGATGCACACCAATTTACGAATGTCAACATGTGCTATCTGCCATCAGGGGGGATCAAGGGATGTGTTTTGGGGGAGCAAGCCCTTCCTCAACGCGACTTTATAATTGAGGAAGGGGTTGCACCCCCAAAACGCGTCCATTGATCTCCCGTGATGGCAGATAGCACATGTTGGCACACTGTGTGCATCCTCCAAATTTGGCTTTTCTAAACATTGCAAAAAATTTTAAAATCTTGAACCACAATACAAAAAGTGATTTTGTGGGGTTTAAATTCGCCCCAAAACATCAATGATGTTATTATTTTTTTTAATAACATCATGGATTTTTGCTGGATGTTTTGCAGTTTGGCATTACACCCCATGATCTCCCCGATCAGGATCTGGGCAATTTCAGAAGTAAAGCGTTGGGGATCCACAACCTCACGATCACCTAAAAAGAGATAAATAAAAAAAAAAAAAAAGGTCTCAAAAATCTGCCACCATCCATCTCTTTTACCTGAGCCTGCGGTCGCAGACACTCACCTGTTGTGGTGCCAATCTCCACCACATCTTCTTCTTCCTCCTGCTCAGCTTCGTTTGGGGGTATTTCACCTTCTTCCATAGGTGGGGAGTCTGTGGTCTCCTCGGATGAGGGGTGTCCCCCGAGTCTTTTCTCCCCTATGTAAAACAAAAATGGTATAATTAGCACACAGATATTTGATGGCAGAACTAGAAATAGTAAACATTGCTTGGAAGTGGGGTACAATTGTCTATTTTAGCAGAGTTCCAAGATGTATATTTTTTATTGGCCTTTGTCAAGCTGCAATACTTTACCTGTTTGGTACAAGCTTCACAGATGTAGCCCCCCCTATAGTATACACTGGAGCACCTGTGTGCCCCCTAATAAAAATGGTGTTCTTGTGTCCCACACTAGTGCTCCAGTGTCCAGATGTGAAAACAGCTGCTCAGTGTCCTCTCCTTACACACAATCTAGTTGGCATTTCATTCTAGTAACAAACCCATCTACACAAACAAATATTTGGCATCCAAGTAGGCCCAAAAAAAAAAATGCATATGGCCTAAACAATGGTGTTCTAGAGGCCGAAAGAAAAATGTTGGATACGAACGAATAATGGGCCCATGAACATTAAAGTTGCCCTTTTAAACGTTACAATTAATAAAAGCATATGGAGCAGAATGAACGGAATAAAGACAGAAAGAATAGGAACACAGCACAACTACTTACTTTTTTGCAGCACTCTCCAGATCTTTCGGTACTGCTCTGGCTCTCTCAACTTCAGGTCCGACCACCGCTTCCTGAGCTGATCTTTAGATCTTCGTACCCCGAAATTCCTGTGAAGGCTTTTGATCACTTTAGCAATGATTTTGGCCTTTCGAATGTTGGGGTGTGGGTAAGGCCCATATTTTCCGTCATAGTCGGAATTCCTCATGATGTCGACCATCTCCAACATCTTCCCAAAGGACATATTTGTGGCCTTAAAACGTCTCCTTCTGGATCGGGACGTGCCTGGATCCGGGCTTTCCTCCTCCTCCTCCTCGTTGCTATAATTAGCACACACCTGCTCTAAATCCGCCATCATGCTCTTCATCCACTGCGCCGAACAAAAAGGGGCGGGGAATAAACTAGAAAGAACATCAGGGGCGGGCGGAGTTACACGCATGCACAGTGTGTATAAAGCGTAACACGCGTGCGTATTAAGTACGATCTGTGAGCGGAAGAAGGAGCATTGGACGTGCCGATCGTAAGAACAAAGGTAAGAGACAAACTTGTGCCTATACTGGTTCTAGATTGAGGCCTATATTGTAACAAGATTAGGAGAGTTTTGTCTGACATTAGGCTTTGTCTTGTGTTGTGTCTTGCAGTGAACATGGATATGCTACTTAAAGATAATGACTTCATGTCAGTATTCCTAGCGATTAAACACCCCCATTTCAAGAACCAAGCAAAGAGGAAGGCAGCACTGGTGCAATTGTGTGAAATTGTGAAGCAGGTGATCCCCACGGCAGACATCACCTATTTAAAGATATTAATTGGTGGCCTGAGGAGTACATATCTGAGGGAGCGCTAGAAAGTCCTGGATTCACAGAGATCCGGAGCGGCAGATGACATCTATGTCCCCAGGATGTTGTACTACGACAGGCTGCACTTTCTGGCAGGCCAGACTGAACCCAGGCCATCCCACTTCCTGTCTTCCTTCCACGCTTCCTTCCCCCCCGGCTGAGGCTTCTGAAGCCCAACCTGGGCCTTCCAGGCCACATGTGGAGGAGCCCAGATTGAGCCAGGTATAGCATTCCTCTAAATATTTCTGCTTGTCCAATCAATGATGTTAACCAGATGTTAGTTGGGAGTACTAATTTATGATTGTGATTGATGATGCAACAACTAAAACCATGTCCCTTTTTCATACACAGGGAAGTCTCAGCCAGGAGGTGGCCGGGCCGAGCCGGCTGGCTGATCTGCAAGTCCCTCCACCCCCCCTGAAAACAGAAAGTGGCAGTAGGAGGAGTGCCCTAGAGGAGGCTGCTATAGGATTCTTTTGGAGGGCTACAGAGGTCCTGGTTGCACCCCACACCATGGAGGAGAACATTGCTGCCTTCATTGCATATAAAATGCAGAGGATGGAGAAGGGCCAAAAAGTAATGTGTGAGGCCCTCATATCGGAGGCTCTGGAGAAAGGTATGAGGGGCCAAATTACACCTCAGACACACCTTCGCGATGGTCCTCCTCCTCCTCCTCCCTCTCCTCCAGGTTCTCCCAGTCCTCCTCCAGGTCCTCCCAGTCCTCCTCCTCCTGCAGGTCCTCCTCCTCCTCCTCCTCCAGGTCCTACTCCTCCTCCTGCCACATCTCCAACTGCACAGCCACAGCCGGGAAGGAAGCGTGAAAGGAAGACCAGACAGTGATTGCCCTGGGTTCAGTCTGGTCGTCCAAAAAATGCAGCCTCTTGTGGTACCACAGCCTGGGGACACAGATGTCATCTGCTGCTATCCGGATCTCTGCAAATTCTGGACCAGACTGCCCTCCCTTACATATGGACTATTCAGGCCACCAATTTTGATGTTGAAGAATTGATGTCTGCCGTGGGGGTCCCAGGCTTCACTAATTTCTCCTGTTGATCCAGTGTTGCCTTCCTCTTTGGTTCTGATCCCTTAATAAAGGATTTTTGTTTTGAATTATACTCTCCTATGTGTTTTACTTCAAAAATGACAGTTGGTTTGTGATGATTCAGGTACATTTCAAATATACAATGTGAAATGAACAAGGGACACCAACAACAAACAATCTCCTGGAGATTAAATAATACAAGATATCAATGGTGTTGGGGTAACTTGACACACAAAACACACACAAAAATATTCTGGAGTAAAAATAAAAATAACATTGAACAAAGATCAGCCTTGGAAAAAATCCAAACATTAAATTAATTCTTGTCACATTATAAAGAAGAAGAGAGTGCGCTGTATTAAACCATTTTGAACATTGCAGCGTGACGAAAGTGCTGTATCCATTGCGAACGCTAAGTTTACCAGAACGAGCTGTCCCGTCTCGGAATTTCTTCTGAGCATGCGTGGCACTTTGTGCTTCAGAACAGGCCACACACGGTCGGAATTGACGTGATCGGATTTTGTTGTTGGAAAATTTTATCTCCTGCTGTCCAACTTTGTGTGTTGGAAAATCCAATGGAAAATGTCCGATGGTGCCCACACACGGTCGGAATTTCCGACAACACGCTCCGATCGGACATTTTCCATCGGAAAATCCGACCGTGTGTACAGGGCATAAGACTGGGATGCCATTAAAGTTCATGTGTGTGTAAAGGCAGCCAGCATCAGGTTGAGCATAATTACTGGGATCTGCTGGCTGCTGGGAGACACCTGCTGGTGAAAACCAGAACTACGCCCTGTAGCTCTGGGGACCACAGTGCCACCAGCAGGTGATCCAGGTCCTGACACACAGGGTGACAGGGTGATAGGGCATTCATTAAAAAAAACAACTTACTAAATATCTACTTTTCATTCAAACTAAAGACACATTAAAGCATGCACATAAGTGTTAAGGGGTCTTTGTTATCCATTTACATGGATAAACATTGTGTTCTTCTTCTACTCCTCTCCAGTGTCAGAAAACTAATATCAGCTGAAGAAAGGCAAGATATGAAAACATTTATGGAAAACTGTGTAAAAATGACAGGTAACATTTTCCTGTATAAAGACCTCATGTTGGTGATATGATTCCATTACTCTTGTCCTTTAACTGCCATTCATTCTACTAACCTTGCTGCCATCTCTTTGGTCAGCATGTGATTGGCCACAATACCTGTCAGTCAGACACCAGGGGTGGGATTACTGCAGACAGCTGTAGCAGGGAAGAAAATCCTGCACTGCAACACATGAGTCCTAGAGAGGAAGTGACAGCCGTATGACCCTTATGCTGCTAAGTGAAGGAACTGGGGCAGATTTTTACCAAATATGATTTGACAATAAGGGGCGTATTTCTAAAAAAGCAGAGCTATATGTCCGGCGACACTGCATGTACATTCATCCTATGTGAATGGGGGGCAAAAACAAATGTTATAAGAATATTTTTTTTTCAGGTCAAATTTTTTTCATTTGTAATAGAAAAGTGAGACAGGAAAATACTGCATTATGGTCACTAGATGAAGCTGATGGTCATAGGGAAATGTTTTATTTTTATTTGTTTTATTACATATATATATACACAGTGGGGACGGAAAGTATTCAGACCCCCTTAAATTTTTCACTCTTTGTTATATTGCAGCCATTTGCTAAAATCAGTTAAGTTCATTTTTTTCCTCATTAATGTACACACAGCACCCCATATTGACAGAAAAACACAGAATTGTTGAACTTTTTGCAGAATTATTAAAGAAAAACTGAAATATCACATGGTCCTAAGTATTCAGACCCTTTGCTCAGTATTTAGTAGAAGCCCCTTTTGATCTAATACAGCCATGAGTCTTTTTGGGAAAGATGCAACAAGTTTTTCACACCTGGATTTGGGGATCCTCTGCCATTCCTCCTTGCAGATCCTCTCCAGTTCTGTCAGGTTGGAGGGTAAACGTTGGTGGACGGCCATTTTTAGGTCTCTCCAGAGATGCTCAATTGGGTTTAAGTCAGGGCCCTGGTTGGGCCATTCAAGAACAGTCACGGAGTTGTTGTGAAGCCACTCCTTCATTATTTTAGCTGTGTGCTTAGGGTCATTGTCTTGTTGGAAGGTAAACCTTCGGCCCAGTCTGAGGTCCTGAGCACTCTGGAGAAGGTTTTCATCCAGGATATCCCTGTACTTGGCCGCATTCATCTTTCCCTCATTGGCAACCAGTCATCCTGTCCCTGCAGCTGAAAAACATCCCCACAGCATGATGCTGCCACCACCATGCTTCACTGTTGGGACTGTATTAGACAGGTGATGAGCAGTGCCTGGTTTTCTCCCCACATACCGCTTAGAATTAAGGCCAAAAAGTTCTATTTTGGTCTCATCAGACCAAAGAATCTTATTTCTCACCATCTTGGTGTCCTTCAGGTGTTTTTTAGTAAACTCCATGCGGGCTTTCATGTGTCTTGCACTGAGGAGAGGCTTCCATCGGACTGGTGGAGGGCTGCATTGATGGTTGACTTTCTACAACCTTCTCCCATCACCCGACTGCATCTCTGGAGTTCAGCCACAGTGATCTTTGGGGTCTTCTTTACCTCTCTCACCAAGGCTCTTCTCCCCTGATAGCTCAGTTTGGCCACACGGCCATCTCTAGGAAGGGTTCTGGTCATCCCAAACGTCTTCCATTTAAGGATTATGGAGGCCACTGTGCTCTTAGGAACCTTAAGTGCAGCAGAAATTTTATTTGTAACCTTGGCCAGATCTGTGCCTTGTCACAATTCTGTCTCTGAGCTCTTCAGGCAGTTCCTTTAACCTCATGATTCTCATTTGCTCTGACATGCACTGTGAGCTGTAAGGCCTTATATAGACAGGTGTGTGACTTTCCTAATCAAGTCCAATCAGTATAATCAAACACAGCTGGACTCAAATGAAGGTGTAGAACCATCTCAAGGATGATCAGAAGAAATGGACAGCACCTGAGTTAAATATATGAGTGTCACAGCAAAGGGTCTGAATACTTAGGACCATGTGATATTTCAGTTTTTCTTTTTTAATAAATCTGCAAAAACGTCAACAATTCTGTGTTTTTCTGTCAATATGGGGGGATGTGTGTACAATATGGGGTGCTGTGTGTACATTAATGAGGAAAAAAATGAACATAAATGATTTTAGCAAATGGCTGCAATATAACAAAGAGTGAAAAATTTAAGGGGGTCTGATCTCATAATCCATATGTATGACGTACATCTGTACTTGCACTGTTTATACTGTAAAACCCTATTCAATGTAGCTACTATGCTTGAAAATGAGCCTATTCTAATATGTGATGTTACATTTGTTGTTCACTTTTCCAAATTTAATAAAAAAAACATTGAACTGAAAGTATAACTAAAGGCAAATCTTTTATTTCTTTTATTTTTTTTTTTATTCTGTTTGTGAAAGTAAAAGAGAATCCCAAATTTTGGGTTGTCCAGAAAAGTAATAGAGTGAAAATCTTCCAATTTTGGTGACCTGGGGTGCCCCAATGATTTCCCATTATTTTCAGAGATTTTCTCTCATTTCTTGTTTTGGCTATGGGACAGGAAGTGAATGGAAATCTGCCCAATGGGATAAAGATGGCAAAAATAAATCTTACAGAGGTTATAACCCTCCCCCCCTTACTCTATCCAAAATGAAAAAAAAAACGTTTTTCCTATAGTCCTACTTTATTATGATAAACTTAAAAAGTTAATAAATATATGAAAAAGATCTAAAAATACTTTGGTGATCAAGGTAAAAAATGGCATAGTATTATAGGCCTCGCTTAACCCAATGTGACATTTTCAGCATCTGATACTAGTGGGTGGGAGTACTACAGACCGCGGAGGTAGGGAGGAAAATACTAAAAACTAAAAACTTTGAGATGCTCACTACATTCTCTTCTTCAGATATTGTTCCCATCATTGTCCTCACCTCCAAAACGAAAGGAGATTATCTGGAAATGGAGAAACAATTTAGACTCATGGGTGCGGAGACGGTGATGGCCATTGAGAATTATACAATGGAGAGCACAATAAAAACTCTGGGAAGATCCACCGACATCCTGATGGTGATAGACAGCGCCTTGAGGTACGTCAGATTCCGCCTGGAACAGCCAAGAGACCCGAGAAGAGAACGGATAGAGAGGAAGAAATTTATGTACAACTATATCCATCATATCCAACTTCATCAGGAGGAAAAAAAGGATGAGATAGAAAAAAGTGAGAGAGAAAAAGAGGAAAAAAAACAGGAAGAGGAAAAGAAAGGGCTGTGTACACTATTGTAACATTCCATTACATCGCATTGCATTCCATTAATTTGCATTGGGAGCTTGAGGAATGTTTGAAAGGGACTGTTTAAAAAGCAAAAAAAGCTTCTTCAGGTATAAATTTCAGGCTCATACTGTAGATGTACTTATATCTAAACCAGCCACCAAAAAAAAAGCCCCATTAGGGTCAGGTTTTGAGCCATTTTGACAGGCAAAGCTTTGACACTTCCTCATATTGCCAAGGTTTGCCCTCATATTTCTGCCTCTTGCACATTCCTATTGGCCAGTGAGGAAGCCCATCTTAGTGATCGGCCAATTGAATGTGGTGGAACTGGTATCTAGCAGCTTAAGAAATGTCTCAGCTTTATCTATCAGAACAGCCCGCATTCAGGCGCAAATATGTTTCTTTAGGTTGAATGGAGCCTTAACAACAAATATGTTTTTAAACCAAAAGAAACATACAGTGGAACCTTGGTTTACGAGTAACACGGTTAACGAGCATTTTGAAAGAGGAGCAACTTCTTTTTTTTAATTCTGACTCGGTTTGCGAGTGTTGTCTCGCAAAACAAGCAGAATTCAAGCTAATGGGGTGTGCAGTACCACATTTGATCAGAGCTTCAGGGGCTCCAGTGACACTAGGAACCGTTCGGAGCCGTTCGGAATCACTTGGAAATACTCGAAAACACTTGGAAATACTCCATTCCAGAGTATTTCTGAGCCTTTTCGAGGCTTTTTGAGTCCAGCCGAGCTGTCCCCGAGTATTTCCGAGGCTCTCCGGTGCCCCCCCACCTCTGGCCACATGCGGTATTGCATGTAATAGAAGTCAATGCGGAACTAATTATCTTTGTTTCCATTGACCTCTATGTGAAAACTGGCTGTAATATGCGAGTGCTTTGGATTACAAGCATTCTCCTGGAATGGATTATGCTCGTAAACTAACGTTCCACTGTATTTGCGCCTGAATGCAGGCTGTTTGCTCCGTTGCACCCCTTCCATGAGAGAAATGCGCAAAAATGGTGCCCGACAAATTTTAAAAACCACACAGTACCAAAAAGTGTGGCACTGTGCTACATTAGGTTTTCGGCATGCACAAACACATATGTGATAGCAAAGACCGGTAGGGGTGTCATTAAGAGTTAAATCTACCATCATACATCTACAAAAGGGCAGTGCACATGTGTAAATGAAGCCTAGGACAAGGTCCTCTGACATCCAAGTCAAGAATGCCAATGTACAACCCCATCTTTAATTCAGTGCTACTAATATACTACTACTAATTGAATGAGTTAAAGTGTAAAGGTTGCAACTTTAAAAAAAAAAAAAACAACAAACATGTCATACCTGCTCTGTGTAATGATTTTGCACAGGGCAGCCCCAATCCCTTTTGGTCCCCGCTAGTGGTTCTTTCCCTAAGTCTCTTGCTATGGGGTCACTCCTGAGCCACACTCCAGTGAATGGACACTGGCCATTCACACACACACACCCTGACCCCACTGTCTCCTTATTGGCTCACTGGCTTTGATTGACAGCAGCAGGAGCAAATGGCTCCCGCTGCTGTGCGAGTCAATGAGGGGAGAGAAACCTGGAAGAACTGTTGCTCTTGTGAACTTCTCTGAATCAAGATGGGATTCACATAAGTATTGGGGGGGGGCTGGGAGGGGGAGCTGCACCCAGAAGAATTTTTACCTTAACGCACAGAAAGCATGAAGGTAAAAAACCTTCTTCCTTTAGAACTGCTTTCATGTAAATAATAGGGGAAACTACAATTTTAACTACAAATGTTAGGTTTAACCGCTTCAGCCCTGGAAGAATTTACCCCCTTCTGGAGCAGAGCACTTTTTGGGATTCTGCACTGTGTCGCTTTAACTGACAATTGCGCGGTTGTGCGACATTGCCCCCAAACAAAATTGACATCCTTTTTTTTTCCCACAAATAGAACTTTCTTTTGGTGGTATTTGATCAGCTCTGCGGTTTTTATTTTTTGCACTATAAACAAAAAAAGTGCAACAATTTTGACAATTTTGAAAAAAAAACCCAATATTTTTTACTTTTTGCCATAATAAATATCCCCAAAAAATATATATAAAAAAAAAATTTTCCTCAGTTTAGGCTGATTTGTATTCTTCTTCATATTTTTGGTAAAAAAAAATCACAATAAGCATATATTGATTGGTTTGCGCAAAAGTTATAGCATCTACAAAAGAAGGGGCAGATTTATGGCATTATTATTATTATTTTTTTTATTAGTAATGGCGGTGATCTGCGATTTTTATCGACATTATATCGGACACTTTTGACACTATTTTGGGACCATTTTCATTTGTACAGCGATCAGTGCTATAAAAATGCACTGATTACTGTATAAATGACACTGGCAGGGAAGGGGTTAAGCAATAGGGGGCGATGAAGGGGTTAGGTGTGTCCTAGGGAGTTATTCTAACTGTGGGGGGATGGTCTTCAACTCACATGACAGCGATCACTGCTCCCGATGAAAGGGATCGGTGATCTCTGCCATGACACAAGCCAGAACGGGAAAATGCCTTATTTACATAGGCATCTCCCTGTTCTTCCACTCCGTGACACAATCGTTGGACACCGGCGAAAATCGAGTCCGCGGGTCCTGCGGGCACAGTCACGGAGCACGCGGCACCCACAGTGCCGTGTCTTAAAGGGGACGTACCTGTATGCCCATTTGCGCAGCCGTGCCATTGTGCCAACATATATCTTCGTGCGCTGGTTGGTTTTGTCCTCGGCTCCTCCTCCGTCCTGTATTCAGACAGGAGGAGGAGCTGGGGATGAGGAACACCGCTGTGCATGATCTGCCGCGCTGATCTGAGGTATGTAATTGTTATACTATAGTATGATTAAGAAGACACTTGCAGGGGGTTGGCAAGCTAACAAAGATGAATACTTGCAGTGATATGGGGGGGGTAATTGGATATGGTATGTGCTTGGTGGCGCTTTGGGAGGAGAAAGGAATTGTGCTACAAGGGGGAGTTGGATATAAAATCTGACTACTCCCCATGAAGTCCTCTCTTCTCCCAAAGCGCCCCCCAAGCACATACAGTATCATATCACTCACTGCCCCCCCCCACCCCCAAATCAAGGACATGCTAGCGTGTATACAGG
Source organism: Aquarana catesbeiana (assembly GCF_042186555.1). Lineage (NCBI taxonomy): Eukaryota > Metazoa > Chordata > Amphibia > Anura > Ranidae > Aquarana > Aquarana catesbeiana. Next base: position 16,425,411 of record NC_133329.1, on the reverse strand, counting down.
GGACAATCATGGCATCTGGGCACCCTGCTAAAGATGCAGGGCAATCGCCTTAGGTGCCCACACTAGTGCCCTCACTGCAAGCAAGTTAGTGGAGCCAGGTGATGGAACTTTTTTCTGCACTGGGCTCCAGGACTTAGGGCCAGTTCACACACTGTGCGTTCCTGTGTGATTCACATGCGTTCCAGGTGCAGCGCTATTTCAGCCCATTCTTCTGAATGAGCTGAAATTGTGCCAGACAACACCAAGAGTTATAAGGCACACAGGATAGGATCCCCTTGTACTACTGTACCATACAATCTGGTGCAGGTAAACGCATTACATTTGTGACCTGCATTTGTGTCATTAACCGCTAAGCCACCGCCCACCGTCATATGACGGCTGGACGAGGCTGTAGTGATCGAATATAAGTTCAAAGAACGGGAGTGTAGTGATCGTGTCTATTAATATTTCGGGTATATTAATATTTAGGTATTATTATAATGATGATGTAAGTACTCTTCCGCAGCAACCCAATTCTTCCAGAGAGATGCACTTTATTGACTTCCAACACAGAACAAAGTCCAAAGTCCACAGATGACAAAGAAATCCGACAGAGGAAATATAATTCAGAGACCCATATTATTCAGTCTTCCCAGCCATGCACAGACAAGTCTCCCTTATACATACAAGCCTCACTTACTAAACCTATAGACTGAATGCCGTGTTATATTCACTAAATATTGAATGGCTGAGCAATTTGATTGGCCTTTGATTAGCTTTAGTGTTTCAAACAGACAACAACCCCCAGCCGTGAACAGCTGTAGTCATAAACCACCCCAATTTGCACTCCCGCATATCAACATCAACAAGTCCTCTTTAGATATATGTAATTAGATTAGATTAACATACCACCTGAATACCCTTTGAAATGTTCAAATAGACTTGCATATGATTAACACATCAAAGAGTCTTCAGCTTGTTCCCTTGCTATGTTAAAATTCAGTTGGACAATGCAACTGAATTTCTGGTCAGCACTCCAATACAATATTATACATAAATTGGCCAACATATTACAACATATACCCCCACTTGGGTCGGTTCTAACTACTAGAACTGACCCATAAATCAAACAACAAAAAATATCATTACGATTTAAGGTACTGGATGCTTTACAATGGCTCATATAAAATATGAAGTTGAAACTGGTTACATCTCTCTTCGCCAGCCTCTAAAATATCCCCATGAAACAGTTATTAGATAATATAACTTTTAGACCATGAATGGAAAAGGATTTGGTAAACGTCAGTAGCCCATATAGCTGTTAGGCCTTATTATATCACATCAAGATCTTGAATATTGCGCAAAGATGAGCTGATGTCACAGTCCATTCTTCGGTCTGACTTCATCACATCTCTCACCATCTCACTGAAAGTAAACTTGGTATGCTCTGGGAACTCCAATCCACATAAGTCCAGGATTTTTTCCATCTCCAGGCTCAAGCTTTTCATTTTTAAAGATGCTTTTACGCAAACACTCTACTTTCATCTTTATAGTAAGAAGAACTATCAATGTACCAGCACTCACTTTCAAGGTCAAAAAGTTTGGATATGGCAGTAAGAACTGTGCTTCAAACTATTTTCTTGCACTTGACATTCATGAGTCCATCTTGCAAGCATTTTACAATTCACATCTGCTTCTTTCCATTTCCTATTTGAACAATGATGACTGGGATGTGTACCTGTCAAGTATCAGAATTTGTTGATTGCCAGCCACAATTTGCTTTTGTAATTTTCTGTAGGCCGACCCCTCATTGTCTTCAATAAAGCAGTTACTTGGATCATTCAGTCCACAATTACACTTGAATGGTATACCAACATATACATATACCCCCACACGATGGTTCAGATAGAATCAGCTTGACATCAGTGTTTATCAGATCTTCTATGCAGACAAAGCGGCAGTGGAAATTCTTGCCAGTATCTTCACCATGAAAGGTAGAAAGGTCTTTTTCATCCATATATGTCATAGCCTTTAGCATATTATAAACAACTGAGTCAACAAAGTTTCAAATCATGACTAGAGTGATGAATTTCACTCACCCCTCTTATAAATTTAGGAAAACCACCCAACATACTAAAATTTATGCTATGCCAAGCCATTGTGCAGCATCTCACCTTAGATGTCAAATATATTGATTAATATGCATTATGTAATATGTACAGATGTTATGAAAATTATTTTAGGTTAAAATGCTTCTCTTTGGTTTTAAGATAAAGTTCAAGAAATAAAACATAAAGAAAATTAAAAAAAAAAAATGAAAAGCAAAATATATCAGGAAAAGGGAGAAAAATTAAAAATTAGGGCGTTGAAGAAAAAAAAAAAAAAAAAAAAGGTCCATTGCTTGATGAATTTCGAGAGAGTCCATGAATGCTTTATAATTCCTTGTTGTCTTTTCAGCATTTCTCCCATAATTCTCCCTCACCAGCCAGCAATTTCAGACTGTGCTTCTGCTATTCACCGTCATTTAAATGTCAATATCTGAAAGACAAAAAAACTCTCCAACAAAACTCATTAGCGAGGTCCTTAAACATTGTTTGAAGTTAAAACAAAACACTATTTACACGTTTACAGTTTGGAGCTAATTCACCCCCACTGCTAGAGAAGTGTCATTTGCATTCAAAGACAGATCTGGAGAATGTACATTTTGTACCCCCTTCAACTGCTGTAATAATTTATCACGCTCCTCTCTCATCTTATCATACTCAATTTTCAGGTGGTCATATTTATGTTTTAACTGAGAAAACGGTATCCAAGTCTTGGACCTTTTCTTATTATTATTTTGTTCAGCTCTGTTTTTCATATTAATATCACCTATGTTTGACCCGGAGTGTCCTCTCTGGGTGTTATCATAGGATATTATCTTCTGATCTTTATGCTCAGTATTTGTCCTAAACAATGTGGCTAAATCAATTTTGACAGCCTGCTCATTTGACTTTCTCCATAAATGGTCTGCTCTCAACAATATGTCTTTTAAATCATGAGGATTTGGGGTAACTAATAAAATATTTTGTTTGATATCTTCATGCAACGCATCTAGAAACATACTCATATGTATCAGGCCCCCACGCTCAAATGCAAGATTATTACCGTCCAATAATTCCATAATAGTTGCTATCCTGTGTGACAATTCATAGGGAGATTCATTTTGCATTTGTTGGATCTTTCCATGAATAGTAACATCAGAACGTACACCATACAAAACACATAATAATTCCAGTAATATGTCCCTTGTCCTCAGAGGCTGAATACAGATTTGTTTAATTCTCATCCAAAGACCACTTCCTATAGAATGTTGCAAAACTCTTTCTAAGTCAGATGGGTTGAGATTGTACATATCTCTGACTTGCTGCACGTCACAAAACCATTTTAAAAATCTGTTTAAATCATGGTATGGAACCATTCCTATTTCTTTAAGAATTGCGTCTAATTCTTTTGGTTTTAACGGCTTCATTACAAGCTGAACTTCACCTGTATTATTATTATTGTTATAAACTGTGGTAGTCACAGTGGGGGCAGCTGGTAATGAATTATCAGATTTAATATGAGGTTCTGTTTGCTGCAGATTGCTGAATCCAAGATTTGATGCATATCTGCATTCCTGAGATCTCTTCTCTAATTCCATAATTCTTAATTTTAATCTCTCATTTTCCTCTGATAATTCATCACAATGTTTAGATTTCTCAAGTAAAGCTTCTCCAATGGTAACCGCATGCAATTTTAAATTTACTGTCTCAGTGTCTGATTGGTTTTGTAACCTCTCACAAACACTGTTGCTATTATCAACTGCCTTCTGTAACTGGGTAATTTCCTCAACCTTATAATTCAAAGAACTTTCCATTGTTAGACAGCAAGATAACAAGCCCTGTATAATGCAACCTTTTCTTTTACTTTCTGAAATTTTGCTATCAAAAACATTTTTCTCTAAAAATTCCTTCATCATCGTCCACGTCTGCTTACATTTTTCTGGAATTTCATAAGGACCGCCATGGCGCTTAATACATTTTAATACCCATCTGTTAACTTTATCAGAACTGACACTAGCTTCACACTGAGTAAGCATTTTGACTATATTACTAATAGTTAAAAAAAAGGAAATATTTTACTCACCGCATTAGTTACTCCTTCAGATTCCAGTTCGGGTCTTCTGGTACACGACACAGTCCTTTTTTTGTTGTTTCCAATCTCCAGAGAATAATTCTGGGGTTCCCAACTTGTTTAAATTTGTAGATCAGACTCTCTTATGTCACAACCAGACAGAGTCACAGCACAGCTCTTGGTTCTTCATCAGACTTCTGTCCACCTCACAGGATTGTTGTCACCACCGACTTCTGTTACTAAGTCCGAAAATGCTCTTCTGGTCACTTCACGGCACCAAGTGTAGTGATCGGGTATATATTAATATTTAGGTATTATTATAATGATGATGTAAGTACTCTTCCGCAGCAACCCAATTCTTCCAGAGAGATGCACTTTATTGACTTCCAACACAGAACAAAGTCCAAAGTCCACAGATGACAAAGAAATCCGACAGAGGAAATATAATTCAGAGACCCATATTATTCAGTCTTCCCAGCCATGCACAGACAAGTCTCCCTTATACATACAAGCCTCACTTACTAAACCTATAGACTGAATGCCGTGTTATATTCACTAAATATTGAATGGCTGAGCAATTTGATTGGCCTTTGATTAGCTTTAGTGTTTCAAACAGACAACAACCCCCAGCCGTGAACAGCTGTAGTCATAAACCACCCCAATTTGCACTCCCGCATATCAACATCAACAAGTCCTCTTTAGATATATGTAATTAGATTAGATTAACATACCACCTGAATACCCTTTGAAATGTTCAAATAGACTTGCATATGATTAACACATCAAAGAGTCTTCAGCTTGTTCCCTTGCTATGTTAAAATTCAGTTGGACAATGCAACTGAATTTCTGGTCAGCACTCCAATACAATATTATACATAAATTGGCCAACATATTACAACAGAGGCTTCTATTGTTCTGGAAGGACGTCATATGACGTCCTCGCCCTCCCGAGCCACTAGGGGGGCTGCGTCACTCGGGACCCGGTGCGCGTGCCCGGCGGCCGCGATGTCCGCCGGGCACCCGCGATTGCCGGGTAACACAGCAGGACCGTGGATCTGTGCATGTAAACACAGATCCACGTCCTGTCAGAGAGGAGAGGAGACCGATGGTGTGTCCCTTGTACATAGGGACAGCGATCGGTCACCTCCCCCAGTCAGTCCCCTCCCCCCACAGTTAGAATCACCTCCTTAGGTCATACTTTAACCCCTCGAGTGCCCCCTAGTGTTAACCCCTTCCCTGCCAGTCACATTTACACAGTAATAAATGCAATTTTATAGCATTGATCGCTGTATAAATGTGAATGGTCCCAAAAATGTGTCAAAAGTGTCCGATGTGTCCGCCGCAATATCGTAGTCACAATAAAAATTGCAGATCGCCGCCATTACTAGTAAAAAATAAATAAATAATAAAAATGCTATAAATCTATCCCCTATTTTGTAGACGCTATAACTTTTGCGTAAACCAATCAATATATGCTTATCGCAATTTTTTTTTACCAAAAATATGTAGAAGAATACGTATCGGCCTAAACTGAGGAAAAAATTTGTTAAAAAAAAAAAAATTGGATATTTATTATAGCAAAAAGTAAAAAATATTGTGTTTTTTCAAAATTGTCCCTCTTCTTTTGTTTATAGCGCAATAAATAAAAACCGCAGAGGTGATCAAATACCACCAAAAGAAAGCTCTATTTGTGGGGAAAAAAATGATAAAAATTTAATTAAGGTGCAGTGTAACATGACCGCGCAATTGTCATTCAAAGTGCGACAGCGCTGAAAACTGAAAAATGGCTTGGGCAGGAAGGGGGTGTAAGTGCCCTGTATTGAGGTGGTTAAGCTAACATTGACACCGACTGCAGATCACAACTGCAGTGCATTTGGAATGCGGTGTGGGAAACGCACACTGAACGCTGGTTTCTTGTACTGCATGCTGGTGTGAACTGGCCCTTAGTCCGGATTTGCGGGATTTTGTTCTGGTCTCAGGAAGGTCCCACAAAAAGCGGAACATTTGGGAAGTATTGATGTGTTGATTAATTTGGATTAGACAGGGAGAGGATTTGTGTTTGGGGGGGAGATTTTGTACTGGGAAGTGGGATTTGGATGGGAAATGTGGAGCGATCTTGTGCTGGCATGGGGGGATTTGGAGGAAAGAGCATTTGTGCTGGGAAAGATGGGTGGGGGGGAGGATTTGACCCAGGATTGGGGGGTGGCTGTGCTAGAAGGGAGGACTTGGAGGAGAGGATCTGTGCTAGAAGGGATTGGGGGAGATTTGAAGAGGGGTTAGAAGGGTTTGTGCTGTAATGGGGGGGGGGGACAAGGGGTTGCACTGTAATGGGGGGAGAAGGAGTTGTGCTGCGATGTGGGGGGGTATGGATTTGTACTAGAAGTGGGGAGAGGATTTTTGCTAGATCTGCGCTAGAAGGGATTGGGGGGGTTTGAAGAGGGGGAAGAAGGGTTTGTGCTGTAATGGGGGGGGGGAGAGTCTGAGCTGTAATGGGGGGAGAAGGGGTTGTGCTGTAATGGGGGAAATAAGGAGTTGTGCTGTGATGGGGGGTGGGTACGGATTTGTACTAGAAGTGAGGAGAGGATTTGTGCTAGTACGGGATTTGGGGAAGAGGATTTGTGCTTGAAATGGGGAAAAGATTTAAAAGAGGAAGATATATGCTAGATTGGGGTAGAGAGAATTTGTGCTGGGGGGGGTTTATTCTGAGAGGGGTATTGGGGGGAGGAGGTTTTGTGCTAGAAGGGGGAATTGAGGGTTGTGGGCATAAGTGCTAGGATGGGGAAGAAGGGGTGATTGTGCTGGGACTGGGGATTTTGGGAGGGTGGAGGAGCATTTGTGCTGAAGATGAGGGAAGGAGATTTCTGTTCGGAGGAGTGATTTGTTCTGGAAGGGGGAGAGAGGATCTGTGCCGGTGAGAGGGGAGGTTGTACAAATTAGTGCTAATTATTCTTTTTCGACGGATGGGAGTGACAATTTTGGCTGAAAGGGTAAAGTTGTGGGGGAATTTGCACTCTCCTTACCACTACACTGTGCATTACACTGTGGAGGAGAAGGGAGGGGGTGGCAACACCAAAGTGCACCTTCGCTGTGTAGAAAATCCTTGCACTGGCCCCGCCTTTCACCTCCCTCTCCTCTTTCTGGCCATGGAGTTCACTTTGTCCGACTTTAGTGAGGGCAACCAGCTGGAGCATCCATCGATCTCTGGAGAAGCTGGGGGGGAAGGGGATCATTGTGTATTGATTTTTTTTGGGGGGGGCAAAAAAATCAATTGATCTAAAGCTAGTCGAGTCTCCTCTTGGCTGGTTAGGGGTGGGGGAGGTTGCTTCTTGAAACTGCCACAAAGTGCATATCCTCTGGAGTGATGTGAGCCGTGCAGCTGCTGCTTCGACCCTGCGATTGGCTCCCACATCCCTCTCACATCCTGTCCTCCCCAGAAGGGGAGGGGGTGGGTCCTGATGGGGTATGCTCTGGGTGGTGAGCTAGATGGGAGGAAGGGGGGCCAGGTTAGCAGAATAAAAAAAAAGAAAGGCACTTGGAGGATGGTAACCCTGCCCTCTCACACGCGCACATCAGGAGCGTATGTTGGCTTTTGATAGCGGATGTTACAGGATTTCCTAAGTACTAATATGGAGCATGTGCTAGCAGACAGTAGAAATCAGGTAGCTGGATCTGACACCCACTTGATGGGCACATTTGGCAGGGTACCTGAGCCTCCACCCTCCCTAGGATATAGCGCTGCCTCTACACCCTCCTGCTTATCTCTATTGGAACAGTGCTGTACTCATTACCAGCACAGCACCCATCCCAACTCCTACTCTATACTACAACTGAAAACTTTGTACTGCTCGTCTATCAAATAAATTCACATCCCAGCTGTGATCCTTCTCCTCCCCAGCAGTGGTGGGACTCCTATCAAAGTCCTGATCCTTCTCCTGCCTATCAAGCCTCCCCAGTAGTAGTGGGACTCCTGTCATAGTCCTGTTCCCTCTCCTGCCTATCAAACCTCCCCAGTAGTGGTGAGACTCCTGTCAAAGTCCTGCTCCCTCTCCTGCCTATCAAGTTTCCCCAGTAGTGGGGGACTCCTGTCATAGTCCTGCTTCCTCTGCTGCCTATAAAGCCTCCCCATTAGTGATGGGACTCCTGTCATAGTCCTGCTCCCTCTCCTGTCTATCAATCCTCCCCAGTAGTGGTGGGACTCCTGTTATAGTCCTGCTCCCTCTCCTGCCTATCAAGCCTCCCCAGTAGTGGTGGGACTCCTGTAATAGTCCTGCTCCCTCCCTGGCTTATCAAGTCTTCCCAGTAGTGGTGGGACTCCTGTCATAGTCCTGCTCCCTCTCCTGCTTATCAAGTCTCCCTAGTAGTGGTGGGACTCCTATCATAGTCCTGCTCCCTATCCTGCCTATCAAGCCTCCACAGTAGTGGTGTGACTCCTATCATAGTCTTGCTCCCCCTCCTGCCCATCAAGACTCCTCAGTAGTGGTAAGACTCCTGTCCTAGCCCAGACTCACCCCCAACTCCATTGTCTCATCTGCCAATGATAACTTTTATCGGATCACTTGAATCATTGTTCCCATTATGGGTGTGAGTGGGGCCTCATGTATAAGTTTTGCCTAAGGCCTCACAAAGTCTAGAGCCGCCTCTGGTTGCCAGTTTTGAATGCAGCTTGTGCTCCCGTTAGGGAGATTCACCCTAATTCACCCACTCTATTTACCTTTATCATTGAAAGTAGAAGTAAAAGAAAATCCCACATTTTGGGTTGTCCCCAGAAAAGTAATATAGGAGAAATCTTCCAATGGGGACACTAGTTCTGGGGGTCCTTAAGGAATTCCCTTAATTTGCAGGGATTTCCTCTTACTTTCTGTTTGGCAATGGGACAGGTTATGAAGAGAAATGTCATGAATCTGCAATACTTTCTTGCCCTGTCTGTCTGCTTACCTCTGGTTGTGTATCAGCCTTAGGGCCTGCACTCTCACACCTGTCTGCTTAAGTAATCTTCCCTCAAGCATGGCTCCACCCCAGCCTCTAACTGGGAACATTATTTTAACCTGTGCACTGGAAGCCAGCCTCGCTGATCAATATTATGTGTTTGGCTTCCTGTGTGCTTTTTGCCCTGTTCTCTACATTTGATTCTGTTTACCGTCCTTGGCTTGTTCTTGACTATCCTTGTCTGCTTCATACCTTGATATTTTGCGTGTTGTTTGACTACTCCTGTCTGCTCATTGCCCTGACCTCTTGGATCATCTCCTGACAATCCCTTGTTGTCCCGGTCTGCTGCTGGCTCTTAGACTCTGCGCCCTGGGGAATCTCATGCTCTAGCTCCCAGTGTGATCTGTGTCAGTGCTCCGGAGGACCTGCCTTCCTGAACCACCCAGAGCCCCATTTGTGACAGTCAGCCATAAGGTCCACTACTTTAGCGATGCATTCCTGACCCCAATGGCGTGCATCTGTCACCTGGCCTCAGGTGACCTGACAGGAAATCTCCATAATAGGACACAAATGGCGAAAAAAGAAAAAATTGACAGGGGTTATAACCATCCCTTTGAAAAAATGAATAATGAAAAAAAGAAAAAAAAAGTTTTACCTACTGTATAGTTCTGCTTTATAGTCACGAAACACTTTGAGAAAGAAAGATATGGCCCCACCCGGTTTGTTGCACATGCTGTGGATGTTGGTACATTACCCTATGTACCAGATCACAAATCAATACAGTATATGACTTTTTAGCGTTGCCATTAGGATTTTTAGAAGCAATCTAGAATCTAGAAGTAGACTTGTCAGCCTTTATAAATGGAATAACACTTGGCTAATTGGGGGTCATTACATCCATTTGGGGATCTGGCAGACTGGAGCACTGATAAGCAGAACGTTCTTTAGCTGGTTGCAACAGATCAATGTTTCATACCAACAATTGGGGAAAGCTGGGAAAAAAGTGTTCTCTATATGGCCATTGTAAACATAATATGCTTTTGAGTCTGGCACTCCAGACTCCTGGAGATGGCCTTTCTATATACAGAGCCCTCAACAATTATTCATAATTCCTGATATGATATTGGTACACTAATAGTAACAAAATATCAGAATATAGCAGAAAATATTGGCCACATGCAAACCACGCACATGACTACTTCTTAGGAAGGTAACGCCTATCACATGTATATTGCGTCTGGTCTGGTTAAAAAGGTAATTTATGTTGGATGATCAAATATTTGTTATTATATTGTAAAATGTGATCTTTAGGAAATAATGATGCTTTTAGGAAAATGGTATCTGGAGGAGGGTCTGCTGGCTACCACAAAACATTTTCACACCCCTCAGCCCCTCCTTAGCGTCTTTGATTGGTCACGTTATCTCTACCAATGTACACCTCATGAGCCACAAAAAGCTGTTGCATCTGCATTTTGGGAGCTCTCCTTTTCCATTGAAATGATAAATCCCAAGAGATTTATTCTGAGGGCCAATGGTTCTGTTACACTGGATTGGATTTATGCCACATTGAATCAAAGTCTACAGTATGCTCAGAACAGTCTCGTCCACTGGGCAAGTCCCAAAGTGTGAGAAGATGTCCAAACGGCTGACGCATTTCTGAGGAAGACGAGATATCCCTCAAACATGTCAGCTGTTTGGTCATCGTCTTGCGCTTTGGTACTTGCCCAGTGGACGAGCCTATTCTGAACATACTGTGGACTGCTATGTGCCCATTTGATGTTGCCACTTGTGAGTATATATATCTATACTTTTTATATTAATAAAGCAATCACTAAAAAAATGCGCTATGTGTGTGCACCCTCTGTCTCTTGTCTTTGCAATGCATGAAGGTAAAAAAATATTAAGCCCTTAGAACCATTTTAGATCTTATTCCTAATGCAGTAAGCAAGAACTTAAAGAATTATTTTCACTTTAAAGAGCAATACTATATTTTAGCCTCTGCCATATGTCTGGGGTTACAGTATATATTACAGATGATTCTTCTAAGTCAGAATTGTTATACCAGAATTTTGTGAATGATGCAGTAGTCACTGAGTCTTGACCCTGGAGTGCTGTCCTTGGTCACCAGCCTGACCTTACAGCGCACAGGGTGATTAGGGTGTGCCCAGGCACATCCGGCAAACCCTGTATGCATGCCTATGTGCATGTTTCCGCTAAAAATATGCATAGATTACTAATTGGTACTTAAAATAATGACCCGTGGTCTGAAAAATCTCTGCACAGGGTGAGGTTGAGATTGCTATCATCACATAACTGTGACAGTGGCAGGTTTGTGACCTGATGTTGAGCACATTTTGGTGGCAGAGGTGGGATCTAACATCTCTGTTGTCATATATTCATACAGTACCAACAGCTGGAATTACAGACTGCTGTTGTATATGTATAGCCAAAATTTGTTTATTAGTTTTAGATATTTTTGATAATGCTTTTGCAGCACTACATTAGGAAGATCATACCGCAAGCTGAATCTTCCAAAAAATTGGGTAATTTCTTCCCAGACAGAAAAGAGAGTCAATGTCAGACACTTTTGACACATTTTTGGGACCATTGACATTCATACAGTGATCAGTGCTATAAAAATGCACTGATTATTCCAAAAAATTGGGTCATGTCTTCCCAGACAGAAAAGAGAGTCAATGTAAAGAATTGCTGCACAACTTTTATACCCTTTTGGACTGGCCAATAGTTTTGAGGTAGAGAGCAGGCAGATTGCATCTGAAAAAAAAATGTACTCATTTACTTATTTTTATTTGATATTTTAAAAAAATATATGTAAAAGTGATTTCAAGTACACCATTTAAGCCTTGTTCAATAGACAGCTATTTCTGAGGGAGAGAACAGGCAGATTTCAGAAATAAATATAAAATTAGATGGAATTAGACATTGTATAAATATTAAACAGATTTGTGACAGAGAATCTCATCAATAATAATTGGAGTAGAAATTTGAGGCAGAGATTAGGCCTATTTCAGTCAGACGTATTACCCGAAACTGCATTGCACAAATCTGTAGAATATAATCTCATCCTTTTTAATAGGAGGCACAAAGAGTTTAGTTCTTTCAGCCAGCAATATGAATAACAAATGTATTTTGAAGAAAGACATTTTATGGGAATCATCAGATTAGCTAAAATGGAAGCTAATCTTGGGGAAAGGGAATAGTCCTATTTCAGCATGAAAAGGGAAATAAAAATGTTTTTTTTTTTTTTTAAAAGACACCACAAATAATTTAAATATTTTAATTGCTTAAAAGAATCCATTTCCATTGGAAACAATTTGAGAGGAAGGGAGTTGGCATATTTCAGCCATAATTAAAAAAAAATATTGCTAAAAAAAGCCTTTTATGATGATTAATGGCAGGGAGTAGAAGTATTTCATCCATAAATTTTAAAGGAAACTTTATTTTTCTGGAGACAACGTAATCCCATTGTACACATTTGAGGCACAGAATCCCATAATTTTTAATAGGAGGCAATTCAGGAAGCAAGGAGAACATTTATCAGGCAAAACTATGAAATTATTATTTTTTAAAATTGTATGGAAATTAAACAGATTTGATGTGCAGAATCAGATCTTTTTTAACCACTGACAGACCGGAAGACTTTCTTGCTTAATGACCATGCCAAATTTTGTGATACAGCACTGCGTTCGCTTTAACTGACAATTGAGCGGTCATGCAACGCTGTACCCAAACAAAAAAGAGCAACAATTTTGAAAAAAACCCAATATTTTTTACTTTTTGCGATAATAAATATCCTCAAAATGTTTCTTAAAAAACAAATTTCTTCATCAGTTTAGGCCAATATTTTCTTCTACATATTTTTGGTAAAAAAAAAAATCGTAATAAGCGTATATTGATTGGTTTGCACAAAAGCTATAGCATCTACAAACTATGGATAAAATTTATAGCTTTTTTTGTAATCTATTTTTTTTTACTAGTAATGGCGGTGATCTGTGATTTTTAGTAGTACTGCGACATTGCGGCAGACAGATCAGACACTTTTGACACATTTTTGGGACCATTGACATTTATACAGTGATCAGTGCTATAAAAATGCACTGATTATTCCAAAAAATTGGGTAATTTCTTCCCAGACAGAAAAGAGAGTCAATGTAAAGAATTGCTGCTCAACTTTTATACCCTTTTGGACTGGCCAATAGTTTTGAGGTAGAGAGCAGGCAGATTGCATCTGAAAAAAATGTACTCATTTACTTATTTTTATTTGATATTTAAAAAAATGTATATAAAAGTGATTTCAAGTACACCATTTAAGCCTTGTTGGATAGACAGCTATTTCTGAGGGAGAGAACAGGCAGATTTCAGCAATAAATATAAAATTAGATGGTATTAGGCATAGTATAAATATTATACAGATTTGCGGCAGAGAATCTGAACAATAATAATTGGAGTAGAATTTTGAGGCAGAGATTAGGCCTGTTTCAGTCAGAAGTATTACCCGAAACTGCATTGTTTGAGAAATAGGTTTTAAAAATTGCACAAATCTGTAGAATATAATCTCATCCTTTTTAATAGGAGGCACAAAGAGTTTGGTTCTTTCAGTCAGCAATATGAATAACAAATGTATTTTGAAGAAAGACATTATATGGGAATAATCAGATTAGCTAAAATGGAAGCTTATCTTGGGGAAAGGGAATAGTCCTATTTCAGCATGAAAAAGGAAATACAAATGTATTTTTTTTTAAAAGACACCACAAATAATTTAAATATTTTAATTGCTTAAAAGAATCCATTTCCATTGGAAACAATTTGAGAGGAAGGGAGTTGGAATATTTCAGCCATAAATTTAAAAAAATATATTGCTAAAAAAGCCTTTATGATGATTAATGGCAGGGAGTAGAAGTATTTCATCCATAAATTTTAAAGGAAACTTTATTTTTCTGGAGACAACGTAATCCCATTGTACACATTTGAGGCACAGAATCCCATAATTTTTAATAGGAGGCAATTCAGGAAGCAAGGAGACATTTATGAGGCAAAACTATGAAATTATTATTTTTTTTTAATTGTATGGAAATTAAACAGATTTTATGTGCAGAATCAGATCTTTTTTAACCACTTACAGACCAGAAGGTCTTCTTGCTTAATGACCAGGCCAAATTTTGTGATACGGCACTGCATCGCTTTAACTTACAACTGAGCGATCATGCAATGCTGTACCCAAACAAAAAAGAGCGACAATTTTGAAAAAAAACAATATTTTTTACTTTTTGCTATAATAAATATCCCCAGAATGGGATATTTAGTGGTACTGCGACATTGCGGCAGACAGATCAGACACTTTTGACACATTTTTGGGACCACTGACATTTATACAGCGATCAGTGCTATAAAAATGCACTCATTATTGTGTAAATGTCACTGGTAGGGAAGGGGTTAACACTGGGGGGTGATCAAGGGGTTAAATGTGTTCCCTAGTTAGTGTTTTTTTTTACTGTATGTGGATGGGACTGACTGGGGGAGGAAACATATCACTGTTACTACTTAATAGGAAAAAATTATATGTTTCCTTTTCCCTGACAGAGCAGGTTCTGGCTCTCATGCCTGCGATCGTGCCACGGGTCCCCCACCGTGCAGCGTATGCCTCTGGCGGCTCTTAAAGGGAACAATGTACCCATACATTGTTTTGTGGGAACGTGCCCCTTTGCCAACGTATATTGGCGTGCAGGCCCGGACTGGGACAAAAAATAGGCCTGGGCATTTTGGACTGAGCAGCCCATGAAATGTTAACTGGCCCCTTCCCCACTCTCCACCCCGATTTATCCCCCAGGAGAGGGGAGAGGGGAGCGGGGTACCTGGCAGAGGTGCGGGGGGGGCGAGGGAGACAGGGAAAGAGCATGAAGGGGGGGTGGAGAGCATAGGGAGGAACCTTGAGAACATGGGGTGGGGCAAGAACACAGGGGAGAGGCAGTGAACACAGGGAGGAAGATGAGAGTACAGGGGGGCCGGAGAGCACAGGAGGTGGGGGGTTGGAGAGCACAGGGGGAAGCAAAAACATGGGGTGAGGTGGAGAGCACAGGGAGGGCAGGAGAGCACATGGAGGGTGGAGAGTACAAGGGTTGGCAGCGAAGAGCACAGAGAGGGAGGAGAGCACAGGGGGGCAGCAGAGAGCATGGAGTTGGAGTGTGGAGAGCATGGGGTTGGGGATGTGGAGAGCACAGAGGGGCAGCGGAGAGCGTGTGGGATGTGGAGAGCAAAGGGGGGCAGCGGAGAGCATGGGGGAAGGTGGATAGCACAGGTAACGCTGAGAGCAGGGGGGAAGGTGGAGAGCACAGGGGGGCAGCAGAGCACACAGGGGGGCAGCGGAGAGCATGGGGGAAGGTAGAGAGCATGGGGAAGCTGAGAGCCAGGGGGAGAGGGAGAGCACGGGGGAGGAGGAAGAGCACAGGGGGCAGCGGAGAGCATGGGGGAAAGGGAAGAGCACAGGGGGCAGCAGAGAGCATGGGGGTGTGGAGAGCACAGGGGGCAGCGGAGAGCATGGGGGATGTGGTGAGCACAGGGGGGCAGCGGAGAGCATGGGGGAATGTGGAGAGCACAGGGGGATGTGGAGAGCATGGGGGGATGTGGAGAGAACAGGAGGGCAGCAGAAATCATGGGGGATGTGGAGAGTACAGGGGGGCACCGGAGAGCATGGGGGGAATGTGGAGAGCACAGGGGGGCAGCGAAGAGCATGGGGGATGTGGAGAGCACAGGGGGGCAGCAGAGAGCATGGGGGATGTGGAGAGCACAGGGGGGCAGCGGAGAGCATGGGGGAGGGGGAGGGGGAAGAGCACAGGGGGCAGCAGAGAGCATGGGGGGATGTGGAGAGCACAGGGGGCACCGGAGAGCATGGTGGAGGCAGCAAAGAGCACAGAGAGGGCAGGAGAGCACAGGGGGAGGCAGACAACACTGGGGGGGCTGGAGAGCACTGGGGGAGGCATCCAACAGTGGGGGCTGGAGAGCACTAGGGGGAGGTGGACAACACTGGGGGCCTGGAGAGCACTGGGGGGGCTGGAGAGCACTGGGGGATAACAGGGGGGAGGTGGAGAGCATGGGGTGGGGGATGTGGAGAGTACAGGGGGGAAGCGGAGATCATGGGGGAAGGTGGAGAGCACAGGGAAGGCTGAGAGCCAGGGGGAGGTGGAGAGCACAGGGGGGCAGCAGAGCGCACAGAGGGCAGAGGAGAGCATGGGGGAAGGTGGAGAGAATGGGGAGGCTGAGAGCCAGGGTGGAGAGGGAGAGCACAGGGGGGAGAGGGAGAGCACAGGGGGGCAGCGTAGAGCATGGGAGGGAGATGGAGAGCACAGGGGGTAGCAGAGAGTATGGGGGATGTGGAGAGCACAGGGGGCACCGGAGAACATGGGGGGATGTGGGGAGCACAGGGGGGCAGCGGAGAGCATAGGGGATGTGGATAGCACACGGGGGCACCAGAGAGAATAGGGGTATGTGGAGAGCACAGGAGAGGCAGCAGAGAGAATGGGGGATGTGGAAAGCAAAGGAAGGCAGCGGAGAGCATGGGGGAGTGTGGAGAGCACAGGGGGCAGCAGAAGGCATGAGGGGATGTGGAGAGCACAGGGGGGCACCGGAGATCATGGGTGGGATGTAGAGAGCACAGGGAGGCAACACAGAGCATGGGGAGAGGTGGAGAGTACAGGGGGCAGCGGAGAGCATGGGGGGAGGTGGAGAGCATGGGGGCAAAGAGTATGGTGGAGAGCACGGGGAGGCTGAGAGCCGAGAGCCAAGGGGAGGTGGAGAGCAAGAGGGGGCAAAGATGATGGGTGGGGCATAGAGCACAGGAGGGGCAGCAGAAATAAGCAGGATAGGAGTAGCAGTGGGGGTGGCTGCATATAGAAGAATCATTCTCTCCATCTTCCTCCTGCAGTCTTTGAATGCCTGCTTCTCCTCTCCCTCTTGCAGGCATTCAAAGCCTGCAGGAGGAAGAAGAGAGAACAATTCTTCTATATGCAGCCGCCCCCACTGCTCCTCCTATCCAGGCTACAGGGGGGCTGCACTTGAGTTCTCTATGATCTGGATCCAAGGTGTCTGCAGCAGGTCTCCTCTAGCTCCTCCCCTTTATGGTCACGCCACGGCACAGACAGCTGAACTATACGTGCGGCCGCGGAGGTGTCTCATCTAGCTCCTCCCTCTTCGTGGGCACGTCCCCAGCACAGACGGCTTCACTGTCTGTGTAGTTGCAGAGAGCTCCTCCCCCTGCATGTTTTTGTCTTCCGGCGCTGATGGCTGAGCTGAACTAGCAGCCGGACGGCCGCAGAGAGGCTGGATGAGTGGCGCGGGCTCAAAAAGCAGCTCATCTGCCTCTGGCCCAGCAAGGACTTGCAGCCCTGCAGTCCCGGCCCACCGGGCAAGTGCCCGGTTTGCCATATAGCCAGTCCCGGCCTGTCGGCGTGAGGCGGTCGGCAAGTGGTTAATACAAGGACATTTTAGAAGCATTAAGATGTCATATTTCTGTTAGAAATAAGCAATGAGACTGGTATTTTCAAAGACACTACATTATAACGGTACTGATATGCTGCTCATATCTCATATTTTTTCATCAGAAAGAGTATTTCTAATACAGTCTTAACAATAAAATTCCACGTTATTTTTAAAGAATGGTCAAACATTGTAAAGATTTCAGGCATTTCTATTAAATAGAATTACATTTTAGAATCAGTGAGAAGTCATATTTCAGCCCAAAATACTCAATTGTACTGTTTTCTTCTGTTTTCCTTGGATACATAGTTTCTAAATTATACTGATCACCTGCACAGAATATAATTATTTTCCATAGGAGGCAATTAAAAAGGGAGGGAGCAGGCAGACTTCAGCTCTGCTTAAAAAATAAAAATGGTATTCTCTCTGCATCAAAGAGAAAGAAAGGTATACAATTTAGCTGTGAAAGTGTGAACTATTTTTTGTCTACAACATTTAGCATTAGTATATACGTATGAGTGGTGTCTATGTAAAAAAAACACTGTTAGGTCACACTACTTTAAAGAGTGAGTATCCAAAATAACTCTTGATCATGCTTTTATACTTAAATAGGGTCAAAGGATTGAGACAAATAGCATGATATAAGTTGTTTGAAAGTAAACTAAAATTCAAAACTGAGAACAATGCAGACACACAAAGGGGGCATTTTATAAAATTATTGTCACCCACAATTGTGCAGGCTGGATAAATATTGGTTGAAATTTCTTTAATAGGGTAATTCCTGTAATCATCAGCTTCATCTAGAGGCCAGAATGAGGTATATTTTCTCATTGAAGTATTTTAGAAAACTATACTGCATGCTAGCCACTAGATGGAACTAATAATCATGGGGATTAATCTATTACAGAAATGATGGTCATACAGCCTGCAAGCATGTGTGGGACATTCATACATCATGTGTTTTATAAATAGTTGTTGTTCATCTTTAATGGCAATGCACCAGAATGAATAGTTTCACTTTGCAAAAAATAACCAATCACATGCAAGAGAAATACATTTAAAAAAAGCACATGCTTGCAGATGCTAAAATAACGAAGGAGTGGCTTCACAACAACTCCGTGACTGTTCTTGAATGGCCCATCCAGAGCCCTGACTTAAACGCAATTGAGCATCTCTGGAGAGACCTATAAATGGCCGTCCACCAATGTTTACCATCCAACAGAACTGGAGAGGATCTGCAAGCAGGAATGGCAGAGGATCCCCAAATCTAGGTGTGAAAAACTTGTTGCATCTTTCCCAAAAAGACTTATGGCTGTATTAGATCAAAAGGGGCTTCTACTAAATACTGAGCAAAGGGTCTGAATACTTAGGACCATGTGATATTTAAATTTTTCTTTTTTAATAAAACTGCAAAAATGTCAACAATTTTGTGTTTTTCTGTCAATATGGGCTGCTGTGTGTAATTTAATGAGGAAAAAAATGAACTTAAATGATTTTAGCAAATGGCTGCAATATAACAAAGAGTGAAACATTTAAGGGGGTCTGAATACTTTCCGTCCCCACTATATATATATATATATATATATATATATATATATAAAATACACTACAGCTAACTAAATCACCTGCCTGCCAGTAGTATATTAGAAACAGTACCCCAGGATGGCCTGCAGTGAGATATAGCTAAACTGTATGCAGTGGATATATAAATGTATATATATATATATATATATATATATATATATATATATATATATATATATATATATATATATATACTCAAGACTATCTATATATATATATATATATATATATATATATATATATATATATATATATATATATGTATTAAATACACGGCAGCTAGCTGAATAACCTGCCTGCATGCTCAATCTAAGTGACACTCTCTCTCCATCCACGCCAACAACACACTACACACGGCTGACGTGCAGGCAGCCTTATATGGTGTGGGGCGTGGACTTAGTCCCCCTGAGCCATAATTGGCCAAAGGCACCCTGCCTTTGGCCAATTATGGCTCTCTTAGCTGAGGGCGCTGGGATTGGCCAAAGCATGTAGGTCATGGTGCATGCTTTGGCTAATCATTATACAGCAATGCACTGCGCTCGTGCATTGTGGGGCGCTACGCGGCGCTCGAATTTGGCGCGAATACCCCATAATGTTCGTTTTTCGAACATTATGTGAATGTGTGTGAAGTATGTGAACTGATATCACACAAAAGGTGTTGTATATATTCGGAATGTATAATGCGCTAATATTAACCTCCCAATATAACACAGTGTAACCTCCTAATGATTAATCAGTGAATCATGTGCAAAATAATCAAATGGAGCCTATTATAAATAACATAACATCCTTTACCATAACAAAATCCTATAACTAAATATCAATGTGATAATAAATTATTGAACACAGATATCTCAATAGGACAGCATACCGCTATGACGTTATATTTCTTCACAGTGGTTGAGAAATCTGTGCACTGTGGTTCATCACATTAATATATCTCATCTTTCTTTCTTTCTTTTTTATTGTGTTCAATAATTTATTATCATATTGATATTTAGTTATAGGATTTTGTTATGGTGAAGGATGTTATGTTATTTATAATAGGCTCCATTTGATAATTTTGCACATGATTCACTGATTAACCATTAGGAGGTTACGCTGTGTTATATTGGGAGGTTAATATTAGCGCATTATACATTCCGAATATATTTTTGACAACATGCTATTTTTTTTTAAATTATTTATTTATATTAGAAAACCGGTTCACCGGGACATACAACAATAGTGTGGTTACATTTAACAACAGTACATACAAAGGTATAGATACAGTAAGTTCAGCACACTGACATAAAATGGTATAAGAGGCATCTATTTTCTATAAGCTTGGGAGGCAGTGAAAGATACACCAGTATTGATTGACTTATAGGTTCTTTTACTACAACATAGTTTCTGACCTATATTATAGTTAGTGACATAGAACAATGTACCCATCTATACCGTGCTTTCCGCTGGACCTCAGTCTGTCGGTGTGCCTTGTGTTTGATTATGGTGTTGCAGGGGTACATGCTCCCAGTTTAAGCGGCTCCCTATTTATTTTATTATTTTTGAGAAAAGGAGAGAATATCTAGTGAAAAGAAAAGCAGATTAGTAGGGTGGGGTGGGTATAGTTAGGAGTAGAAAGGAAAAAGGGGAAGGATGGGGGGGGTGTACGAGGGGGGGGGTGGAGACCAGAGTATTAATTCACGAACATGTGTGTTTGCTTACGTCTATCCAAGATTATCCCTGGATTCAGAGTGCAGTATAATATCACCAGCCTTGAAAAGCCTGTCCCTCTTCTGAATACTTGAACATATTCCATAATTGCCAAGTTTTGGTGTACGTTTCCTGTCTGTTTTGGCTTGTGAGGATTAAGTCCTCCATCTGATTTATTTCCTCCACTTTTTGGAGCCAGAGGGCTATGGTCGGTGTTTGAAGGGATTTCTAGAAGAGTGGAATACAAGCTTTTGCTGCGTCTAGCAAGTGACGTGCAACTGATTTCTTGTAAATCCGTGTGGGGGTGTCATTAGCATGTAGAAAAAAGTACGCCGGGTCATCTGGCACAACACGGTCCGTGAATTTTTGTGTTATCTGGCGGACTTCTCTCTAAAGGTTCTGGATCCGAGAGCAGGACCAGAAAATATGGAGGAGTGTGCCTTTTCTTTCTTGGCATCTCCAACACACATCTGATGTCGAGGGGAATATCGTGTTAAGCAACGCTGGGGGTTCTGTACCAGTGAGTGAGGATTTTATAGTTTGTTTCCTGAATCTTGGTACATAAAGAGGGTTTGTGGGTGAACTTCAGGATGTGTTGTTTTTTGCTGGTGGTAAACTGACAATTTAATTCTCTTTCCCACTTGGTGAGGCCCTGCAATTTATATTCTTCTGATGGAGTAATTAACATACTATAGGTTAGAGAGAGTGAATGTAGTAAGGTCCCTGTTCCCGAGCATAATTCTTCCATAGGCGTGAGGGCTTGGTCAGTATCATTAGGTGGTGGCATGCTGCTTAGTAGGGATGAGCTTCGTGTTCGAGTCGAACCCATGTTCGACTCGAACATCGGCTGTTCGGTCGTTCACCGAATTGCGAACGATATGGGCCGTTCGCGCCAAATTCGTGTGGCGTGTCACGGCACATAATTCACTGCGGCATCGCAGTGCATTGCTGGCTGATGATTGGCCAAGCATGCACTATGACCCGCATGCTTGGCCAATCACAGCACCGCCTGAACAGAGAGCCGTAATTGGACAAAGCCAAGGAGGCTTTGGCCAATTATGGCTCAGGGGATTTAGTACATGCCCCACACTATATAAGGCCGCCTGCACGGTGGCCCTGTGCAGTGTGTTCCGGTGTGCTGAGAGATAGAGAGAGACAGTGTCATTTCATTTGAGTTAGCTAGATTAGGCAGGACAGTCAGTCAGTTTAGCTGCACTTACAGTGTATTGTGTATATATATGCATCCCAGGTGTTGCATATATATATATACACTGTATTCAGTTTAGCTAGATCCGTTCCTGTTATCTTGCTACTGACAGGCAGGCTTGTCTTGTTACAGTATTTACAGCTACCTGAAGAAAATTGCTGGTGTTCTTTTGATCCTATTAGTACCACAGTCTAGACTATTTACAGTTAGTGCAGTGCGTCCTGCTCACAGTGTTCTGCTAAACCTACAAGTTAGTGGGGTGCGTCCTGCTCACAGTGTTCAGCTAAACCTACAAGTTAGTGGGGTGCGTCCACCTCACAGTGTTCAGCTAAACCTACAAGCTAGTGGGGTGCGTCCTGCTCACAGTGTTCAGCTAGATCCGTTCCTGTTATCTTCCTACTGACAGGCAGGCTTGTCTTGTTACAGTAAATACAGCTACCTGAAGAAAATTACTGGTGTTCTTTTGATCCTATTAGTACCACAGTCAGGCAGCTAGACTATTTACAGTTAGTGCAGTGCGTCCTGCTCACAGTGTTCAGCTAAAACTACAAGTTAGTAGGGTGCGTCCTGCTCACAATGTTCAGCTAAAACTACAAGTTAGTGGGGTGCATCCACCTCACAGTGTTCAGCTAAACCTACAAGCTAGTGGGGTGCGTCCTGCTCACAGTGTTCAGCTAGATCCGTTCCTGTTATCTTCTTACTGACAGGCAGGCTTGTCTTGTTACAGTAAATACAGCTACCTGAAGAAAATTGCTGGTGTTCTTTTGATCCTATTAGTACCACAGTCAGGCAGCTAGACTATTTACAGTTAGTGCAGTGCGTCCTGCTCACAGTGTTCAGCTAAACCTACAAGTTAGCGGGGTGCGTCCACCTCACAGTGTTCAGCTAAAACTACCTGTAGAAGGTTGGTGGTGTTCTCATACTACAGGCAGGCAGCTGATTTTGCTAGCTGCAGTATCAGTACATACATATATATATATATATATATATATATATATATATATATATATATATCCCAGCTTAGTGCAGCTACAGGCCATTAGTATGTCTGGAAGGCCAAGAAGGAGAGGCAGACAGTCACAAGCCAATAAGAGAGGGCGAGCAGGCTCTGTGTCTAGTGCTGGTCGTGGAGACGGTGCATCCTCATCAGCACATGGCCATGGGACACGCTTGGCCTTTTTTTCGGCAGCTGGCCATGTTGAGCCGCAACATGCGGAAGACTTGGTCGAGTGGATGACCAAGCCGTCCTCATCCTCCTCATCCTCTCTCACCCATGCCCAGGGTACTTTGTCTGGCAAAGCAGCGGCCTCTTCCCTCGGCTCAATGTCATCAGTGACTCCTTCCCTAGCCCCACCATGTCCTCCTGAGGAGTCCCTCGAACTGTTTGACCACAGTGTTGGGTACATGCTCCAGGAGGATGACCAGCATTTGGAAGGCTCTGATGATGATACTGAGCTTGATGAAGGCAGTAACATGAGCACGGACAGAGGGGGTGCCCAAGAAGGACAGCAATCTGGCAGTCATGCTCCCCCTGCTGCAGCATACTGCCAGGTTTGCTCCAGTGATGAGGAGGGAGGGGATGATGAGGTCACTGACTCAACGTGGGTGCCTGATAGGAGAGAGGAGGAGGAGGCGGCACATCACCAAGGAGGCAGGATGCCCTCCAGGGGCCAGCCTAAGGGAAGCACATTGACTGCATCACACCCCAAAGCTCCACATGTGCAGGGCGCTGCAGTCTCTGCGCGTTATTCAAAAAGTTCTTTGGTGTGGGCCTTTTTTGAGACGAGTGCATCAGATCGCACCGCTGCTATTTGCAACATATGTCTCAAGCGTATCTCGCGTGGCCAAAACATCTCCCGCTTGGGTACCACATGCTTGACCAGACATATGTTGACCTGCCATGCAGTTCGTTGGCAAGCGTATCTAAAAGACCCACACCAAAGAACAAAGAGGACCTCTCCTTGCTCTTCATCAGCTGAGATTTCCAACCCCACTAGACCTTCAGTCCTCTCTGAGACCTGCACTGAGAGGAATGAAGGTGTAGAATTAGGTGTGTCACAGCCAAGTACTTGTGGGCAATCTGCTTTTGGTACACCGACGTCAGATTGTACCAGGCAAATTTCCCTGCCCCAGCTGCTGCACCGCCGAAAGAAGTTTGCTCCCAGCCATCCACATGCCCAGCGGTTGAATGCTAGCTTGGCAAAATTGCTAGCACTTCAACTGCTGCCTTTTCAGTTGGTAGACTCTGCCCCCTTCCGTGAGTTTGTGGAATGTGCGGTTCCTCAGTGGCAGGTACCCAAACGCCACTTTTTCTCACGGAAGGCGATTCCGGCTCTCTACCGGCATGTGGAAGGCAATGTCCATTCCTCGCTGGACAGGGCGGTCAGCGGTAAGGTGCATATTACCGCTGACTCATGGTCCAGCAGGCATAAACAGGGATGTTACCTAAGTTTCACGGCGCATTGGGTGACTCTGCTGATGGTTGGGAAGGATGCAGGACAAGGTGCAGTAGTGTTGGAGGTTGTTCCGCCACCACGCCTCCAAAATGCTAATGATTGTGACACACCTCTCTCCTCTACCCCCTCCTCTTCTTCTTCCTCCATGGCCTCTTCCTATGCTTTGTCCTCGGAACCAGCGGTGCTCCGTAGCCGTTCAAGGGGCTACGCAAGTACGCAGGCCAAAAGATGCCATGCGGTGTTTGAGCTGGTGTGCTTGGGGGACAGGAACCACACTGGGGCAGAGGTTCTGTCAGCTCTGCAGGGGCAGATTCAGAGGTGGTTGACGCCACGCCAACTTAAGGCAGGAATGGTGGTTTGCGACAATGGTACCAACCTCCTCTCTGCCCTCCGACAGGGACAAATGACCCATGTGCCCTGTTTGGCTCACGTCCTTAACTTGGTGGTGCAGTGGTTCTTGGGCAGTTACCTGGGCTTACAGGATGTCCTGAGGCAGGCCAGGAAAGTCTGTGTGCATTTCCGCCGGTCATATAATGCCAGTGCTCGGCTGACGGACCTCCAAAAGGAGTATAACCTGCCCAAGAACCGCCTAATCTGTGACATGCCCACCAGGTGGAACTCAACGTTGGCCATGCTGCAGCGGCTGCACACGCAGCAGAGGGCCATCAATGAGTACCTGTGCGACTATGGCACCAGGACAGGGTCAGGGGAGCTTGTTTTTTTTCCCCACGCCAGTGGGCCATGATCAGGGATGCATGCACTGTCCTGTCACCATTTGAGGAGGCCACGAGGATGGTGAGCAGTGACAGTGCATGCATCAGTGACACTGTCCCCCTTGTCCACCTGTTGGAGCACACGCTGCGTTGAATAACAGACAGGGCACTTGAGGCAGAACAGAGGCAGGAAGAGGAGGACTTCCTTAGCTCTCAAGGCCCCCTTTATCCAGACAGTATTCCTGCGTGCCCGCCGATCACACAGGAAGAGGAGGAGGAGGAGGAGGAGGAGGAGGAAGATTGTGTCAGTATGGAGGTGGAGCCTGGCACTCAGCATCAGCAGCAGTCTTTAAGGGATCAGTCCCAAGAAACACATGGACTTGTACGTGGCTGGGAGGAGGTGGCTGCGGACCATGTCGTCCTTAGTGACCCAGAGGACTCCGGACCGAATGCCTCAGCAAACCTACGCTGCATGGCCTCCCTGATCCTGCAAAGCCTGCGTAAGGATCCTCGTATTCGTGGTATCAAGGAGAAGGACCAATACTGGATGGCAACCCTCCTTGATCCATGTTACAAGGGTAAGGTTGCAGACCTTATCTTGCCATTGCAGAGGGAGCAGAGGATGAAACATCTTTGGGAGGCCTTGCAGAAAGGTCTGTGCAACGCGTTCCCAGAGACTGGGAGGTTACAAACTCCAGTTTCTGGACAACGTGTTGCTGAGGCTCGGTCAGTCAAAGAAGGAGCGGTAGAGAAGGTGGCCGTCTGACCGATGCGTTCAGACAATTTTTTGGTCGCCAGCCCCAAGGTATGATCAGTTCCAGCAACCATCGCCAGCGTCTGTTTTACATGGTGCAGGAATACCTAGGGGCAAGATCAGACTTGGACACCTTTCCCACCGAAAATCCTCTGGGTTACTGGGTCTTGAGGATGGATCACTGGCCAGAGCTTGCACAGTACGCAATTGAGCTACTGGCCTGTCCTGCATCCAGCGTTCTTTCGGAACGCACATTCAGTGCTGCTGGAGGTGTGGTAACCGATCACAGAGTGCGTCTGTCCACCGACTCGGTCGATTGACTGACCTTCATAAAAATGAATGAGTCTTGGATCACCACCAGCTACCAAGCACCTGATGCTGATGTAACCGAATAATTTTTTTTGAAATCTCAGATCCCTTCAAAGACTGCCTATGCTGATGCTGAGTGACTATCCCTGAGTAATTATCCTCTTCCTCCTCAATCATCACGCTGATAGCTTGAAAGAACATTTTTGGTTCTGGGCGCCACCACCAATGCCTAAGGCAGTGTTTCTCAACTCCAGTCCTCAAGGCGCCCCAACAGGTCATGTTTTCAGGATTTCCATTATTTTGCACAGGTGATTTGATCAGTTTCACTTCCTTAGTAATTACCACAGCCATTTCATGTGAGGGAAAACCTGAAAACATGACCTGTTGGGGAGCCTTGAGGACTGGAGTTGAGAAACACTGGCCTAAGGCACAATTTTTCAGCCCCTGTTTAACAGGGGCGTGTAATTACAATTTTTCATGCAATACTTTGCAGCAGGGCTCGTTCCTGCGTTCCAACTAGAGTGTCTGTGAGGGGTTGCAGTGTTGTGGCACCAGCACCAGTGCCTAAGGCCCAATTTTTCTGCCCCTGTTCAACAGGGGCGTGTAATTACAATTTTTGATGCAATACTTTGCAGCAGGGCTCGTTCCTGTGTTCCAACTAGAGTGTCTGTGAGGGGTTGCAGTGTTGTGGCACCAGCACCAGTGCCTAAGGCCCAATTTTTCAGCCCTTGTTTAACAGGGGCGTGTAATTACAATTTTTGATGCAATACTTTGCAGCAGGGTTCGTTCCTGCGTTCCAACTAGAGTGTCTGTGAGGGGTTGCAGTGTTGTGGCACCAGCACCAGTGCCTAAGGCCTAATTTTTCAGCTCCTGTTCAACAGGGGCATGTAATTACAATTCTTGATCTAATATTTCACAGCAGGGCCCTGTGAGGGCTTACAGTGTTGTGGCCGAAACAACACCTAAGGCCCAAATTTCTGCTGAGTATATAGGGCAGGACCCTACTTTCAAACATCTAACTTACAAACGACTCCTACATGCAAACGGAAGGAGACAACAGGAAGTGAGATGAAATCTACCCCTAGGAAGGGAAATTCTCTCCTGTAAGAGTTAATATGGGAAAAACATTTCTCCTTTCCACTGATGCTTTCCAATCCTTGTTCCACAAAAAACCCCAAATTTTCAAAAAACATTTTTCATTGGTACAAAAAGTGAGGTGAAATCTTCTGAAGAGGAGGAAAGACAGCAAAACAAATGTCACAGGGGTGATAAGCCTTCCCTATGTTTTCCAAAAAGCTTAAAAAAGATTTTTTGGCTGGAGCTAAACACGTTAAAAATGTACCCGTTAAAAATTACAAACAGATTCTACTGAACAACAAACCTACAGTCCCTGTCTTGTTTGCACCGCCTGTATACTGCTGTTCAGAGTATATAGGGCCTGGTGGCCCCACACCTTTCCTTATTTTAATTTGGGTGTGGGGTTCCCCTTAATATCCATACAAGACCCAAAGGGCCTGGTAATGGACTGGGGGGTACCCATGCCGTTTGTCTCACTGATTTTCATCCATATTGCCAGGACCCGACATTACATTAAACCCGCAAGCAGTTTTAAATGAGATTTTTTCCTTTAAAAATGACATTTGGTGCAGGAACTGTTCTAAACACGGGAAACACGTGCCACTTTACAGGCATACTATAGACACCCCCTAGGTATGATATTTAAAGGAATATTTCACTTTTTTTTTTTTTTACTTTAAGCATCATTAAAATCACTGCTCCCGAAAAAACGGCCGTTTTAAAAGTTTTTTTTGCATTGATACATGTCCGCTAGGGTAGGACCCGGGTCCCCAAAACCTTTTTAGGACAATACCATGCAAATTAGCCTTTAAAATGAGCACTTTTGATTTCGAACGTTCGAGTCCCATAGACGTCAATGGGGTTCTAACGTTCGTGCAAACTTTCGGTCCGTTCGCAGGTTCTGGTGCGAACCGAACCGGGGGGTGTTCAGCTCATCCCTACTGCTTAGGAAGTGATGGAGCTGCAGTGCTCTCAAAAAATCTAAACGGAACTGTCCTTCTGGTTCGGACAACTCCGCGGTAGTCTTCCATCTACCCCTATTGCTGAAATGTGAGGCTTGGAATAGTCCCTCCTCCCTCAGTTCCCGAAACCTCCCATCAGGCATTCCTGGTTCAAATAAAGGGTTACCTAGTATGGGCCTAAGTGGTGAATTACGAGAGAAGAGGGGAGATGAGTCAATCAGATGAGCACAGACACGTGCCGTGTTACCTATTAACGGGTGGCGCTTGAGATCTGTTGGGAGGGCTGCGTAACACCAGGGGATTCTGTGTATAGGAGTCGCGCTTTGTGCTTGTTCAAGTTGCGTCCATAGTTTGGTATTTGTATGTCGGCACCAGTCGATAAGCCTTCCTAGATGTGTTGCTCTATAGTAGGTCTGGAGTTCTGGCATTGCCAGTCCTCCGTAGCGTTTGGGTCCTCCGATGTAGACGTGGTTTTTTTCCCTGCCCAGAGGAATTTAGTGAATATTGTTCGTATTTGGTTAATGTAGTCTGCGGGTATATGTATTGGGATAGTCTGCAGGAGATACAGGAATTTGGGTAGGATTGTCATTTTAAGGATGTTGCAGCGGCCAAACCAAGAGTGCAGCCCCCTATTCCATTTATCTAGCATTTGTTGGACTTTTTTTAACAGGGGTGGGAAGTTAAGCTTGAACAGTTGGGAGAATGTCAGAGGTATGTGTGTACCCAAGTATTTCAGGGCTGTAGTGGACCATTTTAAATGGAAACTAGTTTGAATATGTGTAAGCTGTGGTTGGGGAATTCCCAGCCCCATCACCTCAGACTTACTAAAGTTAATTTTCAGGTTAGCAAGTTGACCATAAGTGTGAAATTCTTTCATAAGGTTGGGGAGAGAGATGGTTGGGTTTGTGAGGGAGAACATCAAGTCGTCAGCGGATGCGGAAACTTTAAATTGTTTTTTATTTACTTCTACTCCGGTAATGTCTGGGTTCAACCTGATGTGACATAGGAAGGGTTCTAGAGACAACGCGAAGAGCAGAGGTGACAAAGGGCATCCCTGACGAGTCCCATTAGAGAGAGCAAGCTTGAGGGAAAAATTTAACTTTTTCTCTTGAAAGAGACACCTCATTGAAAGTTGAACCACCATGGCCGTTAGAGGCGAGGCAGTGAGGTAAACAGTGTGAGACCGTGATAGTGGTCTTCAACAGGGTGTGGCACGATGATGGTCTGGTGCAGAGGTTTTAAAGCGTTTTGGAGAGTCTTTGTGTGGGCTCCTTTGGTCTAGAGCCCGGTTGACAGGAGCCGCTCTAGGAGAGGGGCTGAGGTTGGGGCCAGAGCGTAGTGATCATAGGAAGGCCTCAGCTTTGTTTGGGTCATGAAAGGAGAGCTGGTTGCCATTCGGGGCTTTAAGTCGGAGAGTAGCTGGGAACGCCAAAGTAAATTTGATTTGTTGATGATGTAGCTCCGAGCAAACCTGCTTTCCTCTTCCTGGATACCTCACTAGAGTAATCCGCGAAAATCAGGATTTTCATTCCGTCGATCTGAAGAGATCTAGATTGCCTGAATTTTTGCAGGATGAAAGCTTTATCCGAGTAGTTGAGGTACTTGGCGATTATGGGATGGGGCGATTTGCGATCTGAGTTGAAGGTTCCCA
Organism: Aquarana catesbeiana; assembly: GCF_042186555.1. Lineage (NCBI taxonomy): Eukaryota > Metazoa > Chordata > Amphibia > Anura > Ranidae > Aquarana > Aquarana catesbeiana. The sequence goes on along the minus strand of NC_133329.1, from coordinate 16,395,453 downwards.
TGCGGTGTGCACGTTCTACTGTGCAGGGGCCTGGAAGGCCCAGTGCTTCGGGAATGCGTCTGGCGCATAAGTCTGTGGGAGCTGAAGGCTGCAGCGATTCTGGAATGCCCACAAATCGCAGATTGCTCCTTCTGGATCTATTTTCCAAATCGTCCAATTTTTCAAGAATGTATTTGTTAGTTTTGTCTTGGGCCTGCTCTGTGGATTGAGAGTGGTATAGTTCTTCCTCAATATTAGCTATGCAGTGCTCAGCTTCATTCAGCCTGGAGGCATGCTCCCCTAGCTGGGCCTGGAGCTGCTGCATGCCTGCACTGACAGCCTTCTCCACAGAGGCTGTTATCATTGGGGAGAGAAGAGCTGCCACAGCTTGTGCAATCATCTCCGTGCTGGATGTGCCTGTGAGTAGAGTGGATGTGTCAGCAGGTAGGGAGGGGGCCACAGCGCTGCTTACCTCCATGTCAGGCTCATTTTCTGTGAGGGGCTCCATGTAGGCTGAAGCCAGGGCCTCGATTTGCGGCTGTGGTGTCTGCGCCGTCGCGGCCGCGTACGATCGTGGGCCGGTTTTTTCAACAAACCGGTCCATCTCGTGACCGGGAAGAGAGTGGGGCAAGTGCCGGTGTGATTTGCGGGTTTGCAGGCTTTATATGCCGTTTTTAGAGTCGAGCTGCAGGAGCTGATGTGAAGAGCAGCTACTCCATGCGGCGCCGGAAACGGAAGTCGGAGCAGTCACTGTTAAGTATTAAACATTCGGGTCGGCGGGCCCGGCATACAAGATGAGTGGGCATGGGGCAGTAGTACTAGGGTTCGTCTAATCTTCCCCCTAAACTCTGGGTAAAAGTGCCCGGGATTCTCTTCCTTGTGTGCAGGGACTGGTAACAGATCGCTTTGTCCTTAGCAAGTGCAGCTAGACAGAGATGGGTGGCCATTGGCCTACTCACGTGGTTCTCCCTCTGAGGCCATCCTGCGTCTCCTTCTGTTCCTTAGGTGGCGAGGAGGGAGGGGTCCATGGAGCCTCAGAGGTCCCGAACGTCCCGTTGGACGTGGCAGAAACTGGAGCCAGTCTGGGACTTGAATTGGTTCTGTGTCCATAAATCTGAAGAGCGCTGGGAGATCTTCTGTTCTTTGCAGAGAAAAGGTGCCTGTGTCTTTGCGGAACGTCACCGACAGTGGGTACCCCCAGCGGTATGTTAGGCCTTTCTGCTTTGTAAGTTCCAGGAGAGGACGGAGAAGGGCTCTGTGTCTCAGGGTAGCCCTCGATAGGTCCGGCAATATTTTAGCCTGTTTACCTCCCACTTCCACATTGCCATGTTCCCAGGCCCGGTGGAGGATACTTTCTTTTTGAGTGTAGCGGTGTAGTCTGCATACAACATCTCTTGGTCTGTTCGGATCTTCAGACCTGGGGCCAAGAGCTCTGTGCACCCTGTCTAGCTCGATAGTGAGATCAGGGTCATCCAGCACAGTGCGGAATATCTCTTTCACCGTCTCCCCTAAGTTCTCCATTTCTGTTTCTTCCGGGATCCCTCGGAGCCGCAGGTTGTTCCTGCGACTCCGGTCCTCGATATCCTCTAGGTGTAACTGTAAGGCAATGGTGAAATCCCGGTGTTGATCTCTAGCTTGTTCAAGCGCTAATACTCTCCCCTCCAGAGAGGACACCGAGGCTTCGCCTGTGGTCATACTGTCACTCCGCTTAAGTGCTTCCGTCAGTATACCGCTTCCTAAGTTCTGGAATACGAGCCCAATGGATCTGGCTATAGGAACCCCCAAGAACTAGACAACACCAGTCTTGGAGTACATCAGATAACAAGTCTAGGTGCAATCACCTAGAGCTCCCACATAATCAAATCTATACAATAAAGCTATACAATACAGCAATCAAAGGACAGTCAAAAAACTAATTATAAAATGTGAACAATGACAATCCATACAATAGGCCAATAGTCCATATATTGTTGTGATCAGGATGAGGGGAAAAAAATGCCCAGAGAAGCAAGCAGGGCTGCCATCATAGTAGGAACAAAACCATGGTCCTGAGGCTGAAATACAACAAGTAAAGAGGCGCCTCTGGGTGCAGACGTTTTTATAGATTTAAAATGCTTTAATAAGATATATAGAGATAAACTTGAACATTTAGTGTTTTACGATTTTTATATATATATGCTCTATGACTAATGTGTTGTATTAATAAGATGCATTTTACATGTCCGATTATTGTTTTGTGCTTTTAGAGACCAGTCAGTTGTCCCTCTTCCCCCTCCCTCCCTCTCTATTCCCCTTCCTTTTTTTTTTTTTTTTTTTTTGCTCCAAGTCGTCTTCACCACTTCAGGTTTTTTTTCCCCCTCCCCCCTCCCCCTCCTTTCCCCTCCCCTTCCCCCTTCTTTCCACTATTCCTTGGTTACATACCTCCCTCCTCCTTATTTTTTGTCTCCGGTTTTATCCTGTATTTTTTATTTTTTATTTTCTATTCACGTCATTAATCACTTTAAACAGCACTGGGCTCTGTATATTCCTTTTGCTCTCCCGCCCCATCCCCTCCCCTTTCTCCGCCCCGCTCCCCCTCCCCATCCTTACTTAACTCTCTAGCATGTCTAGTAGATTAGTCTGTTGAGAAAGGGGTGCGGCTTGCTTACCACCCAAGCGCGCTTGCCCAGGAAACACGTCCACTACTGATGACGTCATCCCCCTGCAGCCAGCTGTCTCGTGTGTCTCAAGCCTCGTTCTGAGGCCGCTCCTCCATTGTCTGAAGCCGGCTCATTACAACCAGGAAGAGCTGTCACTACATCCACCACAGAGACTGTTCACAGGCACAGGACTGGGAGCGCCATCCATGACTCTTACTATCATGCTTGTTTTTATCACCACAATGTGAGTTTATCTCTATATATCTTATTAAAGCATTTTAAATCTATAAAAACGTCTGCACCCAGAGGCGCCTCTTTACTTGTTGTATTGGAGTACATCAGGACTAACTCTTTATTTGAGATCTCACACACATTTATACAGTAGGCTGACTCAAAGCTAACCTAATTAACATGAGCTAATTTACTAAAACATTTACCCAGACCAGATGACAGACTTGTGGGCACCGAGCTTCACACATTAATATAAACACAATAGCTGGAGCTAATTACAATTAACAATACAAACAACAATCTCCCCCCTCCTCGGCCTAGACCATTCGTCTCCTAGCCAGTGCTGGTGGCTAATGTGATCAGCTCTCTCAATTAACATACATTACCATAAACATCAACACAGGGTTAATTAGAACAAACAACAATGAGTTGAATACCCTTAGAACCTAGACTAAACTTATTTACATTAAACACATTATAGCTGACATCAGACAGGTGAGTGTAGTTAATGACATTAGCATCTTCTCACAGTATGAGCCCCAACAGTATAATTCAGTCTTATCATTCTAATATGGCATATAACGGGTTCCAGAGTCTGTGTGTTTTGGGGGGACATGGAGCTGAATCCAAAGTAACACCAACCCCAGGGTCCCCAGGCATACAGCTCACAGAGAGCACCATTCCCCCAAATGCCAGGGCCCATAATCGGTGGGCAAGAGGCTTGCGTTCAGTCCCCTCCAATAGCCTCTGTCCTGGGTGAATCTGTCACACATACGATCTGCTAGGGTAGCGACTTCTCCCCGCACCTCCTGCATGTCGCGTCGGTGGGTTTCTTCTAATCTGAGGATGAGCACCTTAATGTCTGTTCTGGTAGGGAGAGCCTGAAGTAGAGCACGGATGTCTTGGTCAAGCATGATGGGTTCAGAAGGTTGTGGGGATGCCATCGTGTCCCGTGGAGGACCTCCGCTTGTACCAGGGGAGTTGTTGATGGCAGCACGGGAGCTAGAAGAGGTGTATTGACCGCTCTGTCTAGAGGCCTTCTGCTTCTCTCCACGTGGGAGGCCTCGTGGCGCTGCTACTGTGGCTCCCGGAGACGGGCCTTGTAGCTGCTGAAAGTAGTGACGGATCTCTCCTGGGCTCCTGCCAACGGGTGTCCCCCAAGTAGTTGCTCTTGTCCTGTGCCTTTTGGTTGGTTGCATGCCTCTGGCAAAGTGTATATAGCTGGAATTTTCGGGACAAAGCCGGGAGCTCAAAGATAAAGCAGCTTCACTCAGCCATGTCCAGGCCACGCCCCGCTATTTTTTTTTTTATAATCCAAGTGCCAGTCATGTTTACATTGTAATGGTCCTCCTGATTGTTTAATGTTCTGATTCTTGTACTGAAAACATATACATTTATATAAATTGTCAATCATGAAATGATTGACATTTAATATAAAATAAAAAAATATAAAAGGATATATTGTGAGGAATAAAAATGACATTTTATGTGAAAGATTTCTGTCTGTTGGTCATGTTTCATTGGGTGGCTGCTAGAAGCAAAGCCTGTTGGAAGTAATACTAGTTCTATGGAAGCCAATGGCTATCAGGTTTGTGAGGCTGGACTTTTCTTAATGCTTTTCTTTTACTGCATAATGAACACAGTACTGTATATAGATTATTTATAACCTCCGGCCTCCCCTTCAGTCTTGCACAGGTGTACCCGCTCCTCTTCTCTACAGAAATGGCTTACTCTGATTTCATTGCACACTGTGAGCTTCTCACAGAGACTGCGGACATGCTACAGGTGACAATCAGAGACTGCGGACATGCTACAGGTGACAATCAGAGACTGCGGACATGCTACAGGTGACAATCAGAGACTGCGGACATGCTACAGGTGACAATCAGAGACTGCGGACATGCTACAGGAGACAATCAGAGATTGTGGACATGCTACAGGTGACAATCAGAGACTGCGGACATGCTTCAGGTGACAATCAGAGACTGCGGACATGCTACAGGTGACAGAGACTGCAGACATGCTACAGGTGACAGTCAGAGACTGCGGACATGCTACAGGAGACAATCAGAGACTGCGGACATGCTACAGGTGACAATCAGAGACTGCAGACATGTTACAGGTGACAATCAGACTGCGGACATGCTACAGGTGACAGAGACTACAGACATGTTACAGGTGACAGTCAGAGACTGCGGACATGCTACAGGTGACAATCAGAGACTGCGGACATGCTACAGGTGACAATCAGAGACTGCGGACATGCTACAGGAGACAATCAGAGATTGTGGACATGCTACAGGTGACAATCAGAGACTGCGGACATGCTTCAGGTGACAATCAGAGACTGCGGACATGCTACAGGTGACAGAGACTGCAGACATGCTACAGGTGACAGTCAGAGACTGCGGACATGCTACAGGAGACAATCAGAGACTGCGGACATGCTACAGGTGACAATCAGAGACTGCAGACATGTTACAGGTGACAATCAGACTGCGGACATGCTACAGGTGACAGAGACTACAGACATGTTACAGGTGACAGTCAGAGACTGCGGACATGCTACAGGTGACAATCAGAGACTGCGGACATGCTACAGGTGACAGTCAGAGACTGCGGACATGTTACAGTTGACAGTCAGACTGCGGACATGCTACAGGTGACAATTTTTTTTATTATTGTATTAGTGTTTACAATACCTAAGGTCAGGTTTCAAGCAAATGAGGAGCCGTTTTATGCATTTTATAGCACAGGTCCAGGATAGATGAAAGGAGCTTCCATAGCCCTCAAGAATGATTTCTAAAGTTCATTGCACCTTCATTTAGTCTGCTCCATTGACTCCAATGCAGTTAATTAAAATGGAAAAATTTAACAAAAATGTTCATAAATTTTGCAAACGTTTTTAAAAGTAAAAATGCACAATGTTTCCTATCCATGCTCTTGTGAAGTAGCAGACATAAAAAACATCACTTCCATATCATAAATACTAAAAGTTAAAATTGAAAATTTAATATAAATTGAAATTATAAGCCCATATTTGAAATGTGACAATGGCTTTACAGAATAACTGGTTAAAGTAGAACGAAATGTTAGCATAAAAGCATTTTATTTTTTTATGAAGATGTTTGAAAAACAGGATCAAATTATTTTTATTTATTTAAAAAAAGTAATATTATATCCTACTGGTAGGATCACTAGGTATAGTTTAACCACTTAAGGACCGGAAGATTTTCCCCCTTAATGACGAGGCCATTTTTTGCGATTCTGCACTGCATCGTTTTAACTGACAATTGCGCGGTCGTGCAACGTTGTACCCAAACAAAATTGACGTCCTTTTTTTCCCACATACAGAGCTTTCTTTTGGTGGTATTTGATCACCTCTGCAGTTTTTATTTTTTGTGCTATAAACAAAAAAATAAAATAACAACAATTATATTATATATATATATATATATATATATATATATATATATATATATATATATATATATATATATATATATATATATAATGTCTTTTACTAGTAATGGCGGTGATCAACGATTTTTAGTGGGAATGCGACATTGCGGCGAACAGATCGCACACTTTTGACACTTTCTTTTGGGACCATTGACATTTATACAGAGATCAGTGCTATAAAAATGCATTGATTACTGTATAAACAACACTGTCAGGGAAGGGATTAACACTAGGGGGCAATCAAGGGGTTAAATGTGTTCCCTGGGAGGTGTTTCTAACTGTAGGGGGATAGGACTGACTGGGAGTACAGAGAGATCACTAGGAACAGCATATCTCTCTCTACTCCCCTGACAGAATGGGGATCTGCTTTGTTTACATTGACAGATCCCCATTCTGGCTCTCTGTGGAGTGATTACGGTTGGCCAGCGGACATCGTAGCCGCAGGCCACGCGCATCAGCTCCCCCGCCATGCAGCGGGTGAGCGCGTGCCTGCTACAGCTGTTTAAAGGGTCAATGTACAGCTACAACGATTTGCGGGAACAGCGGCTGGTCGGAAAGTGGTTAACTGAATAAAAAACACAAAAAACACCTACATTAAGGCTCCATTCACACCTGGTGTTTTAGGAATGGAAAGCGCACAGGAAACACGCATTTTGCATCGCATTTTCAGTGCCACTAATTGGTAATGGTGCCCCAAGTGCAGGCATGCACTTTGTCACACATTAGGGTCCTTCCTTTCACGTGGGCTGGCAGATTAGGTCCGCTCATCATTTTTTCAGGCAGACCTGATCGGACCCTCCAGTCTCCTCTGTGGAGCGGCGGATGTCAGTGGACACCCGCCACCAACCGATCCTGCCCGCAATAACCAGACCGATGGTGATCCTATTTTTCATCTGTAAGGCGGATCGGACAGAAACGGACAGGCGGTCCGTTTCCACCCAATTTCCCCATAGGGGAGAGCAGGACTGTGTCTGTGTCCGCTCTGCACAGTGGAGCAGACACGGACCTGTCATCTGCCTGCTCAGCGGGGATCAGTAGAATGATCCCTCACTGAGTAAGGGGAATCCATACGAAGGCACCCATGTGAAAGGACCCTTAAACACGCCACAAAATAAATGTGCCAAAACAGGCGGTTAAAAAATGACCAACGCTCCACACCAGTGGCAGCCAGTTGTATATTTTTTTTGGGGGGGGGCGGCAAACAGTGCACAGCCCCCCCTCCCTAACACTTACCCTGGGCAGCGCTTCCTTCCAGGCGATGGGCGGCCGGCTTCCCCTGCGTCTCCACCTCTGCATCACGGCAGTGTACTCCCCATGCGTATCCTCCCTCCTCCTGCCTCGGTCAATAGGTTAGCTTCTAAATTTGGCCAATCAGAAAACGTGTCTCTGGACCTGCTTCCTAATTGTCTGGGAGGCAGAACTAGTGTGACAATAGCGAATATTAATTTGCAGTTGTCACGCAACTGGGTGGGCTTTGGGTGCAGTGCTCTGTGCCCCGAGCCCACCCTTTTTTTTTTAAGCCTATTAGAGCCTCAGGCTCTAATCACGTGCTTCAGAAAAAAAATCCCCCATTGGAATCCATGTGTCCGGCGCCATACATGTAGATTAGGAGGCCAGACGCATGGATTAGGGCCCCCCCCCCCATGAACAGGCCACCACTGCTCCACACCAAACTGGAGCAACTTTGGCACGTTTGTCGGGCGTAAGATACCCCATTCAAGTGAATGTGTGATGACCAGAAACATGCAAAGAAAATGCCAATGCAATTCACAAAAATGGCAAAATGTTCTTAATTTTGCAAACTTTTTTTGCAAAGTGAAAATGGACATTCTCTCATAAAACGACAGATAAAAAAAGTTGTGCCCCCCCCACCCCCCCAAAAAAAAGCATTATTTCCATATCATAAATGATAAAAGTTATACATAGAAATAATAAGCCCATATCAGGAATCTGCAGCATAATTGATTAGCATAGAATAAAACTAATAAAAAAGAATATATATACATGTACTCACTTTTGTTGCCAGCGGTTTAGACATTAATGGCTGTGTGTTGAGTTATTTTGAGAGGACAGCAAATTTACACTGTTATACAAGCTGTACACTCACTACTTTACATTGTAGACAAGTGTCATTTCTTCAGTTTTGTCACATGAAAAGATAGAAGAAAAGATTTACAAAAATGTGAGGGGTGTACTCACTTTCATGAGATACTGTATATATATATATATATATATATATATATATATATATATTTATTTATTTAAAAAAATAAAATTCCTGTGGAAAAACAGAATTGTATTATTATTATTAATTAAAATGAAATCCCTTTACCCTGCTGGTAGGATCACCAGTCATAGTTTAAAGTGGAGTTCCACTTCCAAAGCCTCTCCAATCCTATGGAATGCCTTACCCCAACCTGTCCGCTTATCTCCTACTTAATTAGCTTTTAGACAATCCCTGAAAACCCTTCTCTTCAGAGAAGCCTACCCTACCCACACCTAACAACTGTTTTTTTAATGTTCTCCATCAGCTCATCCCCCACAGTTATTACCTTTTGTTCCACTTGACCCTCCCTTCTAGATTGTAAGCTCTAACGAGCAGGGCCCTCTGATTTCTCCTGTATTGATTTGTATTGTAAGTGTACTGTCTGCCCTCATGTTGTAAAGCGCTGTGCAAACTGTTGGCGCTATAAATCCTGTATAATAATTTAATAATAATAATTTTAAAAAATTGTTAACAGTGGGAACCCTGTTTAATTTAATGCAGGAAATGTAGATAAAAACAACTTTTAGACATTATAGGAATATCTACAAATAGCCATTTGCACAGGCGTGGTCCACTGTTTCCGTCATCAGAAAACCCGCCCTGAGCAATGCCATGGAGCCATCGCTGGAGAGCATCTAATGGCATAGATCCCAACTGTCCCTGATTTGGAGCAAGGTCCCTCTGTCCCTCATTCCTCCTCATTTCTCCCTCATTTTGGTCTGATCCATATAGTTGTGTATAAAATGCACGTTTTATCTATCCTAAAGTGTTTTCCAGCACTAAACCTTTCATCTGATTTCTAAATTGCTGCATTTGTAAATTCCAAAAGCCAATATAAAGGAATAGTAGTGGTAAAAAAAAGCCCTTGTGGGTTTACCAATCTTATTTTTTTCGTGCAATTCTCCTTTAAAGAGGAAGTAAACCCTGATGGGTTTTACTTCTTCTTTGTTTCCCTGCAAAGGTAAAGCATAATGGGCTTCTATGCATCGCATCGCATCGCATAGTAGCCCGTTATGTGTCACTTACCTGACACAAAAGCCTGCGATGTCCCCGATTTCCTCAATGGCAGCGAGCGTCCATTCTTCACCCCTCTTCCTTCCGGGGCCGCAGCTCTGTGACTGGCTGGAGTCACGTGACGTCACTCCCACGCATGCATGCGGGAGCCACCAGTCACGGCATGACCCCTGCTTGAAACGGCACAGCGTGCCCTTTCAAGAGCGTGCATGCACCAAATACATCGACGCATGCGCAGAAGAACTAATCGTACTGGGAAATAGTAAGTATCTCCTAAACCGTGTAGGTTTAGGAGATATTTCAAGCACCTACAGGTAAGCCTTAATCTAGACTTACCTGTAGGTGAAAGTGGTCTTGAAGGGTTTACAACCACTTTAAGGGGGCGTGGCAGTGGGTGTGTCCAATGCCTGCATACTTTTTGCTGATAGGTGTCCCTCATTCCCATCTCAAAAAGATTGAAGGTACGTCTAATGGGGAAGTACATTGTAACTGCAAAGGAACTACAGGAGATCAGCAGCACTATGATACAGTAAAGGTTGAAAAAAAAAGTGGAAAAAAAAGTATTTTGTTTGAAAAAATGACAATTGTTAATGATACACAGTGCAAAGAGTAAACTAAATGTCACTCTGTTAAGGTTTACATCTCCTTTAAAATGGAAACAAATACAAAAAAAGAAAAGAAAATCTGGCAGATTGTGACAATTGCAAAATGTTTCTCTAATTATTTTTGTGTGTGTCCGAAGTATAACAAAAATAAATAAATAAATAAAAAATAAAAAAGTGCCTCTCTTTCGTAAGATCATGTTGGTCTGGTCTGTCAGGGGTTATATGTAAACTATCTGGTGGGGGGAAGGGCCCAGGAAATGTTTACTCTCATGCCAAATATTGTAAAAAGTAGACAAATTACAATCAGTTACAGAAGGACTTGTGTCTTTTTTTCAACCTGACTAACTATGTAACTATGTAAGATGGAGGTGATTTTAATGAATTCTACAGAAAAAAAGTACATTTGGTATTTAATTATACTTTTTTTTAAAAATTGTTTGTTGTGTGCTGAAAATATCCATCCCAGACAGCTCGAGTCATTTCCCCTAATGGTCTAAATGGAAAATGAAAGTATCTGAGACTGAGCGACTGCAACTGACACAGAAAATAGAACAAAAAAACGTAGAAAGATAGGGAAAGAAAGCAAAAAAAAAAAAAATTATCAGCAATGGACAATAGACAGCTAGGGGACAAAATTGTGAGCTTTAGCCTGGATGATGGAGATCTGGACAGTCAAGGTTACACAAGAGTCCTACTACAGTTGTTTGGCTATACAGGCCATGGAAAATCTTCCTTCATCAACTCCTGTAAGTACGTCCTGGAAAAGGGTGAGAACTTCAAAGAAAATGCTGCGGTCCGAGAAACTGACGAAGGACTGACCATGGTCAGAAATGCCTATCCGCTTACCGATGTGATCTTCATGGTAGACAACAGAGGATGCAGCAAAATGAATGATTTTGAAAGAGCTGAAGTGTATGCCCAGTTGGGTGAGTAACATTCTGAGAGCTCCAAAGGCTACGGGACTGGCAGGCTAGCCAAAAAAAAACAAATAATGTAAAATCCAGATGATGCCCCTTAGCTCTGTAACACTTTGTTGGTCACTCCATAGAAGACCCTTATATGACTATTGTAGTCTTGGTTGTAGTAGAGGCAACTCTCCTTACTACAGACATGGCCACCTGAAGGTGGAGCTAAACCCCATTGATTTAATTGTTTCCCAAAACAGTTACATTCAAGGCATGCAGCGAATGATAACGGTTATATCTGAACTGTGAAGTCATCACATGCCTGGTGTCATCACTGTTCACCTGGGCAACATCACGGCTACTGATCAAACAGAACTCTGTGATGAGCACAGGCCGGCTACTCGGTGAACTTTATTTGCTACATGTTAAAAAATCACAGTGGATACAGCTAATGCGTTTCGGCTGTAATGGCCTTAATCATAGCATGAAGCTATGATTAAGTCCATTATGGCCGAAACACGTTAGCTCTATGCACTGTGATTTTTAGCATGTAGTAAATAAAGATTTGTATTTCTGAACTCATCGAGTAGCTGGTCTGTACTTATCACAGACTTCTGGTCTAGGAATCAATATCCCAGCCAAGAGCACTGGTTTCCAGCAAGTGTTTTAGAGATAGAGCAGCAGAGCTTGGGTTTTGTTCTCTGTTATACTGCAGAACAAACAGAGGTTAATGCAGCTTCATTGATTGTAAAGAAGAAGAGGGTTTGGTTCCACTTGATGTCTGAGCCTAGAAAAGTGGGATCCGGTCATATTGGAGAACACAGTGCCTTGGGGCCACTATGTTCTGCTCAGCTGAGCCATTACTGATTAGTCTGAATGTGCATAACATTTTCAAGCATCAAGTTAAAAAGAATGTAAGCCATGGTGGGGCGCTGTTTTTTTTTTTTTAAGCTGTTATGTACACACCAGAGCTTGGAGGCAACAAGTCATCACCATAGGGGTCAGCCAGTTGACAGGGCAGCAGCTGTCAGATCTCAGTTGTGGCTCTCATCTACAGAGTCATTCTCAAAGTAAATAAGTGGGCAAATGTACCAGTTTTATATTATTATTATTTGTATTATTCAGAGCATATAAGCCTTTAATAATATGATTCCATGTATAATATCCCTGCATAAACCCAATTAAGTCTGGTTCTCTATAAAGTGGGACTCTAAAAGTGACTGTGAGGTAAAGCCACACATTATAATTGAAGAAACGTATAACCACTTCAGCTCCGGAAGGTTCCCCCCACCCCCTTCCTGACCATTTTTTTGCGATACGGCACTGCGTTACTTTAAGTGACAATTGCGCGGTCGTGTGGCGCTGTAGCCTTTTTCCCACAAATAGAGCTTTCTTTTGGTGGTGTTTGATCACCTCTGCGGTTTTTATTTATATATATAAAATTATTTTTTATTTTTTTTTTCTGTTATAAAACATATCCAAGAAAAAATCTAATTTCTTCATAAACTTAGGCCAATATGTATTTTGCTACATATTTTTGGTAAAAAAAAATACCAATAAGTATGTGGGTGTGTGTATGTATATATATACACATATATATATATATATATATATATATATATATATATATATATATATATATATATATATATATATATATATATATATACATATATGATCACCGTCATGACTTTACTAGTAAAATATATATATATATATATATGCTGGGCTCCCGCTGTAAGGGATCACAGGGGGAGCGGGCACCCGCGCTCGCCCCAGACCAAGAAATTTTAGATCACACACTATGTACGGAGGCTATTAAGAATGGCGTTACTTCATCCATTCTGTTAGCAATAACCTTTGCATAGACCTTAAGGTCCGTGTTAAGGAGAGATATTGGTCTAAAGTTCTCTGGTATGATGGGATCCTTCCCTGGTTTGGGTAATGTGACTACTAGAGCTCGAAGCATTTCCGCTGGTAATGAGCCATAGGATGCCGCTATATTGAATACTTTAACTAAATGTGGAACCAGGGTTTCAGAGAAGTTATGGTAGTACTCTGCTGACAAATAATCTGGCCCTGGGGATTTGATCAGTGCCAGGGATTAAAGAACTTTTTTAATTTCTTCGGCAGAAATCTGATCATTAAGGTGTTCTAGCACTTCAGGATTAAGAACTGGAAGTTTAACCATATCTCGGAATTCTGTGATACTTTTTGTAGATGGTTGGACAGAATTTGGGTCTGATTTAAGGTTGTAAAGAGCACTGTAGTATTCCCTAAAAGTGTTCGCTATGTCCTTATGGTGAGATAACTTTGCACCTGTATTAGGGCCAATTAATGGGCTATTCTTGTTTTGGCTTGTTTAGCTTTGAGTTATTGACTAATACCTTCCCCGCCTTATTACCAGAGGAGTAATATAAGGGTTTTAGGCGTTTAAGACCTTTCTCATAATCGTATAAAAGCACTTATAAAACCAAATATACTATCTTATGGAAAGATAGTATTTACAGCGCTAAAAAAAGTACTCAAATAGTCTAAGGATAGTAAATATAATAGCACCGAACTCTCGAGTGGATGAGAGTAAATATAAACATAAAATTAATAATCATAAAACAGAAAGTCCAATGCAGTAGAATGAGAACCAGTAGTCCCAAATCGATTGTTCATGAAATACCAGCAATAGTATGCGATATGCCAGCGGTAGTGTGTGAACACCACTTGTATCTCCTGCATAAACTCAAAATTCTCGTGTAAACAGTTCATTGCATACGGCAGACCATAATCAAAATAAAGGATTGTATTTCTTCTGGAGTGCACATATCCATGGGTAACTAAACCATCACCACATCACGCGTGAATATCCCCTATGAATGTGAGCTTACCAGAGGTAAGAAAAAGACAAGCCTGTCATCTCCTTTCTCCTTCAGAATGGCTCCTCCACCACCAGAATCCCTCAGTCCTCCTCGGTTAAGATATTGCAATGTCATGGTAAACACCTTCAGCATTCAAGGTCTTCCAAACTCCATGAGAGAACCAAAACACAATTAGTCCAGTGCTCTGGATATCAGAAAATTAGACTGCAACAGCCAGACATGTAAACTGAATAATGTGAATAATTTAATAAAAGCAGTTCATAGAAAAGGCAGTTCATAAAAACAGTCATATAGATCCACAGTGACAAGCTGTCCAGGGAGTAACAAGGGTCAAAACAGGAGAGCCATCCGACTGTACCATCACAAGCTGTAACAGGATGGAGGGAAAGGGGGGGGTGGTGAAACCCAAGTGTGGTAAAATACTCCGGTGACCTGCAGAATCGCCGCTGGACATGGGGTGCGTGCCCTGAAGGGATGACTCACCGTCTCCGGATGCCGCTCCACGTGTCCAGCGTAGAGAGACACAGCCGCTTGCCCGCAAGGAGGGAGAGCCGAGACTCCGTCTGACAGTGGGCGATGACGTCAGATCCGCTGGGATGCCATTCAGAGGAGAAAGGGCTTGGCTTCACTGGTGAGAGGGGGCTAACATGTCAGCTGTTCAGACACTTTGCCGCTCACGTACGGATGTGTGTCCCCTCAGAGCTGAATTGCCTGTTTCCTGGATGGTGTCACTCAAAGGATACAGCTGTGCAGTGTATAATGCAAAAAAAATAGGGAATTTAAGATCAGCAAAAATGATGGTAAATGTCACCAATGCTGGGCAGTGTGGGGGTCCCAGAGATGGATGGATAGTCACAAAGACACATAACAAGACCGGACCACTATAAAAGAGTTGTCTTGACGACGCGTTTCGCTCCTCAGCGCTTTATCAAAGTCAAGGATAGAGGCAACTAAAAGGGTTTAAATAAAAAATAAAAAATGAAGGGGAGGGGAAGTAAAAAATTAGGGCGGGAGCAATTGCGATAATGGGAAAGGTTATACCTCCGATATTAACCCCTTGTTGCTCGGAGGACTCACAATAAAAACCATTACCAGATCAAAGATCATTCTATAAAATACATTAACGGCTAAAAATAAAAACAAAATAAACTTTAATAAAAAAAATATAATAAACTTTAATAAAAATCAATAGAGGCAACTAAAAGGGTTTAAATAAAAAATAAAAAATGAAGGGGAGGGGAAGTCAAAAATTAGGGCGGGAGCAATTAACCTATTGCCATAATGGGAAAGGTTATACCTCCATTATATTAACCCCTTGTTGCTCGGAGGACTCACAATAAAAACCATTACCAGATCAAAGATCATTCTATAAAATACATTAACGGCTAAAAATAAAAACAAAATAAACTTTAATAAAAAATATATAATAAACTTTAATAAAAATCAATAAAAATAAATATTATTAGAAAAAAAAAAAAGAGAAACCAACAGACTCTACACAAAACTACACGACTCTAGTTCCTCATTTAACCCCTGGAAACGAAGAAAATGCCGGGGAACACTGTGTTCATCGCTCCCCTTGGAAATAAGTCGACGGTGGTCGCCCACTCTAGTGCGTAATGCGTGAATGGTCCAACCTACGTAGAGGAGGCCACAGGGACACCGTAAAACATAAATCAGTAGAGCAAGTGATGAATTGCCTGATTTCATAATTTTTTCCTAAGTTAGTTGTAATAGTCTTAGTGTCATGGGCAATAAATTCATGTAAGACAACCTCTTTTTTTACACTGAAAAATGCCCTTCCTGTCATCAAAATATGACCTAATGTCAAGAGGGGATTTGGTGGATTTATTTGATATTTTACTAGGTGCTAATAGATTTTTTACAGTACGAGCTTTACGAAAGGTAACCTGGTTAAAAGTGGAGATTTCAACTCGTTGCAGTCACAATTTTTGGTTCAGGCCACAGATTTTTGTCTCAAACACAATTATTTTACTTTTTGTGAGCAATTTTATTTACAACATAGGGGAACTGCTATGAGGGCGAATTTTGCCCTGGTTTACGCCAACCTCACTATGGGCCTTTGGGAGGAGGACAGTATCTGGGCCAACAATCCACTTGCTGAGCACATTGTCTATTTTGGCTGGTACATCGATGACATTGTGCTCATATGGAGCGGAGGCCCGGAGCTGTTTCTCTCCTTTTTGGCCCATTGCAATTCCAACTCCCAGGGTTTGGTCTTTACGCACGTATTGGATCTCATTGAACTTGTATTCTTGGATCTAGTACTGGCTCACGATTAAAAAAAGATTATTACAAAGAATCACGTAAAGCCAACTAGTGGCAATTCTTATCTTCATTTTAGAAGTTGCCATCACCCTTCATGGAAAAGCAACATCCCGAGTGGCCAATTTAACAGACTTAGACAAAACTGTTCCAAAGTGGAGGATTATGTTGAACAAGGGGCCACAATGATTAAAACATTTGAAGAGAAGGGTTATCCATATAAACTCATCAGTGATGCCTTTTTGTCCAATATGAATCCTCCCCCTAAGGCCAAAGCCCCAAGAGAGGGATCAAGAAAAAAATCATACGGTCAGATTTGTTTCTACTTGATGATAGCTTCAAGTCTATATCCAAAATCATAAAAAAATTACCACATTTTATTATTGGATCAACGCTTAGCCCCGGTACTACCAGAGGTTCCACAGGTTACCTTTCGTAAAGTTCGTACTGTAAAAAATCTATTAGCACCTAGTAAAATATCAAATAAATCCACCAAATCCCTTCTTGACATTAAGTCATATTTTGACAACAGGAAGGGCATTTTTCAGTGTAAAAAAGAGGTTATCTTACATGTCAGTTTATTGCCCATGGCACTAAGACTATTACAACTAACTTTGGAAAAAATTATGAAATCAGGCAATTCATCACTTGGTCTATTGATTTTGTAATTTATGTTTTACGGTATCCATGTGGCCTCCTCTAGGTAGGTTGGACCATTCGTGCATTACGCGCTAGAGTGGGCGACCACCGTAGACTTATTTCCAAGGGGAGCGATGAACACAGTGTTCCCCAGCATTTTCTTTGTTTCCACAACAAGGATATTAAACATCTAGAAGTTTTTGTGATAGAAACCATCCCTAAGGGGATGTTAACCAGTAATGAGAGATTCTCATTGTTGTGTAAACGAGAAGTTTTTTGGAAATATATGTTTGACTATCTTGCTCCTAAGGGGTTAAATGAGGAACTAGAGACATGTAATTTTGTGTAGAGTCTGTTGGTTTCTCTTTTTTTTTTAATAATATTTATTTTTATTTATTTTTATTAAAGTTTATTATATATTTTTATTAAAGTTTATTTTGTTTTTATTTTTAGCCGTTAATGTATTTTATAGAATGATCTTTGATCTGGTAATGGTTTTTATTGTAAATCCTCCGAGCAACAAGGGGTTAATATCGAAGGTATAACCTTTCCCATTATCGCAATATGTTAATTGCTCCCACCCTAATTTTTGACTTCCCCTTCATTTTTTATTTTTTACTTAAACCCTTTTAGTTGCCTCTATCCTTGACTTTGATAAAGCACTGAGGCGTGAAACGCGTCATCAAGGCAACTCTTTTATAGTGGTCCGGTCTTGTTATGTGTCTTTGTGACTATCCATCCATCTCTGGGACCCCCACACTGCCCAGCATTGGTGACATTTATCATCCTTTTTGCTGATCTTAAATTACCTATCCTTTTTTTATTACACAGCGGTATCCTTTGAGTGACACCATCCAGGAAACAGGTGATTCAGCCCCAAGGGGACACGCATCCGTACGTGAGCGGCAAAGTGTCTGAACAGCTGACACGTTAGCGGCTCTCACCAGTGAAGCCAAGCCCTTTCTCCTCTGAACGGTCATTGCTCACTGTCAGACGGAGTCTCGGCTCTCCCTCCTTGCAGGCAAGCGGCTGTGTCTCTCTACGCCGGACACGTAGAGCGGCATCCGGAGCCGGTGAGTCATCCCCTCAGGGCACGCACCCCACGTCCAGCGGCGATTCTGCAGGTCACCGGAGTATTTTACCACACTTGTGTTTCACCACCACCCCCCCCTTTCCCTGTTACAGCTTGTGATGGACTAATTGTGTTTTGGTTTTGTTGTTTATCCATATCTATCAGTTATGGTCGTTCCAGCTGCACTGGTATCTTATTCCCCCTCCTAGCTACCATATATTACAGTTTAGCTCCTCGGGTGTCTACATACTGGCGCTGGGAAATTGTTGTTGTCTTGTGCAAACTCCATGAGTGTCTGAACATGGAGGGGTAAGTTCGGCAGGGGGGATTCAGTAAACAACTTACTTACCAACTGCAATCAACAGGTGGACTGAAGCAGCTTGCAATTTATATCTTATTTATTGTTTTAGTGGATTCATTTCCACTTTTTTTGTAATCCTGTGAGCGCTAGGACCAGTGTTGTTTATCAACCCTGGTATCTGTTTTATGTATAAAAGTACTTGTTTAAGTTCTGTTCTACAGCTCTTTAATTCTTCTATTAAAGCTTGGGTCATGTCTCTTTTATTCTGTGTTTCTAGATGGTGTATTTTAGCTAACAGAGATTTAGCCACCTGCACCCTTTGCTTCTTTTCTCTTGCAGTGATTTGCAACAGTAGGCCTCTGATATAGTCCTTGTGAGCACACCAAATAGTAGAGGCCAGAATCTTATCTATATAATTGAAATTGAAAAGTTCCTCTAGTTGTTTTCTGACTTTCTCTCGGTGATCAGTGTGGTTGAAAATACGTGTATTATTACGCCAAAGAATTGTGGGGGACACATTGAATTGTTCTTCCATTTCGATTGTTATGGGAGTGTGGTCTGACCAGGTAATGGTGTCTATAGCTGTTAGTTTAGCTTTGTATAGGGAGGGTAAGTCTGTAAGTATTAGATCAATTCTAGAATACAATCTATGTGGATTAGAGAAGAATGTGAAATCTTTTTCATCCGGGTGGTGACATCTCCAGACATCGTATAGAGATCAGTTATGTATAGTGGAGTGTAATGTTGATTTATGATGTAATTTAGGAGGGGAGCAGTCTACTTTGGAATCTATCACCGAGTTAAAGTCTCCAAAAAAGAGGAGGTTCCCCTTACATAAAGATTTAACCTTTTTAAGAAGATTCCTTAAAAAGGTTATTTGACCCTGGTTGGGAGCATATACTTATACAATCGTGTATACAACAGTATTCATGGTACAAACCAAAACAATATACCGCCCCTTAGGATCTGTGATAATGTCCTGTAAAGAAAATGCAACTGTATTATTAATTGTTATGAGAACACCATTGTGTTTCGATTCTGCATTAGCAAAAAAAAATATGCTGATACTGTCTATGGGAACATTTGGGCCCTTTGGTGGCCAAGAAAGGTGTTTCCTGTATACATAGAACATCCCATTTCAGTTTCTGGGCTTCTGACCACATGAGTTTGTGCTTAAAAGGGCTATTCAAACCCTTAACATTGAGGGAAACAAACTTAACAGTCATCGAAAATCAAAATGCAGTCAGCAGACGTTCTTTGTACAGACTTATGAGGAGGAGGAGCTGTCTCTTTCACAGAAGTATTTGGTGCATTAACGGGGTTGTACTTACAAGAAGTTAGTTCAGTAGAGAGGAAATGGCGCCATCTATTGGGGAAGATAGGTGTAACCAGCAAATGGTAGGATGGATAGAGTATTGAAACTGTGATATTCAAGCAAAAATGGGTAATGCGAGGTGAGTAGTAGCACATATAGCCAATCATCTGGATACAGCAAGTGAGGACAACTTATGCCGCGTACACACGACCGTTTTTCCATCGGAAAATAACTCTGAAGGTTCAGACGGAGTTCCGTTGGAACTGTCTTGTCTACACATGATCACACTAAAGTCCAACCGTCTAGAACGTGGTGACGTACAACACGTACAACGGGACTAGAAAAAGGAAGCTCAATAGCGAGTAGCCAATAGCTGCCGTCTCGTACTTGCTTCAGAGCATGCGTTGTTTTTGGTCCATCGGAACAGCATACAGACGAGAGGTTTTCCCGATAGGAACTGATTCCGTCGGAAAGATTTAAAACATATTCTATTTCTAGGTCCGTCATAATTTTCGAAAAAAAAGTCAGATGAGGCCCACACACGATCGGAATGTCCAATGAAAATATTCCGTCTGACTGTTCCTGGCGGAAAGTCCGACCGTGTGTACGCGGCATAAGAGAAAAAAGCAATGAAAATGTAAAATGAAGTCCAGAGCCTGCCACGGAATCCAGAGGCAGTTGAAACTGCTTGACATCTGAGGGCGAACAACCCACGTCAACATGGCGATAAGGACTTTGTTCCTGGGTTTCTAGAGAATTATATGACTCCAAGGACCGCTTTCAATAGAAATCTGCGAGGTACTTGCATGATAAATTTCCTAATAGTTTCATGACCATTCCTCCCTTAGTTTAATTGGACCCTGGCGTTCTTCTGCCGGTTTGTCTGCTGGGAGAATCCGCCTTTCTTAAAGAAATTGTAGGCCAGATTCTAGCGAGAATATGTTAACTGTCTTTTCCAGGTGCGTCACTGTTAGCTTGGATGGGGTCCTCCATCTGTAGGTGATGTTGTGGTTTATTAGGGCTTTTGTGATGGTAAGGAGCTTTTTCCTATGCTATATAGTAGCTTGCGATAGATCAGTATACAAAGCAATGCCCGCAAATTGCCCGCTTAATTGTGGGTTTTTCTGTATGGCATGCATATGATGCTTTGATATGTTAGTAATGTATTTTTGCCAATAAGTATCGTATCCGGAAGGAAAGTTGGTTTAGGCAATCTATGCGCTTGTCAGAAACCATGAATCAGACTGAGACAGAAGTACAGTTAAATCACACTTGTTTAATAATAATAATAAAAAGGTAAACAGAGTAAACATAGTCAAAACATAGCCAGAGTTCAGGAACCGGAACGGATAGTCAGACAAGCCAAAACGTCAGGGAGCCAGAGAGGAGCGTAATAGAACAGCAAGCAGGATCTGGAGCCAGAAGGAATGTCAGCCAAGCAAGTCTTTAACAGGAACACAGGAGAGAGTCTCTAGGGATGTGACCAAGGCATAGGCAGAGATCATCTGGGCTGGACAGCTTAAGTAGGCAGGACTGATGAGCAGGATATCATCAACAGCTGAGTAGCTGTGGAGAGAAAGGAGCTGACAATTAGCCGACAGCTGAGCAGCCAGCTTTGAGAAGGAAGGGCTGAGCCCAACCCTGACAGCACTCTGTGTCGATTATCAGTTCTAGATCAGTCGCATTGGGCACTAGTAAGCGTGGCAATTGGCATATGAAGCCTGTCAAATCAGCGGCAGAAATGGACTCTGGAATGTCACGGAATTTAATATTGTTCCTGCGTGAGCGATCTTCCATATCCGCCAGTTTAGCCACCATTCTCTGTATGTCATTTTGTTGTTCTTTGTATGTATCCACAAGATGATTGTGAGCAGAGAAGACATCCTCCATTTTGTGTTCTGTGTGTGACATTCTTTGCTGCAGATCATGCACAGAAGCCTTGATAGGTTTCAGTATATTCACCATGTCAATGTGCAGGAAGTCTCTCAGGGGAATCAGCATGTCTTTCATATTAGTCATTGACATAAGCTGACAAGATGAAGGGAAGTGCTCAAGAGGGGTCTGGGTGGAATGCTCTGCAGCATTCTCTTTCATATCAGAATCCTCTGCTTGCTGGGATACTTCAGCTTTTTAAAATTTAGATGGGCTGCGGGTAGATGGGCTGTCAGGGGGAGAGATGTCAGTGTCTCCTGTGTTTGCACAGTGTATGGCCGTACATACCGAAGTGGATGATCTGCTGGAGTCTGAGGAGTGCTCTCCTTCCTCGGCAGGCCATGTGTGTGCTCCGGCGCCATCTTGGTACACCCGTCCGTTCGCGGTGGGGTAATAATCTGTCAGTTTCTGCGGGGCTAATCTCTGTGAGTCCCGTTTGCGGATAGCACCTAGTGCTGCATCTTCCAGGGAAGCCATAGGTAGTCGCTGGGAGTACCTCCGTCGCTGGGTATCGTAGCTTGTCGGTGGCATGAAGCAGAAGCTCAGCTAGCAGGCAGCCGTCTTCCTCACTGGCCAGACACACCCCTGGCAGATTTTTTTTTTTAAGGGAAGTATCTGCCCTCCTAAATTAGCCCCCTCTTAGCCCCGCCCCTGAAACGCATTGCCCGTACATGCAAATTTTGTTTGAACTATTTAAATGGAAAAATAGAAAAAATAGTTTTGGACTCTAGCTCTCTGGTGTGATGCATTCTCTGTGCCTTGTCAATTCCAGGAAACTTCATCCCCATCGGAGAGAAAGTTGATTGGAGAGACAATTACAGCGCTATGATGGAGGCCATCGAAAATACTGAACCAAATTTCTCAGACTTTATTGTCCCCATCTTTGTGTACAGGTAAGTGATTCTTGTGTTAGATGAGGCATCCTTGGAGCAGATTGGTTTCCAGGAATTAGATGGTGAGCTTATCTAATGATAAGTTTGCTGGTGATATGTTCAGAACTGAAGGTGACCATGTTTTTTTTTTTGGTATTTACAAGAAAATCTTATGGTTTGGGGTTAACATTATTTTCTTTAATTACTGTTAAGCATGTATATTTCTGTTCTCTAATTTTTTCTGGTGATCCCCCTAACAAGAATACTTCCTGACATAGTGTAAGAGATACCGAGTGCAGGTATCCAGCATCAGCAGGGATGACCAGTTCAGTGTAGCTATACTTAGGAAACTGGAATCAGACTGAGTATGGTTAGAATGAAGTTTATTAACCACTTAAGGACCACCCTATAGCAGATATATTGCTACAGGGCGGCCCTCCTGTGCAGAATCACGTATATATAGTTACAATCCATCTAGTTCAACCAAAAAAACAAAAAACAAATACAATCCCATATACACAATCCTTCATCTACAGTTGATAAAGAGAAAGGTGAAAAACACCAGCAAAGCATGCTCCACTATGGGAATGTTTGACCATTCTTCCATTATGAGGTCAGGCACCGATGTTGGACAGGAAGTCTCCACTCTAATTCATCCCAAAAGTGTTCTATCAGGTTGAGGTCAGGACTCTGTGCAGGCGGCTCTAGGCTTTGTGAGGCCTTAGGCAAACTTAGACAGGAGGCTCCACTCACACTCACAAATAGAAAAATAGTTAAAGCGATAAAAAAATGAACTGTATACATTGCATATATTAAGAGCTTTAAAGTGCTGGTGTCAGCCCTTTCTATCTCAGTGCTGGTGTCAGTGCTCTCTACCTCGGTGCTGGTGTCAGTGCTCTCTATCTCAGTGCTCTCTATCTCGGTGCTCTCTATCTCTGTGCTAGTGTCAGTGCTCTCTATCTCAGTGCTGGTGTCAGTGCTCTCTATCTCGGTGCTGGTGTCAGTGCTCTCTATCTCGGTGCTGGTGTCAGTGCTCTCTATCTCAGGGCTGGTGTCAGTGCTCTCTATCTCAGTGCTGGTGTCAGTGCTTTCTATCTTGGTGCTGGTGTCAGTGTTCTCTATGACCATTCTTTCAGAAGTGCATTTGTGTGGTCACAGTCTCCACTCTAATTCATACCAAAGGTGTTCTATTGGGTTGAGATCAGGACTCTGTGCAGGCCAGTAAAGTTCCTCCACCCCAAACTCGCCTATCCATGTCTTCATGGACCTTTAGAACACCTTTGGGATGAATTATAGCGGAGACTGTGAGCCAGGCCTTCTCATCCAACATCAGTGCCTGACCTCACAAATGTACTTCTGGAAGAATGGTCAAACATTCCCATAGACACACTCCTAAACCTTGTGGACGGCCTTCCCAGAAGAGTTGAAGCTGTTATAGCTGCAAAGGGTGGGCCAACTCAAATATTGAACCCTACAGACTAAGACTGGGATGCCATTAAAGTTCATGTGTGTGTAAAGGTAGGCGTACCAATACTTTTGGTTATATAGTGTACCGTCCCAGCAGCCAGCATCAAGTTGAGCCTAATTACTGGGATCTGCTGGCTGCTGGGAGACACCTGCTGGTGAACACCAGAACTACGCCCTGTAGCTCTGGGGACCACAGTGCCACCAGCAGGTGATCCAGGTCCTGACACATAGGGTGACAGGGTGATAGGGCAAATCTTTAAAAAAAAAAAAACAACTTACCAATATATATTTATTTTTCACTCAAACTAAAGACACATTCAAATGCACAAAAGTGTTATAGGGGTCTTTGTTATCCATTTACATGGATAAACATTGTGTTCTTCTTCTACTCTTCTCCAGTGTCAGACAACAAATATCAGCTGAAGAAAAGGAAGATGTGAAAACATTTCTGGAAAACTGCATAAAAATGACAGGTAACATTTTCCTGTATAAAGATCTCATGTTGGTGATATGATTCCATTACTCTTGTCCATTAACTGCCATTCATTCTACTAACCTTGCTGCCATCTCTTTGGTCAGCATGTGATTGGCCACAATACCTGTCAGTCAGACACCAGGGGTGGGATTACTGCAGACAGCTGTAGCAGGGAAGAAAATCCTGCACTGCAACACATGAGTCCTAGAGAGGAAGTGACAGCCGTATGACCCTTATGCTGCTAAGTGAAGGAACTGGGGCAGATTTTTACCAAATATGATTTGACAATAAGGGGCGTATTTCTAAAAAAGCAGAGCTATATGTCCGGTGACACTGCATGTACATTCATCCTATGTGAATGGGGGGCAAAAACAAATGTTATAAGAATATTTTCTTTTCAGGTCAAATTTTTTTCATTTGTAATAGCAAAGTGAGACAGGAAAATACTGCATTATGGTCACTAGATGTAGCTGATGGTCATAGGGAAATATTTTTATTTGTTTTTTAATATATATATATATATATATATATATATATATATATATATATATATACAGTAGGAACGGAAAGTATTCAGACCCCCTTAAATTTTTCACTCTTTGTTATATTGCAGCCATTTGCCAAAATCATTTAAGTTCATTTTTTTCCTCATTAATGTACACACAGCACCCCATATTGTCAGAAAAACACAGAATTGTTGACATTTTTGCAGATTTATTAAAAAAGAAAAACTGAAATATCACATGGTCCTAAGTATTCAGACCCTTTGCTCAGTATTTAGTAGAAGCCCCTTTTGATCTAATACAGCCATGAGTCTTTTTGGGAAAGATGCAACAAGTTTTTCACACCTGGATTTGGGGATCCTCTGCCATTTCTCCTTGCAGATCCTCTCCAGTTCTGTCAGGTTGGATGGTAAACGTTGGTGGACGGCCATTTTTAGGTCTCTCCAGAGATGCTCAATTGGGTTTAAGTCAGGGCTCTGGCTGGGCCATTCAAGAACAGTCATGGAGTTGTTGTGAAGCCACGCCATTATTTTAGCTGTGTGCTTAGGGTCATTGTTTTGTTGGAAGGTAAACCTTCGGCCCAGTCTGAGGTCCTGAGCACTCTGGAGAAGGTTTTCGATGTAAAAAACACCCCCACAGCATGATGCTGCCACCACAATGCTTCACTGTTGGGACTGTATTGGACAGGGGATGAGCAGTGCCTGGTTTTCTCCACACATACCGCTTAGAATTAAGGCCAAAAAGTTCTATCTTGGTCTCATCAGACCAGAGAATCTTATTTCTCACCATCTTGGAGTCCTTCAGGTGTTTTTATGTTTTTAGCAAACTCCATGCAGGCTTTCATGTGTCTTGCACTGAGGAGAGGGTTCCGTCGGCCCACTCTGCCATAAAGCCCCGACTGGTGGAGGGCTGCAGTGATGGTTGACTTTCTCCCATCTCCCGACTGCATCTCTGGAGCTCAGCCACAGGGATCTTTGGGGTCTTCTTTACCTCTCTCACCAAGGCTCTTTGCCCCTGATAGCTAAGTTTGGCCGGACGAACAGCTCTAGGAAGGGCTCTGGTCTTCCCAAACGTCTTCCATTTAAGGATTATGGAGGCCACTGTGCTCTTGGGAACCTTAAGTGCAGCAGAAATTTTTTTGCAACCTTGGCCAGATCTGTGCCTTGCACAATTCTGTCTCTGAGCTCTTCAGGCAGTTCCTTTGACCTCATGATTCTCATTTGCTCTGACATGCACTGTGAGCTGTAAGGTCTTATATAGACAGGTGTGTGGCTTTCCTAATCAAGTCCAATCAGTATAATCAAACACAGCTGGACTCAAATGAAGGTGTAGAACCATCTCAAGGATGATCAGAAGAAATGGACAGCACCTGAGTTAAATATATGAGTGTCACAGCAAAGGGTCTGAATACTTAGGACCATGTGATATTTCAGTTTTTCTTTTTTAATAAATCTGCAAAAATGTCAACAATTCTGTGTTTTTCTGTCAATATGGGGTGCTGTGTGTACATTAATGAGGAAAAAAAATGAACTTAATTTATTTTACAAATGGCTGCAATATAACAAAGAGTGAAAAATTTAAGAGGGTCTGAATACTTTCTGTCCCCACTGTATAATTTTATATATATATATATATATATATATATATATATATATATATATATATATATATATATATATATTCACATGTGTTTGAGCTTCTGTTTGGGGTGCACACCCTAATGCAATAGTCTGCGCACACCTATGATCTCATAATCCATATGTATGACGTACATCTGTACTTGCACTGTTTATACTGTAAAACCCTATTCAATGTAACTACTATGCTTGAAAATGAGCCTATTCTAATATGTGATGTTACATTTGTTGTTCACTTTTCAAATTCAATAAAAAAAACATTGAACTGAAAGTATAACTAAAGGCAAATCTTTTTTTGTTTTCTTTTTTTTATCCTGTTTGTGAAAGTTAAAGGGAATCCCAAATTTTGGGTTGTCCAAAAAAGTAATAAAGTGAAAATCTTCCAATTTAGGTGATCTGAATGATTTCCCATTATTTTCAGGGATTTCTTCTCATTTCTTGTTTTGGCTATGGGACAGGAAGTGAATGGAAATCTTTCCAATGGGATAAAGGTGGCAAAAATAAATTGTACAGGGGTTAAAACCCTCCCCCCTTACTCTACCCAAAATGAAAAAAAAAGCAGAAAATTGTTTCATACTTACCGTAATTTTGCTTTCCTGGTGCCTATCCATGGCAGCATACCTGTGATAAGCTCCGCCCCGGAGTCCTCCCCTCAGGATAGTTAATACATTATAAAAGTGACAATTATACCCCCCAATAGCATTCTCCTATTATATCGAATACCAAGGGAGGGCATGTATGCTGCCATGGATAGGCACCAGGAAAGAAAAATTATGGTAAGTATGAAACAATTTTCTGTTTTCCTGCTGCCTCCATGGCAGCATACCTGTGATACAATAAATAGCTAACAACAGGGTGGGTAATGCTCATAAAGAAAATTTTATTAAGGTAATGCGACAGCTGACTCAATCGCCCTTCTCCCAAACTCCACTAAAGGGAAGGCTCCTGCATCAATTCTGTAATGCCGCATGAACGTGTTTGGGGATGCCCATGTGGCCGCCTTACAAATGGTTTCCAGAGAGACATTAGCCCTTGCCGCTCATGATGAAGAGTAGGGATGAGCCGAACACCCCCCGGTTCGGTTCGCACCAGAACCCGCGAACGGACCGAAAGTTCGCACGAACGTTAGAACCCCATTGACGTCTATGGGACTCGAACGTTCGAAATCAAAAGTGCTCATTTTAAAGGCTAATTTGCATGGTATTGTCCTAAAAAGGGTTTGGGGACCCGGGTCCTACCCCAGGGGACATGTATCAATGCAAAAAAAACTTTTAAAAACGGCCGTTTTTTCGGGAGCAGTGATTTTAATGATGCTTAAAGTAAAAAAAAAAAAGTGAAATATTCCTTTAAATATCGTACCTGGGGGGTGTCTATAGTATGCCTGTAAAGTGACGCGTGTTTCCCATGTTTAGAACAGTCCCTGCACCAAATGTCATTTTTAAAGGAAAAAATCTCATTTAAAACTGCTTGCGGGTTTAATGTCATGTCGGGTCATGGCAATATGGATGAAAATCAGTGAGACAAACGGCATGGGTACCCCCCAGTCCATTACCAGGCCCTTTGGGTCTTGTATGGATATTAAGGGGAACCCCGCACCCAAATTAAAATAAGGAAAGGTGTGGGGCCACCAGGCCCTATATACTCTGAACAGCAGTATACAGGCGGTGCAAACAAGACAGGGACTGTAGGTTTGTTGTTAAGTAGAATCTCTTTGTAATTTTTAACGGGTACATTTTTAACGTGTTTAGCTCCAGCCAAAAAATCTTTTCTAAGCTTTTTGGAAAACATAGGGAAGGGTTATCACCCCTGTGACATTTGTTTTGCTGTCTTTCCTCCTCTTCAGAAGATTTCACCTCACTTTTTTGTCCCAATGAAAAATGTTTTTTGAAAATTTGGGTTTTTTTGTGGAACAAGGATTGGAAAGCATCAGTGGAAAGGAGAAATTGTTTTCCCATATTAACTCTTACAGGAGAGAATTTCCCTTCCTAGGGGTAGATTTCATCTCACTTCCTGTTGTCTCCTTCCGTTTGCAAGTAGGAGTCGTTTGTAAGTTAGATGTTTGAAAGTAGGGTCCTGCCCTATATACTCAGCAGAAATTTGGGCCTTAGGTGTTGCTGTGGCCACAACACTGTAAGCCCTCACAGGGCCCTGCTGTGAAATATTAGATCAAGAATTGTAATTACATGCCCCTGTTGAACAGGAGCTGAAAAATTAGGCCTTAGCCACTGGTGCTGGTGCAACAACACTGCAACCCCTCACAGACACTCTAGTTGGAACGCAGGAACGAGCCCTGCTGCAAAGTATTGCTTCAAAAATTGTAATTACACGCCCCTGTTAGACAGGGGCAGAAAAATTGGGCCTTAGGCACTGGTGCTGGTGCCACAACACTGCAACCCCTCACAGACACTCTAGTTGGAACGCAGGAACGAGCCCTGCTGCAAAGTATTGCATCAAAAATTGTAATTACACGCCCCTGTTAGACAGGGGCAGAAAAATTGGGCCTTAGGCACTGGTGCTGGTGCCACAACACTGCAACCCCTCACAGACACTCTAGTTGGAAAGCAGGAACGAGCCCTGCTGCAAAGTATTGCATCAAAAATTGTAATTACACGCCCCTGTTAGACAGGGGCAGAAAAATTGGGCCTTAGGCACTGGTGCTGGTGCCACAACACTGCAACCCCTCACAGACACTCTAGTTGGAATGCAGGAACGAGCCCTGCTGCAAAGTATTACATCAAAAATTGTAATTACACGCCCCTGTTAAACAGGGGCTGAAAAATTGTGCCTTAGGCACTGGTGGTGGCGCCCAGAACCAAAAATGTTCTTACTAGCTATCAGCGTGATGATTGAGGAGGAAGAGGATAATTACTCAGGGATAGTCACTCAGCATCAGCATAGGCAGTCTTTGAAGGGATCTGAGATTTCAAAAAAAATTATTCGGTTACATCAGCATCAGGTGCTTGGTAGCTGGTGGTGATCCAAGACTTATTCATTTTTATGAAGGTCAGCCGATCGACCGAGTCGGTGGACAGACGCACCCTGTGATCGGTTACCATGCCTCCAGCAGCACTGAATGTGCGTTCCGAAAGAACGCTGGATGCAGGACAGGCCAGTAGCTCAATTGCATACTGTGCAAGCTCTGGCCAGTGATCCATCCTCAAGACCCAGTAACCCAGAGGATTTTCGGTGGGAAAGGTGTCCAAGTCTGATCTTGCCCCTAGGTATTCCTGCACCATGTAAAACAGACGCTGGCGATGGTTGCTGGAACCGATCATACCTTGGGGCTGCGGACCAAAAAATTGTCTGAACGCATCGGTCAGACGGCCACCTTCTCCACCGCTCCTTCTTTGACTGACCGAAGCCTCAGCAACACGTTGTCCAGAAACAGGAGTTTGTAACCTCCCAGTCTCTGGGAACGCGTTGCACAGACCTTTCTGCAAGGCCTCCCGAAGATGTTTCATCCTCTGCTCCCTCTGCGATGGCAACATAAGGTCCGCAACCTTACCCTTGTAACGTGGATCAAGGAGGGTTGCCAGCCAGTATTGGTCCTTCTCCTTGATACCACGAATACGAGGATCCTTACGCAGGCTTTGCAGGATCAGGGAGGCCATGCAGCGTAGGTTTGCTGAGGCATTCGGTCCGGAGTCCTCTGGGTCACTAAGAACGACATGGTCCGCAGCCACCTCCTCCCAGCCACGTACAAGTCCATGTGTTTCTTGGGACTGATCCCTTAAAGACTGCTGCTGATGCTGAGTGCCAGGCTCCACCTCCATACTGACACAATCTTCCTCCTCCTCCTCCTCCTCTTCCTCCTCGTCCTCTTCCTGTGTGATCGGCGGGCACGCAG
This sequence comes from Aquarana catesbeiana, assembly GCF_042186555.1. Classification (NCBI taxonomy): domain Eukaryota; kingdom Metazoa; phylum Chordata; class Amphibia; order Anura; family Ranidae; genus Aquarana; species Aquarana catesbeiana. The sequence goes on along the minus strand of NC_133329.1, from coordinate 16,365,133 downwards.
GAACACTGTCTGGATAAAGGGGGCCTTGAGAGCTAAGGAAGTCCTCCTCTTCCTGCCTCTGTTCTGCCTCAAGTGCCCTGTCCATTATTCCACGCAGCGTGTGCTCCAACAGGTGGACAAGGGGGACAGTGTCACTGATGCATGCACTGTCACTGCTCACCATCCTCGTGGCCTCCTCGAATGGTGACAGGACAGTGCATGCATCCCTGATCATGGCCCACTGGCGTGGGGAAAAAAAACCAAGCTCCCCTGACCCTGTCCTGGTGCCATAGTCGCACAGGTACTCATTGATGGCCCTCTGCTGCGTGTGCAGCCGCTGCAGCATGGCCAACGTTGAGTTCCACCTGGTGGGCATGTCACAGATTAGGCGGTTCTTGGGCAGGTTAAACTCCTTTTGGAGGTCCGTCAGCCGAGCACTGGCATTATATGACCGGCGGAAATGCACACAGACTTTCCTGGCCTGCCTCAGGACATCCTGTAAGCCCGGGTGCCTGCCCAAGAACCGCTGCACCACCAAGTTAAGGACGTGAGCCAAACAGGGCACATGGGTCATTTGTCCCTGTCGGAGGGCAGAGAGGAGGTTGGTGCCATTGTCGCAAACCACCATTCCTGCCCTAAGTTGGCGTGGCGTCAACCACCTCTGAACCTGCCCCTGCAGAGCTGACAGAACCTCTGCCCCAGTGTGGCTCCTGTCCCCCAAGCACACCAGCTCAAGCACCGCATTGCATCTTTTGGCCTGCGTACTTGTGTAGCCCCTTGAATGCCTACGGAGCACCGCTAGTTCCGAGGAAGAGGCCATGGAGGAAGAAGAAGAGGAGGGGGTGGAGGAGAGAGGTGTGCCACAATCAGCATTTTGGAGGCGTGGTGGCGGAACAACCTCCAACACTACTGCACCTTGTCCTGCATCCTTCCCAGCTGCCAGCAGAGTCACCCAATGCGCCGTGAAACTTAGGTAACGTCCCTGTCCATGCCTGCTGGACCATGAGTCAGCGGTAATATGCACCTTACCGCTGACCGCCCTGTCCAGCGAGGCATGGACATTGCCTTCCACATGCCGGTAGAGAGCCGGAATCGCCTTCCGTGAGAAAAAGTGGCATTTGGGTACCTGCCACTGAGGAACCGCACATTCCACAAACTCACGGAAGGGGGCAGAGTCTACCAACTGAAAAGGCAGCAGTTGAAGTGCTAGCAATTTTGCCAAGCTAGCATTCAACCGCTGGGCATGTGGATGGCTGGGAGCAAACTTCTTTCGGCGGTGCAGCAGCTGGGGCAGGGAAATTTGCCTGGTACAATCTGACGTCGGTGTACCAAAAGCAGATTGCCCACAAGTACTTGGCTGTGACACACCTAATTCTACACCTTCATTCCTCTCACTGCAGGTCTCAGAGAGGACTGAAGGTCTAGTGGGGTTGGAAATCTCAGCTGATGAGGAGCAAGGAGAGATCCTCTTTGTTCTTTGGTGTGGGTCTTTTAGATACGCTTGCCAACGAACTGCATGGCAGGTCAACATATGTCTGGTCAAGCATGTGGTACCCAAGCGGGAGATGTTTTGGCCACGCGAGATACGCTTGAGACATATGTTGCAAATAGCAGCGGTGCGATCTGATGCACTCGTCTCAAAAAAGGCCCACACCAAAGAACTTTTTGAATAACGCGCAGAGACTGCAGCGCCCTGCACATGTGGAGCTTTGGGGTGTGATGCAGTCAATGTGCTGCCCTTAGGCTGGCCCCTGGAGGGCATCCTGCCTCATTGGTGATGTGCCGCCGCCTCCTCCTCCTCCTCCTCCTCCTCCTCTCTCCTATCAGGCACCCACGTTGAGTCAGTGACCTCATCATCCCCTCCCTCCTCATCACTGGAGCAAACCTGGCAGTATGCTGCAGCAGGGGGAGCATGACTGCCAGATTGCTGTCCTTCTTGGGCACCCCCTCTGTCCGTGCTCATGTTACTGCCTTCATCGAGCTCAGTATCGTCATCAGAGCCTTCCAAACGCTGGGCATCCTCCTGGAGCATGTACCCAACACTGTGGTCAAACAGTTCGAGGGAATCCTCATGAGGACATGGTGGAGCTAGGGAAGGAGTCACTGATGACATTGAGCTGAGGGAAGAGGCCGCTGCTTTGCCAGACAAAGCACCCTGGGCATGGGTGAGAGAGGATGAGGAGGATGAGGACGGCTTGGTCATCCACTCGACCAAGTCTTCCGCATGTTGCGGCTCAACACGGCCAGCTGCCGAAAAAAAGGCCAAGCGTGTCCCATGGCCACGTGCTGATGAGGATGCACCGTCTCCACGACCAGCACTAGACACAGAGCCTGCTTGCCCTCTCTTATTGGCTTGTGACTGTCTGCCTCTCCTTCTTAGCCTTCCAGACATACTAATGGCCTGTAGCTGCACTAAGCTGGGATAGAACACCTGTAATTTTCTTCAGGTAGCTTTATATACTGTAACCAGACAAGCCTGCCTGTCAGTAGGAAGATAACAGGAACGGATCTAGCTGAACACTGTGAGCAGGACGCACTGTACTAAATGTAAATAGTCTAGCTGCCTGACCGTGGTACTAATAGGATCAAATAGAACACCTGTAATTTTCTTCAGGTAGCTTTATATACTGTAACCAGACAAGCCTGCCTGTCAGTAGGAAGATAACAGGAACGGATCTAGCTGAACACTGTGAGCAGGACGCACTGCACTAAATGTAAATAGTCTAGAAGATAACAGGAACGGATCTAGCTGAACACTGTGAGCAGGACGCACTGCACTAAATGTAAATAGTCTAGAAGATAACAGGAACGGATCTAGCTGAACACTGTGAGCAGGACGCACTGCACTAAATGTAAATAGTCTAGAAGATAGCAGGAACGGATCTAGCTGAACACTGTGAGCAGGACGCACTGCACTAAATGTAAATAGCAGGAACGGCTCTAGCTGAACACTGTGAGCAGGACGCACTGCACTAAATGTAAATAGCAGGAACGGATTTAGCTGAACACTGTGAGCAGGACGCACTGCACTAAATGTAAATAGCAGGAACGGATCTAGCTGAACACTGTGAGCAGGACGCACTGCACTAAATGTAAATAGCAGGAACGGATCTAGCTGAACACTGTGAGCAGGACGCACTGCACTAAATGTAAATAGCAGGAACGGATCTAGCTGAACACTGTGAGCAGGACGCACTGCACTAAATGTAAATAGCAGGAACGAATCTAGCTGAACACTGTGAGCAGGACGCACTGCACTAAATGTAAATAGCAGGAACGGATCTAGCTGAACACTGTGAGCAGGACGCACTGCATTAAATGTAAATAGTCTAGATAGAAGATAACAGGAACGGATCTAGCTAAACTGAATACAGTGTATATATATATATGCAACACCTGGGATGCATATATATACACAATACACTGTAAGTGCAGCTAACTGACTGACTGTTCTGCCTAATCTATCTAAATCAAATCAAATGACACTGTCTCTCTCTCTCTCTATCTCTCAGCACACCGGAACACACACTACACAGGGCCGCCGTGCAGGCGGCCTTATATAGTGTGGGGTGTGTACTAAATCCCCTGAGCCATAATTGGCCAAAGCCACCCTGGCTTTGGCCAATTACAGCTCTCTCTACTGACGGCGCTGTGATTGGCCAAGCATGCGGGTCATAGTGCATGCTTGGCCAATCATCAGCCAGCAATGCACTGCGATGCCGCAGTGAATTATGGGCCGTGACGCGCCACACGAATTTAGCGCGAACGGCCCATAAAGTTCGGAATTCGGCGAATGGGCGAACAGCCGATGTTCGAGTCGAACATGGGTTCGACTCGAACACGAAGCTCATCCCTAATGAAGAGTCTTACTGCTCTTGTTGAGTGGGCTTTTACCGCTGGAGGATCCATCCCTCTAGCCCTATACACTTTTTGGATCAGCTTGGAAATCCAGGAAACGATAGTTCTTGATGTGCCTTCTTTCCCTCTATTTCTGTCCCAAGGAAGTATAAATAGCTTGTTTGATGCTCTAAAGGGACTTGTGGCTTGCAGGTAGCATCTTAACACCTTGGAAATATCCAATTCTTGCAGCGAACCCGAGAGTGGATCCGTAAAGGTAGGCAGTGCCCAAACTTCCGAGAGAGTGGCCTGACAAGAGACTTTTGGGACAAATCCCCGAACTGTCCGCAGTTCCACCCTATCCAGAAAGAAGGCTATGTGCTCCTCTTCTGCCCCCAAAGCTTGTAATTCCAAGGCTCTTTTCCCTGATGTCACTGCAATTAGAAAGACTGTTTTGAGCATCAGGTTCTATAAGGAAGCAAATTCTATTGGAATGAAAGTCTGAGCCATCAGACAGTCCAGGACAAAGGGCAGATCCCAAGCAGGAAAGGAACGTTTTACTGGAGGTCGAATTTTCTTGACTGGTTTGAAAAACTGAATGATGAGTGCGTCTTCTGCCCATCTTTTCTAGGTAGCTGCCGAAATCGCTGTCACCTGGACTTTAAGTGAACTGAGACTGAAACCAAGCCAGCTTGCAAAAAGTAGTGTGGTGGAAGGCATTGTAGGATCCGCACATTTGTCTGTTACAAACAACTTGAACTTATTCCATATTTTTGAATACACATAATTTGTGGAGGGTTTTCTGGCTTTTAAAAGTGTCGAAATCACATTTGCGGAACACCCTAAAGACTGGAATTTCTCCCTTTCAACATCCAAACATGTAGGTTCAGCATGTGAGGAGCTGGATGCACAAATCTCCCTTGGGAGAGAAGCTGAGGAAACACCGGAATCTTGATTGGGGGACCCATGCTGAGGCTCATTTCCCAGGGAAACCATGGCCTGCTCGGCCAGTAAGGAAGAATAGCCACCACTTTGAGTGGTTCCATCGTCAATCTGAGTAGGAACTTGGAAATCAAGGGTCTTGGGGGGAACGCATACACCGTCTTGCAATGCCATGGGCTCGAGAGGGCATCTACTGCTCCTGATCATGGATGAGGCAAGCGGGAGAGAAATTTTGGCAATTTGCCATTCATTGAAGAGGCAAAAAGGTCGATTCTGGAGACTCCTGATCCAATTGAACACTGAAGGGTGAAGAGACCATTCGTTGTTGTCTTGAAAACAGCGAGACAGATGATCTGCCTGTTGATTCAGATGGCCTGGCAGGTAAACCGCTTTCAGATCTAGCAAATTTCTCTCCGCCCACAACATAATGGGCTCCACTTCTCTCAGTAAAGTGATGCTGTGGGTCCCCCCCTGACGTTGTATATATATACGACACTGCCGCTCTGTTGTCCAGACGTACTAGGACTTGCTTCTGGTGCAGATGTTCTCCCAGACTCACTAGGGCTAGATAGACCGCCCGTAATTCCAAGACATTGGAGACTACCCCTTTTGTGGGAACGTCCCACCTCCCTTGAACCGCAAGATGATCGCAGTGTGCTCCCCAAAACATCGAGCTTGCATCGGTGGTAAGAATGGTCCAGGAGGGACAATGAAGAAGACGAGATTTTGAGATTAGATCCTCTTTCGACCACCAGAGGATCCTCCTTTTAATGGAAGCAGAGATTGCAATGGGTTAATACAGTAATTTCCTCCTCCGTAGCGTTAGGAAGCCCATTTGAAAAGTCCTCAAATGCCAATGAGCCCAGGGTAGCATCGGGATACTGGATGACATGGTCCCGATTAGACTTAAACAATCTGAGGCTGACAGTTGAGAGAGTGTTCTTACATGGCACATCTTCTGGACAATCGCCGTCACTTTCTGGGGGGAAGGCACACTGTTCCATTTAATGTATTGAAAAGAGCGCAGAGGTAAATCATTACCTGGGTTGGGTTCAGGAGACTCTTCTCTGTATTGACAAATTTCCCTGTGCTCGAACAGTTGGCGTGGACTGGGTGCTAGCAGTAGTATGTTGTCCAGAAAGTGAAAAACTTGCAGTCCTTTTTCCCCTGAGGGGTGCCAAGACTGCAATTAACACCTTCGAGAATATCCTTGGGGATGTGCACAGCCCAAAAGGGAGGCACTGGAACTGGAGGTGTGCGGAACCCACTGCCACCCTTAAGAATTTCTGGAAGGCAGGGAGAATGGGGACATTGAAGTAGAATAGTAAGGTATCGAACCAGGCAGAACTTCAGCAATGCAGGTTTATTAACAGCTGATAACATACAGGTTTATGTTCAAAGTATTACAAGATACAGGTCTAATTTATACAGTTTCTTACAATGCAAACATATTAGATATAGGTATTCTTATACTTTAACCAAACTGAAACATTTGTGAATTGTTCTCACTTTAAACCAGAATGGGTCTTTTCTGCCATTTCTTGGGAACCCGTCACCTGATAGGGACCAGTTGATCGACCGGTGGTCTGGTCCCCTCACAGAGTTCTGGGTTCCAACTCGACCAAGTTCGTGAGGGAAATTCACCTGAGACCACATTCTGGAACAAGTTAAGAAGTCTTCTCTGACTCGTACGAGGAGACAAGTTACGGACAGATACTTCCCCATTGGTTCTGACCTCTATGACCCTTGCAATAGGGCAGCATACACAGTTTTCAGCCTTATGAGCTCCTATCTGACTTGTCTGTCTAACAATTGTAGAGCTTGCATTTATATACCCTTTTACAAGTCTTATCTTAACCATCTCTCTTACATATGATTGGTCACTAAGATCTACGTCAATGTAACTAACCATAAATCTGACACCTGTTCTACAACCAGATAAACTTAATTATTCCCAAAATTCCTATATGTTCATTAAAGTGATTTATAACTGTTTTTGTCCAATTAAAAACACCTATGTAGAGACAGTCTTGCACCCAGCTGTGTTATCAAACTCTCCTCATCTTGATAAGATTTAACTAAGTTCAAGAATTATAGATTTATGACTTTTGGGAAAATGAACTTTCAATAACCCTACCAGATGTTTTATATGTTTCACTATATGCATGTATTTTATCAGTTTTAATGAGGGCACACGCAGACCTTTGTTTGACCCTGTCAAACTTAATTTAATGTACTGTACATAACTTTAATTATTTCTAAACCACCTGTTTTCTTACCTTTATCTGTCAGATTTATATGCATTTCAAAGACTTGAGACAATTCTATATAACTTGAATCTTTTCTAATGAACTTTCGCCCAGTAGACTATCTTAATACATTTTTGAGAACACCTGTGTACAAGTACTTGTCATAAAGCAGAGGTCATTTAAAGTTCAACACTTAAAAATGAAGACTTTCTAAATCTATGGAAAACACAGTATAAATTATTAAAGATTAATAATTGGTGCTTTACTTATTGAATAATAATGTTGATAAAACCACTACTATATAATAATAATAATAATAATAATAATAATTATCAATAAAATATATGCAAATCAATATGAATAATATGAAATACATTGGCTAATATGAGATTCTACAACACATGGAAATAAGCGTCTTGTAAGTCTAGCGAGATCATCCAGTCTCCCGGTTGGACCATCTGGATGATCGTGTGTAAGGATTCCATCTTGAAAGAGTCCAACTGTAAAAAACGGTTTAATCTTTTCAGATCCACTACTGGTCTACGCTCTCCACTGTTTTTGGGAATAAGAAAGAGAGGAGAATAGAATCCTGTGAATCTCTCGGATGGAGGGACAGGAAATATTGCTTGTTGAACTAGGAGCAGGTGAAGGTATTTCTACAGAGCCTCCGCTTTTTGAGGAGAAGTTGGTTGTTTTGTTATGATGAACGAGTCTTGTGGTGGATGATCTAGGAATGTCCAGAAATGACCAAAACGGACTGTAGATACCACCCAAGGATCTTTGCACCGGCTCGACCAGACTTCTGCAAACCTTTTCAACCTGGCACCTACTGGAGGGAGTTGGAATGGCCTCCTGTCAAATAGTTTTCATCCCCTCCTGGGGATTGGGGAGACTCCTCTGTTTGATTTTAGAAAAGTGGCCTGAGTACTTCTCCAATTGTTTTTGTTATCTCTATTTTGCCGAAAGTGAGAAAAGTTCTTGTTCCTGGAGGATTGAAACTTAGAAGACACAACTCGAGAGTGTCTCACTCTTCTGTCCTGGGGGATTTTCCCCCAGTCACTCTAGAGATTGCCTTCTCCAATTTATCCCCAAAGAGAGCCTTCCCGTCAAAGGAGATTTTGCACCAGTTTTGTTTTAGCCACAGTGCTCTCTTGGCCATAATTGTGTGCAACATTGCTCTGGCTGAGTACCTCACCGAATCAATGGCTGCTTCCCTTACAAAGTCCGCCAATAATTTGAGTTCCTCCAACGCTTTAATGATGTCATCTTTTGGTACATCCTCACGAATGGCTGTCTCAATATTCTCAGTCCAGACCCTGATAGCATTAGAGACTGAAGCCAATGCTACCGCCGGTCTGCAGGCTCCTCCAGCCAACTGGTAGGCCTTTTTTAAGTCTGCGTCTATACACCTATCCAAAGGGTCTTTAAAGGTGGCTGAGTCCTCCATAGTTAGGGTGATATTTTTTGCTAGGCGTACCACTGCAGCATCGACCACCGGAGGAGTGTCCAAGAGGTCAGAATCAGACTCTGTCAAATGGTATAACTTTTGAAGCCGGTTTAAGGAGAAGCGTTTGTCCGTCTTCTTCCATTCCCCCTCTATCAGATCTTTTAACTCCTCCATAAAGGGAAAAAAGGTAAGCTTTTTCTTTAAAAATGGGAAAAACGACTTAGCCTTTTTAGGTGGTTCCTCCACCTCTTCCCAGCCGATAGCCTGCTTAACTGCAGAGACAAACGGTTGTACTAAAGAGAAGTTAAAGCCTGAGGGTTCCAAATCAGAATCCTCTAAATCACTTCTATCTATCTATCTATCTATCTATCTATCTATCTATCTATCTATCTATCTATCTATCTATCTATCTATCTATCTATCTATCTATCTATCTATCTAGATAGATATACAAGGACTCCAGCAGGCAAGCCATATACATGCTTTAAAACCAGCAAAAAGTTTAATAATTAGCAATAGAAGGACTCTTCTTTTATGCCCCACCAGAAACTACTTACAATTTAGATTATTCTGCTGCCTACAAGAGAGCTCCAAAGGCAGGACCTGCTTCCTTCAGAGCCTGCTGCTAACTACACCCTGAATGCTTAAATAGGGAAGGGGGAGGCGAATTCACCTATTCCCTCTCCCTGACTCCACCCCCTAACAAGAGAGAGGGAGCCCAGGAGATTTTGCCCATAAACAAGAGGGCACCAATGGCTTCATCCATCAGCGCCTGAGCCGAGCGGTTATGTGAACCGCTCAGCCAATCAGACGCTGACCGAGGTCAGAACACCACCCCCCTCTTGGCGCTTTCACGCTCCAGCGCTCGCCGCCTTAGGGGAAGCATGGACAGAGGAGAAAACAAACGCTGGATAATAGAAAAAACAGTAAACAAAAAACATAACGAAAAAAGGCTCAGAAGGAGAGCCCCTACCTGCCACCTGCAGAAAACCAGCTAAGCCTACAAGCAGAACTGTTGCTCCTGGTTAGGGATGAGCTTCGACTCATCATGAGTTCGACTCGAACATTGGCTGTTTGCCAGTTCGCCGAACAGCAAACAATTTGGGGTGTTCGCGGCAAATTTGAATGCTGCGGAACACCCTTTAAAAGTTTATGAAAGAAATCAAAAGTGCTAATTTTAAAGCCTTATATTCATGGTATTGTCATAAAAAGTCTTTGGGGACCTGGGTCCTGCCCCAGGGGACATGGATCAATGCAAAAAAAGTTTTAAAAACTGCCGTTTTTTTGGGAGCAGTGATTTTAATAACGCTTAAAGTGAAACAATAAAAGTGTAATATCTCTTTAAATTTCATACCTGGGGGGTGTCTATAGTATGCCTGTAAAGGGGCGCATGTTTCCAGTGTTTAGAACAGTCTGACAGCAAAATGACATTTCAAAGGAAAAAAAGTCATTTAAAACTACTCGCAGCTATTAATGAATTGCCGGTCCGACAATACACATAAAAGTTCATTGATAAAAACGGCATGGGAATTCCCCACAGGGGAACCCCGAACCAAAATTAAAAAGAAAAAATGGCGTGGGGTCCCCCTCAAAATCTATACCAGACCCTTCAGATCTGGTATGGATTTTAAGGGGAACCCCGCGCCAAAATAAACATCAGAGGGGGCAGGGTCACCCGTTACGTAACCCTGCCACCTTCTGATGTCACGGGGAATGCCACTGGGAATTCCCGGTCAAGTCCCCGTGCGTCAGAGGGGGCGGGATCACTGGGTGGCTCCGCCCCCTGTTATTTAAGAACCGTCAGAAGAGGAGAAGCGTCACGCAGCGGGAGCCTCCCTCCATGCCATCATGGATGCGGAGCGGCCTGAGGAGAAGAAGATAAGAAGATGCCGCGGAGGAAGATGCCGGACGAGAACACCGGAGGAAGAACCAAAAGAACCAGAAGAAGAAGAAGATGGAGGAAGAAACCGAAGGAAGACAGAAGAAAGAAGATAGGATAAAGAAGAAGCATTTAAATAAAGGAATTGTCAAAAACTGTCTCTTGTCATTTTTAACCCCCTTACCATTTCACACAGGGGGGAGGGCCGGGATCTGGGGGTCCCCTTGTTAAAGGGGGCTTCCAGATTCCGATAAGCCCGCAGACCCCCACAACCACCGGGCAAGGGTTGTGGGGATGAGGCCCTTGTCCCCATCAACATGGGGACAAGGTGTTTTGGGGGCTACCCCAAAGCACCCTCCCAATGTTGAGGGCATGTGGCCTGGTATGGTTCAGGAGGGAGGGGGCTGCTCTCTCGTCCCCCCCTCTTTTCCAGCAGCCTGCCAGGTTGTGTGCTCGGATAAGGGCCTGGTATGGATTTTTGGGGGGACCCCACGCCGTTTTTTTTTATTTTGGCGTGGGGTTCCCCTTAAAATCCATACCAGACCTGAAGGGCCTGGTATGGAATTTAGAGGGACACCGAACATCATTTTTTTTAAAATTTTGGCCGGGGTTCCCCTGTGGGAAATTCTCATTCCGTTTTTATCAGTGAACTTTTATGTGTATTGTTGGACCGGCAATTCATTAATAGCAGCGAGTAGTTTTAAATGACTTTATTTCCTTTGAAATGTCATTTTGCTTTTAGACTGTTCTAAACACGGGAAACATGCCCACCTTTACAAGCATACTATAGACACTGCCCAGGTATGAAATTTAAAGGAATATTACACTTTTATTGTTTCACTTTAAGCATTATTAAAATCACTGCTCCCGAAAAAACGGCCGTTTTTAAAACTTTTTTTGCATTGATCCATGTCCCCTGGGGCAGGACCCAGGTCCCCAAACACTTTTTATGACAATAACTTGCATATAAGCCTTTAAAATTAGCACTCTTGATTATTCATGTTCATGTCCCATAGACTTTAACGGTGTTCCCGTGTTCGAACAAATTTTTTGCCTGTTTGCAAGTTCTGCTGCGAACCGAACAGGGGGGTGTTCGGCTCATCCCTACTCCTGGTTAGGAAGCTGCTGCTGCCCCAAAGACCCTCAGAAGGGCTCCCCTGTTATCAGTGCTGTTAGCAACCCAAGACAGGGGACTGCATCTGGGAGAGGCCTGAACCCAGACGGAAGCTGCACAAGGCAGAGGCAAGGCACGTACCCATGCCCATACCCATGCTATTGGTGGGTATGATTGTCACTTTTTTAATGTAATAACCAACCTGTGGGGAGGACTCCAGGGCAGAGCTTATCACAGGTATGCCGCCATGGAGGCACCAGGAAAAAGTTTTGACTATAGTTCTACTTTATTATGATAAACTTAAAAAGTTAATAAATAAATGAAAAAGATCTAAAAATACTTTGGTGATCGAGGTAAAAAATGGCATAGTATTATAGGCCTCGCTTAACCCAATGTGACATTTTCAGCATCTGATACTAGTGGGTGGGAGTACTACAGACCACGGAGGTAGGGAGAAAAATACTAAAAACTAAAAACTTTGAGATGCTCACTACATTCTCTTCTTCAGGTGTCTTTCCCATCATTGTCCTCACCTCCAAAACGAAAGGAGATTACCTGGAAATGGAGAAACAATTTAGACTCATGGGTGCGGAGACGGTGATCGCCATTGAGAATTATACAACGGAGAGCAATATAAAAACTCTGGGAAGAACCACCGACATCCTGATGGTGATAGACGCTGCTTTGAGGAACGTCAGATTCCGCCTGCAACAGCCAAGAGACCCGAGAAGAGAACGGATAGAGAGGAAGAAATTTATGTACAACTACATCCATCAGATCGAACTTCAGCATGAGAGAGAAAAAGAGGAGATAGAAAAAATAGAGAGAGAAAAAGAGGAAAAAATACAGGAAGAGGAAAAGAAATGGAAGTGTACACTATTGTAACATTCCATTACATTGCATTGCATTCCATTACATCGCATTGGGAGCTGAAGGAATGTTTGAAAAGAACTGTTTAAAAAGCAAAAAACTTCTTCAGGTATAAATTTCAGGCTCATACTGTAGATGTACTTATATCTAAACCAGCCACTAAAAAAAAAGCCCCTTTAGGATCAGGTTTTGGGCCATTTTGACAGGCAAAGCTTTGACAACTTCCTCATATTGCCAAGGTTTGCCCTCATATTTCTGCCTCTTGCACATTCCTATTGGCCAGTGAGGAAGCCCATCTTAGTGATCGGCCAATTGAATGTGGTGGAACTGGTGTCTAGAAGGCTTAAGAAATGTCCCAGCTTTGTCTATCAGAACAGCCTGCATTCAGGCGCAAATATGTTTCTTTTGGTTTGATGGAGCCTTAACAACAAATTTTTTTTTTAAACCAAAAGAAACATACAGTGGAACCTTGGTTTATGAGTAAGACGAGCAACTTTTTTTTTTTTTTTAATTGTGTCTCGGTTTGCGATTGTTGTCTCACAAAATGAGCAGAATTCAAGCTAATGGGGTGTGCAGTACCGCATTTGGCCAGAGGTTCAGGGTCTCCGGGGACACTCAGAATGTTTCGGAGCCGTTTGGAAATACTTGGAATCACTCGGAAATACTCAAAAACACTTGTTAATACTGCCTTCCAGAGTGTTTCTGAGCCTTTCCGAGGCTTTCCAAGTTCAGCCGAGCTGTCCCCGAGTATTTCCGAGGCTCTCCGGCGCCCCCCCCACCTCTGGCCACATGCGGTATTGCATGTAATAGAAGTCAGTGCGGAACTAATTATCTTTTTTTCCCATTGACTTCTATGTGAAAACTTGCTTTGATATACAAGTGCTTTGGATTACAAGCATTCTCCTGGAACGGATTATGCTCGTAATCCAAGGTTCCACTGTATTTGCGCCTGAATGCAGGCTGTTTGCTCCGTTGCACCTCTTGGGGTTGCAACGGAACAAACAGATTTTTCTGCACGTTCTGATGTGAGAGAAATGCACAAAAATGGTGCCCGACAAATTTTAAAAACCACACAGTACCAAAAAGTGTGGTACTGTGCTACATTAGGTTTTTGGCATGCACAAACACATATGTGTTAGAAAAGACCGGTAGGGGTGTCATTAAGAGTTAAATCTACCATCATACATCTGCAAAAGGGCAGTGCACATGTGTAAATGAAGCCTAGGACAAGATCCTCTGATATCCAAGTCAAGAATGCCAATGTACAACCCCATCTTTAATTCAGTGCTACTAATATACTACTACTAATTGAATGAGTTAAAGTTATTGTAAAGGTTGCAACTTTAAAAAAAAAAACAAACATGTCATACCTGCTCTGTGTAATTATTTTGCACAGGGCAGCCCCAATCCCCTTTTTTTTTGGTCCCCGCTAGTGGTCCTGACTCCTTTCCCCAAGTTTCTTGCTATGGGGTCACTCCTGAGCCACGCTCCAGTGAATGGACACTGGCCATTCACACACACACAGGGTGTGGCTTGGCCCCACCCCCACTGTCTCCTTATTGGCTCACAGGCTTTAATTGACAGCAGCAGGAGCAAATGGCTCCCGCTGCTGTGTGAGTCAATGAGGAGAGAGAAACCTGGAAGAACTGTTGCTCTTGTGAACTTCTCTGAATCAACATGGGATTCACATAAGTATTAGGGGGGGCTGGGAGGGGGGGCTGTACCCAGAAGGATTTTTACCTTAACGCACAGAAAGCATGAAGGTAAAAAACCTTCTGCCTTTAGAACTGCTTTCATGTAAATAATAGGGGAAACTACAATTTTAACTACAAATTTTAGGTTTAACCGCTTCAGCCCTGGAAGATTTTACCCCCTTCCTGATCGGAGCACTTTTTTGCTATTCGGCACTGCGTCACTTTAACTGACAATTGCCCCCAAACAAAATTGACGTTTTTTTTCCCCCACAAAAAGAGTTTTCTTTTCGTCGTATTTGATCACCTCTGCGGTTTTTATTTTTTGTGCTATATACAAAAAAAGAGCGACAATTTTGAAAACAAAGCAATATTTTTTACTTTTTGCTACAATAAATAACCCCCAAAAATATATAAAAAAAATAATTTTTCCCTCAGTTCAGACCGATATGTATTCTTCTACATATTTTTGGTAAAAAAAAAATCGCAGTAAGCGTTATTGATTGGTTTGCGCAAAAATTATAGCATCTACAAAATAGGGGATAGTTTTATGGCATTTTTATTATTCATTTTTTTTTTGTTAGTAATGGTGGTCAATCTGCAATTTTTATCATGACTGCGACATTATGGCGGACACATCGGACACTTTTGACACTATTTTGGGACCATTGTCATTTATACAGCGATCAGTGCTATAAAAATGCACTGATTACTGTGTAAATGACACTGACAGGGAAGGGGTTAAACACTAGAGGGCGATCAAGGGGTTAAGTGTGTCCTAGGGAGTGATTCTAACTGTGGTGGGGGGATGGGCTTCAACTCACATGACAGCGATAACTGCTCCCGATGACAGGGAGCAGTGTTCTTTGTCATGTCAGTAGGCAGAACAGGGAAATGCTTTGTTTACATAGGCATCTCCCTGTTCTGCCGCTCCGTGACACGCGGGACATCGAGTCCGTGGGTCCCGTGGGCAGGGTCACGGAGCACGCGGCACTCACGCACGCCCACAGTGCCGCGTCTTAAAGGGGACGCACCTGTACACCCATTTGCACAGCCATGCCATTGTGCCGTATATCGTCGTGCGATGGTCGGTTTTGTCCTCGGCTCCTCCTCCTTCCTGTATACAGATGGGGAGGAGCCGAGCAGGAGGAACACCGATGTGCATGATCTGTCACGCTGATCTGAGGTATGTAATTGTTATACTATAGTATGATGAAGAGGACACTTGCAGGGGGTTGGCAAGCTAACAAAAATGAATACTTGCAGTAATATGGGGGGAGGGGGTAATTGGATATGGTATGTGCTTGGTGGTGCTTTGGGAGGATAAAGGAATTGTGCTACAAGGGGGAGTTGGATATAAAATCTGACCACACCCCCGAAGTCCTCTCTCCTCTCAAAGCGCCCCCCAAGCACATACAGTATTGTATCATTCACTGCTCCCCACCCCCAAATCAAGGACACCCTAGCTGGTACACAGGGGACAATCATGGCATCTGGGCACCCTGCTAGAGATACAGGGCCCCTCCTGCAAGCAAGTTAGTGGAGCCAGGTGATGGAACTTTTTTCTGCACTGGGTTCCAGGACTTAGGGCCAGTTCACACCATGAATTGCACAAGAACACATTGTGCATTCCTGTGTGATTCACATGCATTCCAGGTGCAGCGCCATTTCAGCCCATTCTTCTGAATGAGCTGAAATTGTGACAGACCACACCAAGAGTTATAAGGCACACAGGAATAGGATCCACTGGTACTACTATACCATACGATCCGGTGCAGGTAAACGCATTACATTTGTGACCTGCATTTGTGTCATTAAGCGAACATTGACACCGACTGCAGATCACAACTGTAGTACGTTTGGAATGCGGTGCGGGAAACGCACACCGAACGCTGGTTTCTTGTACTGCATGCTGGTGTGAACTGGCCCTTAGTCCGGATTTGCGGGATTTTGTTCTAAACTCAGGAAGGTCCCACAAAAAACTGAACATTTGGGAAGTATTGATAATTGATTTGGATTAGACGGAGAGAGGATTTGTGTTTAGGGGAGATTTTGTACTGGGAAGTGGAATTTTTAATGGGGAAATGTGATGCGATCTTGTGCTAGCGTGGGGGGAATTGGGGGAAAGAGGATTTGTGCTGGGAAAGATGGGGGGGAGAGGATTTGACCCAGGATTGGGGGGGGGCTGTGCTGGAAGGAAGGACTTGGAGGAGAGGATCTGTGCTAGAAGTCAGGAGAGGATTTTTACTGGGAAGAGGGATTGGGGGGATTTGAAGAGGGGGAAGAAGGGTTTGTGCTTTAATGGGGGGGGGGGCTCTGTTCTGTAATGGGGAAGAAGGAGTTGTGCTGTGATGGGGGGTATGGATTTTTACTAGAAGTGGGGAGAGGATTTTTTCTGGGAAGAGGGATTGGGGGGGTTGAAGAGGGGGAAGAAGGGGTTGTGCTGTAATGGGGGAAATAAGGAGTTTTGCTGTGATGGAGGGGTGGGTATGGATTTGTACTAAAAGTGGGGAAATGATTTGTGCTGGTAGGGGATTTGGGGGAGAGGATTTGTGCTTGAAATGGGGAAAAGATTTAAACCGGGAGGAAGATATATACTAGATTGGGGTAGAGAGAATTTGTGCTGGGGGGATTTATTCTGAGAGGGGTATTGGGGGGGAAGGAGGTTTTGTGCTAGAAGGGGGAATTGAGGGGTGTGGGCATAAGTGCTAGGATGGGGAAGAAGTGGCGATTGTGCTGGGACTGAGGATTTGGGGAGGGTGGAGGAGGATTTGTGCTGAAGAAGAGGGAAGGAGATTTGTGTTTGGAGGGGGGATTTGTTCTGGAAGGGGGAGAGAGTATCTGTGCTGGGGAGAGGGGAGGTTGTACAAATTAGTACTGATTATTCTTTTTGGACGGATGGGAGTGACGATTTTGGCTGAAAGGGTAAAGTCGGGGGGGAATTTGCACTCTCCTTACCACTACACTGTGCATTACACTGTGGAGGAGAAGGGAGGGGGTGGCAGCACCAAAATGCACCTTCGCTGTGTAGAAAATCCTTGCACTGGCCCCGTCTTTCACCTCCCTCTCCTCTTTCTGGCCAGTGAGGGCAACCAGCTGGAGTATCCATCGATCTCTGGAGGAGCTGGGGGGGGGGGGGCAGTGTGTATTGATTTTTTTTAGGGGGGGACAAAAAAATCAATTGATCTAAAGCTAGTCAAGTCTCCTCTTGGCTGGTTAGGGGTGGGGGAGGTTGCTTCTTGAAACTGCCGCAAAGTGCGCATCCGGAGTGATGTGAGCCGTACAGCCGCTGCCTCGACCCTGCGATTGGCTCCCACGTCCTTCTCACATCCCGTCCCCCCAAGCAGAGGAGGGGGTGGGTCCTGATGGCGTATGCTGTGGGTGGTGAGCTAGATGGGAGGAAGAAGGGCCAGGTTAGCAGAATAAAAAAAAGAAAGGCACATGGAGGATGGTAACCCTCCCCTCTCACACGCGCACATCAGGAGCGTGTGTTGGCGATTGAGAGTGGATGTTACAGGATTTCCTAGCTACTAATATGGAGCATGTGCTAGCAGACAGTAGAAAGCATGTAGCTGGATCTGACACCCACTTTATGGGCACATTTAGCAGGTTACCTGAGCCTCCACCCTCCCTAGGATATAGCGCTGCCTCTATACCCTCCTGCTTATCTCTATTGGAACAGTGCTGTACTCATTACCAGCACAGCACCCATCCCAACTCCTACTCTATACTACAACTGAAAACTTTGTACTGCTCGTCTATCAAATAAACTCACATCCCAGCTGTGATCCTTCTCCACCCCAGCAGTGGTGGGATCAGGACTGTCAAAGTCCTGCTCCCTCTCCTGCCTATCAAGCCTCCCCAGTAGTGGTGGGACTCCTGTCATAGTCCTGATCCCTCTCCTGCCTATCAAGCCTCCCCAGTAGTAGTGGGACTCCTGTCATAGTCCTGCTCCCTCTCCTGCCTATCAAGCCTCCCCAGTAGTGGTGGGACTCCTGTCATAGTCCTGCTCCCTCTCCTGCCTATCAAGCCTCCCCAGTAGTGGTGGGGCTCCTGTCATAGTCCTGCTCCCTCTCTTGCCTATCAATCTTCCCCAGTGGTGGTGGGACACCTGTCATAGTCCTGCTCCCTCTCCTGCCTATCAAGCCTCCCCAGTAGTGGTGGGACTCCTGTCATAGTCCTGCTTCCTCTTCTGCTTATCAAGCCTTCCCAGTAGTGGTGGGAGTCCTGTCATAGTCCTGCTCCCTCTCCTGCCTATCAAGCCTCCCCAGTAGTGGTGGGACTCCTGTCATAGTCCTGCTCCCTCTCCTGCCTATCAAGCCTCCCCAGTAGTGATGGGGCTCCTGTCATAGTCCTGCTCCCTCTCTTGCCTATCAATCTTCCCCAGTGGTGGTGGGACACCTGTCATACTCCTGCTCCCTCTCCTGCCTATCAAGCCTCCCCAGTAGTGGTGGGACTCCTGTCATAGTCCTGCTCCCTCTCTTGACTATCAATCTTCCCCAGTGGTGGTGGGACTCCTGTCATAGTCCTGCTCCCACTCTTGCCTATCAAGCCTCCCTAGTAGTGGTGGGACTCCTGTCATATTGCTGCTCCCTCTCCTGCCTATCAAGCCTCCCCAGTAGTGGTGGGACTCCTGTCATAGTCCTGCTTCCTCTCCTGCCTATCAAGCCTCCCCAGTAGTGGTGGGACTCCTGTCATAGTCCTGCTCCCTCTCCTGCCTATCAAGCCTCCCCAGTAGTGGTGGGACTCCTGTCATAGTCCTGCTTCCTCTCCTGCTTATCAAGCCTCCCCTGTAGCAGTGGGACTCCTGTCATAGTCCTGCTCCCTCTCCTGCCTATCAATCCTCCCCAGTAGTGGTGGGACTCCTGTCATAGTTCTGCTCCCTCTGATGCCTATCAAGCCTCCCCAGTAGTGGTGGGACTCCTGTCATAGTCCTGCTTCCTCTCCTGCTTATCAATCCTCCCCAGTAGTGGTGGGACTCCTGTCATAGTCCTGCTCCCTCTCCTGCCTATTAAGCCTCCCCAGTAGTGGTGGAACTCCTGTCATAGTCCTGCTCCCTCTCCTGCCTATCAAGCCTCCCCAGTAGTGGTGGGATTCCTGTCATAGTCCTGCTCCCTCTCTTGCCTATCAAGCCTCCCCAGTAGTGGTGGGACTCCTGTCATAGTGCTGCTCCCTCTCCTGCCTATCAAGCCTCCCCAGTAGTGGTGGGACTCCTGTCATAGTCCAGCTCCCTCTCCTGCCCATCAAGACTCCTCAGTAGTGGTGGGACTCCTGTCCTAGCCCAGACTCACCCCCAACTCCATTGTCTCATACACCAATGATAACTTTTATCGGATCGCTTGAATTATTGTTCCCACAATGGGCCTCATGTATAAGTTTTGCCTAAGGCCTCACAAAGTCTAGAGCCGCCTCTGGTTGCCAGCTTTGAATGCTGCTTGTGCCCCCGTTAGGGAGATTCACCCTAATTCACCCACTCTATTTGTCCTGTTTACTGTTATCATTGAAAGTGGAAGTAAAAGAAAATCCCACATTTTGGGTTGTCCCCAGAAAAGTAATATAGGGGAAATCTTCCAATGGGGACACTAGTTCTGGGGATCCCCAAGGAATTCCCTTAATTTGCAGGGATTTCCTCTTACTTCATGTTTGGCTATGGGACAGGATATGAAGGGAAATGTCATGAATCTGCAATACTTTCTTGCCCTGTCTGTCTGCTTACCTCTGGTTGTGTATCAGCCTTAGGGCCTGCACTCTCACACCTGTCTGCTTAAGTAATCTTCCCTCAAGCATGGCTCCACCCCAGTCACTAACTGGGAACATTATTTTAACCTGTGCACTGGAAGCCAGCCTCGCTGATCAATATTGTGTGTTTGGCTTCCTGTGTGCTTCTTGCCCTGTGCTCTACGTCTGATTCTGTTTACTGTCCTTGGCTTGTTCTTGACTATCCTTGTCTGCTTCATACCTTGATCTTTGGTCTGTTCTTTGACTACCCCTGTCTGCTCGTTGCCCCGACCTTTTGGCTCATCTCCTGACAATCCCTTGTTGTCCCGGTCTGCTGCTTCCTTTCTATCCTCCAGTAGCCTACAATGAGCGTGAGCTGGGAGACCCTGGGGGGCCGCGACCTGGAGCCAGTTGCAGCAAAGTCCATCCCCACCATTAGGGGCGTTGGTGACCCCAACGAAGTGCATCTGTCACCTGGCCTCAGGTGACCTGACAGGAAATCTCCGTAATAGGACAGATGTCAAAAAAAGAAAAAAACTGACAGGGGTTATAACCATCCCTTTGAAAAAAATGAAAAAAAAAAACGTTTTACCTACTGTATATTTCTGCTTTTTATTCACGAAACACTTTGAGAAAGGAAAGATATGGCCCCACCCAGTGGACCTGTGTGAGAATTACGCTGGCCATACACTATACGAAAGATCGGCCGAAAAATCATTCATATAGACACTTTGTTCATTTTTCGGCAAGTTAATGGGCACAAATCGATAATCGTTTGTGACGTTTTTTGTGAAAAAAAAAACGAACGGCAAGTTTGGAAAATTTCTGCTGAAGGTACAATAAATTGCAAGGTTAATGTGTTTCCTGTCCGAACTGTCTGCACTAGGTTTATGTAAAAAAACAAACAAAAAATTATTTATTTATGTCCACTGAATGATTTATCGGTCATTACATGATGGCACGGTTGTTTGCGGTCATGGTCGAATGTTCGTTTTTCGAAAATGTGTTCGGCCGATTTTTCGTATAGTGTATGGCCAGCATAACGCTACAGTCAATCCAGTGAAAATAATACTAGGTTCAATTACCACTCGTATAAGGTTATAGAGTCTTTAAATGTACAAGGTCATATTGTGAAAATTTACTGTGATTGTACTAAATCAGCATCTGTTCTTAATTTTTCATAATGAATGTTTAATTTTTGATTGTCTTTTGTACTAACAAAGTGTAAACAAATTTTAGTTATATTAGAAATTGCTGCATGAATGGTGATGTACCTCTAGAAAAGTCCCACAGGTATCTTTTGTTTGTTGCACATGCTGTGGATGTTGGTACATCACCCTATGTACCAGATCACAAATCAATACAGTATATGACTTTTTAGCGTTGCCATTAGGATTTTTAGAAGCAATCTCAAGTTGACCTATCAGCCTTCATAAATGGAATAACACATGGCTAATTGGGGGTCATTACATCCATTTGGGGGATCTGGCAGACTGGAGCACTGATAAGCAGAACTTTCTTTAGCTGGTTGCAACAGATCAATGCTTCATACCAACAATTAGGGAAAGCTGGGAAAAAAGCGTTCTCTATATGGCCATTATAAACATAATATGCTTTTGAGTCTGGCAGTCCAGGAACCTGGAGATGGCCTTTCTATATACAGAGCCCTCCACAATAATTCATAATTCCTGATATGATATTGTTACATAAATAGCAACAAAATATCAGAATATAGCAGAAAATATTGGCCACATGCAAACCACGCACATGACTACTTCTTAAGAAGGTACCACCTATCACATGTATATCATGTCTGGTCTGGTTAAAAAGGTAATTAATGTTGGATGATCAAATATTGGTTATTATATTGTAAAATGTGATCATTAGAAAATGATGCTTTTAGGAAAATGGTATATGGAGGAGGGTCTGCTGACTACCACAAAACATTTTCCACAAAAAGCTGTTGCATCTGCATTTTGGGAGCTCTGCTTTTCTATTGAAATGATACATCCCAGCAGATTTATTCTGAGGGCCAATGGTTCTGTAATGCCCCGTACACATGGTCGGATTTTCCAACGGAAAATGTGTGATAGGACCTTGTTGTCGGAAATTCCGACCGTGTGTGGGCTCCATCACACATTTTCCATCGGATTTTCCGACACACAAAGTTTGAAAGCAGGATATAAAATTTTCTGACAACAAAATCCGTTGTCGGAATTTCCGATCGTGTGTACACAAATCCGACGCACAAAGTGCCACGCATGCTCAGAATAAATAAAGAGATGAAAGCTATTGGCCACTGCCCCGTTTATAGTTCAGACGTACGTGTTTTACGTCACCGCGTTCAGAACAATCGGATTTTCCGACAACTTTGTGTGACCGTGTGTATGTAAGACAAGTTTGAGCCAACATCCGTCGGAAAAAATCCTAGGATTTTGTTGTCGGAATGTCCGAACAAAGTCCCACCGTGTGTACGGGGCATTACACTGGATTGGATTTATGCCACATTGAATCAAAGTCTACAGTATGCTCAGAACAGTCTCGTCCAATGGGCAAGTCCCAAAGAGTGAGATGTCCAAACGGCTGACTCATTTCTGAGGAAGAGGAGATATCCCTCAAACATGTCAGCTGTTATGTCATCTTCTTGTGCTTTGGTACTTGCCCAGTGCACGAGACTATTCTGAACATACTGTGGACTATGTGCCCGTTTGATGTTGCCACTTGTGAGTATATATCTATACTTTTTATATTAATAAAGCAATCACTAAAAAAAGTGCTATGTGTGTGCACCCTCTGTCTCTTGCCTTTGGAATGCATGAAGGTAAAACATATTAAGCCTTTATAACCATTTTAGCTCTTATTCCTAATGCAGTAAGCAAGAACTTAAAGAATTCTTTTCACTTTAAAGAGCACTACTATATTTTAGCCTCTGCCATATGTCTGGGGTTACAGTATGTATTACAGATGATTCTTCTAAGTCAGAATTGTTATATCAGAATTTTGTGAATGATGCAGTAGTCACTGAGTCCTGACCCTGGAGTGCTGTCCCTGGTCACCAGCCTGACCTTATTGCGCACAGGGTGATTAGGGGGTGCCCAGGCACATCCAGCAAACCCCGTGTGCATGCCTATGTGCATGTTTCCACTAAAAATATGCATAGATTACTAATTGGTACTTAGAATAATGACCCATGGTCTGAAAAATCTCTGCACAGGGTGAGGTTGAGATTGCTATCATCACATAACTGTGACAGTGGCAGGATTGTGACCCGATGTTGAGCACATTTTGGTGGCTGCTGTTGTATATGGATAGCCAAAATTTTTTTATTAGTTTTAGATATTGTTGGTAATACTTTTGCAGCACTGCATTAGGAAGACCATACCGTAAGCGGAACTGCATCTCCGGAAAATTGGGTAATTTCTAGGGATGAGCTTTGAGTTCGAGTCGAACTCATGTTCGACTCAAAATATATATGAAACCCTGCGAGCCACTTACGGATAAATGCCTACAAAATAATAAGTGAACAGTGGAGACCAGCTGCAAACACTCAGTCACGTTCCATATTCGTGCAAAGTGTTAAAATAAAAAAACAATGTGTCTGCGCTAGAAAAAATCGCTGCACTCAAAGTGCAGTACCCCTAGGTGCTAAAGTATAAAGTGCACAGTGCTATGTGAAACACAGCAAATGAGTGATCAAACAAAACAACATATCCATTAAAATATCAAAATAAAATACAAGGGGATATAACAAACAGTGAATAAATGAAGTCCAAAAACGTGTATATCCAATGATATAAAAGTGCCCAAATAAATTAGTCCAAAAATTTGGTGAATTTCACATATCCTATCTTCCAAACTGTGCCACCAAAAAACATGCTATGGGGAGGGGCCTGGACGGAGCTGTCAGCAGAGAGAGAGCAGGAGATTTTCGTTACACACGCCGCACCGCACACCACACCGAGAGATTGACCGTTTTATGCTTGTTAAGGATGGTGCACTCACGCACCCACAATATGTGAGTACCCCAGTGAGGGGAGCTGATTATTTGATTAAAATCCTTTATACCTACATATTGCGCTATGGAGTTTTTTTCTCTTGCATAAACCATCTCCACTTGAGAACATTGGAAGTCTGCACAGCTGGTTCCTAATGAGCACAGGAGTGGCTCCAAGGCTTTGTTTGACATAGTCTAATCGCTGTGTCACACACAGGAAGGTGAGCATATACACCTGTGGGGGCGGCTGGAAGACACCACAGCATGTTTTTTGGTGGCACAGTTTGGAAGATAGGATATGTGAAATTCACCAAATTTTTGGACTAATTTATTTGGGCACTTTTATATCATTGGATATACACGTTTTTGGACTTCATTTATTCACTGTTTGTTATATCCTCTTGTATTTTATTTTGATATTTTAATTGATATGTTGTTTTGTTTGATCACTCACTTGCTGTGTTTCACATAGCACTGTGCACTTTATACTTTAGCACTTAGGGGTAGTTTTACGCATGCACATATATGTGAGGGGAGCTGATTATTTTAAAATCCTTTATACCTACATATTGCGCTATGGAGTTTTTTTCTCTTGCATAAACCATCTCCACTTGAGAACATTGGAAGTCTGCACAGCTGGTTCCTAATGAGCACAGGAGTGGCTCCAAGGCTTTGTTTGACATAGTCTAATCGCTGTGTCACACACAGGAAGGTGAGCATATACACCTGTGGGGGCGGCTGGAAGACACCATAGCATGTTTTTTGGTGGCACAGTTTGGAAGATAGGATATGTGAAATTCACCAAATTTTTGGACTAATTTATTTGGGCACTTTTATATCATTGGATATACACGTTTTTGGACTTCATTTATTCACTGTTTGTTATATCCCCTTGTATTTTATTTTGATATTTTAATGGATATGTTGTTTTGTTTGATCACTCATTTGCTGTGTTTCACATAGCACTGTGCACTTTATACTTTAGCACCTAGGGGTACTGCACTTTGAGTGCAGCGATTTTTTCATGTTCGACTCAAACATCGGCTGTTCGCAAGTTCGCCGAACAGCGAACAATTTGGGGTGTTCGCGGCAAATTCAAATGCCGCGGAACACCCTTTAAAAGTCTATGGGAGAAATCAAAAGTGCTAATTTTAAAGGCTTATATTCATGGTATTGTCATAAAAAGTGTTTGGGGACCTGGGTCCATACTAGACCTGAAGAGCCTGGTATAGATTTTGAGGGGGAACCCCACGCCATTTTTTTTTTTATTTTGGCCGGGGTTCCCCTTAATATCCATACCAGACATGAAGGGCCTGGTATGGAATTTAGGGGGACCACCCACGTCATTTTTTTTTAAATTTTGGTTTGGGGTTCCCCTGTGGGGAATTTCTATGCCTTTTTTATCAATGAACTGCTATGTGTATTGTCGGACCGGCAATGCATTAATAGCCGCGTGTAGTTTTAAATGACTTTTTTTCCTTTGAAATGTCATTTTGCTGTCAGACTGTTCTAAACACGGGAAACATGTCCCCTTTGCAGGCATACTATAGACACCAACCAGGTACGAAATTTAAAGGGATATTACACTTTTATTGTTTCACTTTAAGCATTATTAAAATCACTGCTCCCGAAAAAACGGCCATTTTTAAAACTTTTTTTTGCATTGATCCATGTCCCCTGGGGCAGGACCCAGGTCCCCAAAACTTTTTATGACAATAACTTGCATATAAGCCTTTAAAATTAGCACTTTTGATTATTCATGTTCGTGTCTCATAGACTTTAATGGTGTTCGCGTATTCGAATGAATTTTTTGCCTGTTCGCATGTTCTGGTGCGAACTGAACAGGGGGGTGTTCGGCTAATCCCTAGTAATTTCTTCCCAGACAGAAGAGAGAGCCAATGTATAGAATTACTGCACAAATTTTATACCTTTTTGGACTGGCCAATAGTTTTGAGGTAGAGAGCAGGCAGATTGCATCTGAAAAAAAAAAGTACTAATTTACTTATTTTTAGACAGCTATGTCTGAGGGAGAGAACAGGCAGATTTCAGCAATAAATATAAAATTAGATGGAATTAGACATAGTATAAATATTATACAGATTTTCGGCAGAAAATCTCATCAATAATAATTGGAGTAAAAATTTGAGGCAGAGATTAGGCCTATTTCAGTCAGAAGTATTACTGGAAACTGCATTGCTTGAGAAATAGGTTTTAAAAATTGCACAAATCTGTAGAATATAATCTCATCCTTTTTAATAGGAGGCACAAAGAGTTTGGTTCTTTCAGCCAGCAGTATGAATAACAAATGTATTTTGAAGAAAGACATTATATGGGAATCATCAGATTAGCTAAAATGGAAGGTAATCCTGGGGAAAGGGAATAGACCTATTTAAGCATGAAAAAGTAAATAAAAATGTGATTTTTTTTTTTAAAAGACACCAGAAATAATTTAAATATTTTAAGTGCTTAAAAGAATCCTTTTCCATTGGAAACGATTTGAGAGGAAGGGAGTTGGCATATTCAAGCCATTAATTAAAAAAAAATATTGCTAAAAAAAAGCCCTTTATGATGATTGGGTATTAATGGCAGGGAGTAGAAGTATTTCATACATAAATGTTAAACGAAACTTTATTTTTCTGGAGACAACGTAATTCCATTGTACACATTTGAGGTATAGAATCCCATAATTTTTAATAGGAGGCAATTCAGGAAGCAAGGAGACATTTATCAGGCAAAACTATGAAATTATTATTTTTTTTTATTGTATGGAAATTAAACAGATTTGATGTGCAGAATCAGATCTTTTTTAACCACTTACAGACCGAAAGACTTTCTTGCTTAATGATCAGGCCATGTTTTGCGATACGGCACTACGTCGCTTTAACTGACAATTGATCGGTCGTGCAATGCTGTACCCAAACAAAAAAAGCATCAATTTTGAAAAAAAAAACAATATTTTTTACTTTTTTCTATAATAAATATCCCCAAAATGTTATTTTAAAACTTCATCTCTTCATTTCTTCATCAGTTTAGGCCAATATATTCTTCTACATATTTTTGTTAAAAAAATTGGAATAAGCGTATATTGATTGGTTTGCTCAAAAGCTATAGCGTCTACAAACTATGGGAAAAAATTATGGCATTTTTTTGTAATTTTTTTTTTTTTACTAGTAATGGCGGTGATCTGCGATTTTTAGTGGTACTGCGACATTGCGGCAGACAGATCAGACACTTTTGACACATTTTTGGGACCATTAACATTTACACAGCGATCAGTGCTATAAAAATGCACTGATTATTGTGTAAATGTCACTGGTAGGGAAGGGGTTAACCCTAGGGGGTGATCAAGGGGTTAAATGTGTTCCCTAGTTAGTGTTTCTTACTGTATGGGGATGGGACTGACTGGGGGAGGAAACATATCACTGTTCCTACAAATGATATGTCTCCTCTCCCATGACAGAACAGGTTCTGGCTCTTATGCCCGCGATCGTGCCTCGGCTCCCCCACCATGCAGTGCGTGCCTCTGGCGGCTCTTAAAGGGAACAATGTACCCATACATTGTTTTTTGGGAACGTGCCCCTTTGCCGACGTATATCAGCATGCAGGCCCAGACTGGGACAAAAAATAGGCCCGAGCATTTTGGACTGAGCAGCCAATGACATGTTAACCAGCCCCTTCCCCACTCTCCACCCTGACAGATCCCCCGAGAGAGAGGGGAGAGGGGAGGGGGGTACCCGGCAGAGGTGCAGTGGGGCGAGGGGGACTGGGAAAGAGCATGAAGGGGGGGTGAAGAGCATAGGGAGGAACCTTGAAAACATGGGGTGGGGCGAGAGCACAGGGGAGAGGCAGTGAACACAGTGAGGAAGAGGAGAGTACAGGGGGGCTGGAGAGCACAGGAGGTGGGGGTTAGAGAGCACAGGGGGAAGCAAAAACACAGGGTGGGGTGGAGGGCACAGGGAGGGCAGGAGAGCACATGGAGGGTGGAGAGTGCAAGGGGGGAGGCAGCGAAGAGCACAGAGAGGGAGGAGAGCACAGGGGTTAGGCAGAGAGCACAGGGGAGGCGGACAACACTGGGGGGCTGGAGAGCACTGGGGGGATGAAGAGCACTGGGGGGGCAGCCAACAGCTTGAGGCTGGAGAGCACTGGAGGGGAGGTGGACAACACTGGGGGGCTGGAGAGCACTGGGGGGCTGGAGAGCACTGAGGAAAAGCAGGTGGAGGTGGAGAGCATGGGGTGGGGGATGTGGAGAGCACAAGGGGGCAGCAGAGAGCATGGGGGAAGGTGCAGAGCACGGGGAAGGCTGAGAGCCAGGGGGGAGGTTGAGAGCACAGGGAGGCAGCAGAGCACACAGGGGGGCAGCGGAGAGCATGAGGGAAGGTGGAGAGCACGGGGAGGCTGAGAGCCATGGGGAGAGGGAGAGCACAGGGGGGAGAGGGAGAGCACAGGGGGGCAGCGGAAAGCATGGGGGAGTTGGAGAGCACAGGGGGCAGTGGAGAGCATGAGGGAGGGGGAAGAGCACAGGGGGGCAGCAGAGAGCATTGGGGATGTGGAGAGCACATGGGGTGGTGGAGAGCATGGGGGAAGGTGGAGAGCAAAGGGGGGCAGCAGAGAGCATGGGGAAGGTGGAGAGCACAGGGGGGCAGCAGAGAGCATTGGGGAAGGTGGAGAGTACAGGGGGGCACTGGAGAGCATGGGAGAGGTGGCAAAGAGCACAGAGAGGGCAGGAAAGCACAGGGGTTGGGCAGAGAGCACAGGGGGAGGCAGACAACACTGGGGGAGGTGGACAACACTGGGGGGGCTGGAGAGCATGGGGAGGCTGCCAACAGTGGGGGGGCTGGGGGCTGGAGAGCACTGGGTGGAGGTGGACAACACTGGGGGGGCTGGAGAGCACTGGGGAAGAGCAGGGGGAGGTGGAAAGCATGGGGTGGGGGATGTGGAGAGCACAGGGGGACAGCTAAGATCATGGTGGAAGGTGGAGAGCACGGGGAAGGCTGAGAGCCAGGGGGGAGGTGGAGAGCACAGGGGGGGCAGCAGAGCACACGGGGGCAGCGGAGAGCATGGGGGAAGGTGACGAGCATGAGGAGGCTGAGAGCCAGGGGGAGAGGGAGAGCACGGGGGGGCAGCAGAGAGCATGGGGGGAGGTGGAGAGCACAGGGGGCAGCAGAGAGCATGGGGGAGGGGGAAGAGCACAGGGGGCAGCATAGAGCATGGGGGGATGTGGAGAGCACAGGGGGGCAGTGGAGAACATAGGGGGATGTTGAGAGCACAAGGGGGCAGCAGAGAGCATGGGGGATGTGGAGAGCACAAGGGGGCAGCAGAGAGCATGGGGAAATGTGGAGAGCACAGAGAGGCAGCAAAGAGCATGGGGGGATGTGGAGAGCACAAGGGGCAGCGGAGAGCATGGGGGGGATGTGGAGAGGACATGGGGCAGCGGAGAGCATGATGGGAGGTGGAGAGCACAGGGGCGCAGCGGAGAGCATGGGGGGAGGTGAAGCGAGCGGGGGGCAGCAGAGAGCATGGGGGTAGGTGGAGAGTACAGGGGGCAGCAGAGAGCATGGGGGGAGGTGGAGAGCATAGGGGCAAAGAGTATGGTGGAGAGCATGGGGGCAAAGTGTATGGTGGAGAGCACGGGGAGGCTGAGAGCCGAGAGCCAAGGGGAGGTGGAGAGCACGAGGGGGCAAAGATGATGGGTGGGGCAGAGAGCACAGGAGGGGCAGCAGAAATAAGCAGGATAGGAGGAGCAGTGGGGGTGGCTGCATATAGAAGAATCATTCTCTCCATCTTCCTCCTGCAGTCTTTGAATGCCTGCTTCTCCTCTCCATCTTGCAGGCATTCAAAGTCTGCAGGAGGAAGATGGAGAGAACGATTCTTCTATATGCAGCTGCCCCCACTGCTCCTCCTATCCAGGTTACAGGGAGGCTGCACTCGAGTTCTCTATGATATGGCTCCAAGGTGTCTGCAGCAGGTCTCCTCTAGCTCCTCCCCCTTCGTGGTCACGCTCCTGGCACAGACAGCTGAACTATACGTGCGGCCGCGGAGGTGTCTCATCTAGCTCCTCCCCCTTCGTGGTCACGCCCTCATCACAGACGGCTTCACTATACATGCAGTTGCAGAGAGCTCCTCCCCCTGCATGTTTCTGTCTCCCCGGTGTCTTGCCGAATAAGTTCCTTCGGCGCATAGGTTCCCCCCCTGTACTGCGCAGGCGCAGCGCCTGCGCAGTACGTACTACTCTCGGCCACCGGAGATAGCCGAAGCTCAAACGCTTCAATCAGCTGTACACGGCGCCTGCGCTCTGGGTCCAGGTTCCTTCCCCACTATCCAAGTGGACCTAGAGGGGGAATCTAAAAGTGCCGAGCGCAGCGAGGCCGTGCCCGAAGCGTGGCGAGCGAAGCGAGCCCGCGAGGGGCCCTCTTACAGGCGCCGTGTACAGCTGATTTTCAGCTGTTCCGCTTCGGCTATTTCCGCCGGCTTCTACTGTGCATTCGCAGTAGAGGGGGGAACTAGTCCGCCGAGCGGAACTTTCTCGGCAGAACACCGGCGCCGATGGCTGAACTGAACTAGCAGTCGGGCGG
The DNA here is from genome assembly GCF_042186555.1 of Aquarana catesbeiana. Lineage (NCBI taxonomy): Eukaryota > Metazoa > Chordata > Amphibia > Anura > Ranidae > Aquarana > Aquarana catesbeiana. The sequence continues at coordinate 16,334,841 of NC_133329.1, read as the reverse complement.
TCACGGAGAGGCTTGGTGAGTGGCGCGGGCTCAAAGAACAGCCCAGCTGCCTCTGGCCCAGCAAGGACTTGCGGCCCTGCGGCCCCAGCCCACCGGGCCAGTGCCTGGTTTGCCCTATGGCCAGTCCGAGCCTGTCAGCGTAAGCCGGTCAGCAAATGGTTAATACAAGGACATTTTAGAAGCATTAAGATGTCATATTTCTGCCAGAAAGAAGCAATGAGACTGGTATTTTCAAAGACACTACATTATAACGGTACTGATGTGCTGCTCATATCTCATATTTTTTCATCAGAAAGAGTATTTCTAATACAGTCTTAACAATAAAATTCCACGTTATTTTTAAAGAATGGTCAAACATTGTAAAGATTTCAGGCATTTCTATTAAATAGAATTACATTTTAGAATCAGTGAGAAGTCATATTTCAGCCCAAAATACTCAATTGTACTGTTTTCTTGTTTTCCTTGGTTACATAGTTTCTAAATTATACTGATCACCTGCACAGAATATAAATATTTTCCATAGGAGGCAATTAAAAATGGAGGGAGCAGGCAGACTTCTGCTCTGCTTAAAAAATAGTATTAAAAATGGTATTCTCTCTGCATCAAAGAGAGAAAGAAAGGTATACAATTTAGCTGTGAAAGTGTAAAGTATTTTTTTGTTCTTCAACATTTAGCATTAGTAAATAAGTATGAGTGGTTTCTATGTAAAAAAAAATCACTGTTAGGTCACAGTACTTTAAAGAGTGAGTATTCAAAATAACTTGATCATGCTATTATACTTAAATAGGGTCAAAGGACTGAGACAAATAGCATGATATAGAGTGAATGGGTGACGGTAATTCCGCACTTAGGAGGATAGGGACAAGGAAGGACTGCGGCCCCCCTAAAAAATGAAAATCACCTAGGTGAAATCCAATATACAAAAATTGCTATAAACAGGGGAATTGGCGCTGTCCGGCTATATGTGCATTAAGGGTTAGGCAGTCTGGTGAGTGTAAGCACGAGTGGGTATGCAGTGAAGGACGGGGGCAACACCAGTCAATGCTGAAACCACGTTCTCTTCACAAGAAGGATACACTTTAGGACCTTGATTTTGGACACTTACTGCTTTTTACAGATTTTTTTTTTTTTCATACACATTTTTTCTTCACCTTTCACAAATTGTTTTGTTGGACTTTTTATGCACACATGCTGGGGATTTTTTACTGCCATAACTGTTTGTTCCTTATTGCCAAAACTGTTTTATTGCCATAACTGTTTATTTCGGAGTTCTTGTTTTTTACTTTTGGGCACATTCCTATACATATATAGGTAGTTGGTATATATTGAGAAATTGGCACATATACATATATTTTAGGAGCACGTTGCACTTTATTATATTACACTTGCCGGGAGTGTTGTTTGCACTTTAATAGCCCCCGCAACACATTGGTCACATGCATATTAATAGCTTTATTTTTTTTATTTATTTATTATACACGTATGTCTCCTTTTTTCTTGCACTTGTATGAATCATCATTTAATGCACATATAGCCGGACAGCGCCAATTCCCCTGTTTATAGCAAATAGCATTATATAAGTTGCTTTAAAGTCAACAAAAATTCAAAACTGAGAATGATGCAGACACACAAAGGGGGCTTTTTATAAAATGATTGTCACCCACATTTGTGCAGGCTAGATAAATTTTGGCTGAAATTTCTGTAATAGGGTAATTCCTGTAATCATCAGCTTCATCTAGAGGCCAGAATGAGGTATATTTTCTCATTGAAGTATTTTAGAAAACTATACTGCATTCTAGCCACTAGATGGAACTAATAATCATGGGGATTAATCTATTACAGAAATGATGGTCATTCAGCCTGCAAGCATGTGTGGAACATTCGTACATCATGTGTTTTATAAATAGTTGTTCATCTTTAATGGCAATGCACCAGAATGAAATGCAAACATTAACGGCTAATACAGCAGTTAGCCAACCAAAAAATATAAAATAACCTTTACCTTTGGCAAACAGCTGCCTAACAATTAGGTTTCAAGTATTATTGGATGCGGCACAATGTGAACTAACACACATTTTCATGCAGAGCACAGGAAGTTACCTGCAAAAATATGTTACATTGTTTCAACTATTAAACGGGTGTGAGTTTGGGATGTTAGTGGTACAAAAGCACCATAACCCTACAAAAATATTTGTGCGGAGCAAAAGATGTTATCTGGCCAAAAAACATAAATTTGTTGCAATGGAGTTATAGCTACATTCCATTTTGATAAGATGCCCTCAGTCTTCTGGGTTGAACTAAGCATTTCGATATTCAACCCAAAAGACTAAGTACATATTGTGAGTACAGGGTGTCATGGATCATGGCACCTGACAGTTGCAGGGAAAGGGTGCAGAAAGAAAGAGGTGTTGACATCATCACTGGCTCCATTGGGGAATATCAACAGATATCAGAAGAGTAAAATGTATCCCAGGTTAATGATTCCCCTCTTTGGAAATCTGCTAGGATATATCTGCCAGTTGTGGCGGAATATATCTGCTCGGAGGAAGCACTGCCCACAACCTACATGGGGTAAGTGCGTGGCTGGTGACCAACCGACAGACCCGGGGGGGGGGGGGGGGGGGGCATGGGTTGGGGTGCCTGTGAATCGTCCGACCAACAGGGTTTGGCGGTGGGTGGATTGTTTGCATCTCTCTCAAAAAAATTTACCACCAGCTGCCACTGATCCCCACAAAGGTAATGGGATTAATTTACTAAAGCAAAAAATACCCAATCACATACAAGAGAATTAAATTTAAATAAAGCACATGCTTGCAGATGCTAAAATAACGAAGGAGTGGCTTCACAACAACTCCGTGACTGTTCTTGAATGGCCCAGCCAGAGCCCTGACTTAAACCCAATTGAGCATCTCTGGAGAGACCTAAAAATGGCCGTCCACCAACGTTTACCATCCAACCTGACAGAACTGGAGAGGATCTGCAAGGAGGAATGGCAGAGGATCCCCAAATCCAGGTGTGAAAAACTTGTTGCATCTTTCCCAAAAAGACTCATGGCTGTATTAGATCAAAAGGGGCTTCTACTAAATACTGAGCAAAGGGTCTGAATACTTAGGACCATGTGATATTTCAATTTTTCTTCTTTAATAAATCTGCAAAAATGTCAACAATTGTCAACAACGTGTTTTTCTGTCAATATGGGGTGCTGTGTGTACATTAATGAGGAAAAAAATGAACTTAAATGATTTTAGCAAATGGCTGCAATATAACACAGAGTGAGAAATCTAAGGGGGTCTGAATACTTTCCGTCCCCACTATATATATATATATATATATATATATATATATATATATATATATATATATATATATATATATATATATATATGTATTTGAGAGTTGTATATATATACAGTTACAGTATATCTCACTGCAGGCCATTCCTGGTGCACTCTTTCTAATATACTTCAGGCAGGCAGGTGATTCAGTTAGCTGCAGTGTATTTTATATATATATATCTATATATATATAGATATATATATCTATATATACGATACTATTTGTATATATAGATATTTATATCTATATATATATATATCTATATATATAGATATATATATATATATCTATATATATAGATATATCTATATATATAGATATATATATATATATATACACACGATACTATTTGTATATATAGATATTTATATATATATATATTAAATACACTGCAGCTAACTGAATCACCTGCCTGCCTGAAGTATATTAGAAAGAGTGCACCAGGAATGGCCTGCAGTGAGATATAGCGAAACTGTATGCAGTTGATATATATATATATATATATATATATATATATATATATATATATATATATATATATATATATATATATAGATATATATCTATATAGATATAGATATCTATATAGATATATAGATATATCTATATATAGATATATAGATATATAGATATATCTATATATCTATATATAGATATATCTATATATATACACAAGACTATCTGTATATATATGTATAAATATATGTGTTAAATGCACTGCAGCTAACTGAATAACCTGCCTGCCTGCTCTAAATGACACTCTCTCTCCGTCCACGCCAACAACACACTACACGCGGCCGACGTGCAGGCAGCCTTATATAGTGTGGGGCATGGACTTAGTTCCCCTGAGCCATGATTGGCCAAAGGCACCCTGCCTTTGGCCAATTATGGCTCTCTTAGCTGAGGGCGCTGGGATTGGCCAAAGCATGTAGGTCATGGTGCATGCTTTTGGCCAATCATCATACAGCAATGCACTGCGCTCTCGCAAATGCCCCATAATGTTCGTTTTTCAAACATTATGTGAATGTGTGTGAAGTATGTGAACTGATATCACACAAAAGGTTATGTATATATTCGGAATGTATAATGCGCTAATATTAACCTCCCTATATAACACGGTGTAACCTACTAATGATTAATCAGTGAATCATGTGCAAAATAATCAAATGGAGCCTATTATAAATAACATAATATCCTTTACTATAACAAAATCCTATAACTAAATATCAATGTGATAATAAATTATTGAACACAGATATCTCAATAGGACAGCATACCGCTGTGACGTTATATTTCTTCACAGTGGTATGCTGTCCTATTGAGATATCTGTGCACTGTGGTTCATCACATTAATATATCTCATCTTTCTTTTTTATTGTGTTCAACAATTTATTATCACATTGATATTTAGGATTTTGTTATGGTGAAGGATGTTATGTTATTTATAACAGGCTCCATTTGATTATTTTGCACATGATTCACTGATTAATCATTAGGAGGTTACACCGTGTTATATTGGGACGTTAATATTAGCGCATTATACATTCCTAATATATTTTTGACAAAATGCTATTTTTTTTTTTATAATCCAACAATTTTTTTTAAGTGCCGGTCATGTTTACATTGTAATGGTCCTCCTGATTGTTTAATGTTCTGATTCTTGTACTGAAAACATATATATTTATATAAATTGTCAATAATAAAATGATTGACATTTAATATAAAATAAAAAAATATAAAAGGATATAGTGTGAGGAATAAAAATTACATTTTATGTGAAAGATTTCTGTCTGTTTGTCGTTTTCCATTGGGTGGCTGCTAGAGGCAAAGCCTGTTGGAAGTAATACTAGTTCTACGGAAGCCAATGGCTATCAGGTTTGTGAAGCTGGATTTTTCTTAATGCTTTTCTTTTACTGCATGATGAACACAGTACTGTATATAGAGTATTTATAACCTTCAGTCTTGCACAGGTGTACCGGCTCCTCTCCTCTACAGAAACGGCTTACTCTGATTTCATTACACACTGTGAGCTTCTCACAGAGACTGCGGACATGCTACAGGTGACAATTAGAGACTGCGGACATGCTACAGGTGACAGTCAGAGACTGCCGACATGCTACAGGAGACAATCAGAGACTGGACATGCTACAGGTGACAATCAGAGACTGCGGACATGCTACAGGTGACAGTCAGAGACTGCCGACATGCTACAGGAGACAATCAGAGACTGGACATGCTACAGGTGACAATCAGAGACTGCGGACATGCTACAGGTGACAGTCAGAGACTGCGGACATGCTACAGGTGACAATCAGAAACTGCGGACATGCTACAGGAGACAATCCGAGACTGCCGACATGCTACAGGTGACAATCAGAGACTGCGGACATGCTACAGGTGACAATCAGAAACTGCGGACATGCTTCAGGTGACAATCAGAGACTGCAGACATGCTACAGGAGACAATCAGAGACTGCGGACTTGCTACAGGTGACAGTCAGAGACTGCGGACATGCTACAGGTGACAATCAGAAACTGCGGACATGCTTCAGGTGACAATCAGAGACTGCAGACATGCTACAGGTGACAATCAGACTGCGGACATGCTACAGGTGACAATCAGAGACTGCGGACATGCTACAGGTGACAATCAGAAACTGCGGACATGCTTCAGGTGACAATCAGAGACTGCGGACATGCTACAGGTGACAATCAGAAACTGCGGACATGCTTCAGGTGACAATCAGAGACTGCAGACATGCTACAGGAGACAATCAGAGACTGCGGACTTGCTACAGGTGACAGTCAGAGACTGCGGACATGCTACAGGCGACAATCAGAAACTGCGGACATGCTTCAGGTGACAATCAGAGACTGCAGACATGCTACAGGTGACAATCAGACTGCGGACATGCTACAGGTGACAATCAGAGACTGCGGACATGCTACAGGTGACAATCAGAAACTGCGGACATGCTTCAGGTGACAATCAGAGACTGCGGACATGCTACAGGTGACAATCAGAAACTGCGGACATGCTTCAGGTGACAATCAGAGACTGCAGACATGCTACAGGAGACAATCAGAGACTGCGGACTTGCTACAGGTGACAGTCAGAGACTGCGGACATGCTACAGGCGACAATCAGAAACTGCGGACATGCTTCAGGTGACAATCAGAGACTGCAGACATGCTACAGGTGACAATCAGACTGCGGACATGCTACAGGTGACAATCAGAGACTGCGGACATGCTACAGGAGACAATCCGAGACTGCCGACATGCTACAGGTGACAATCAGAGACTGCGGACATGCTACAGGTGACAATCAGAAACTGCGGACATGCTTCAGGTGACAATCAGAGACTGCAGACATGCTACAGGAGACAATCAGAGACTGCGGACTTGCTACAGGTGACAGTCAGAGACTGCGGACATGCTACAGGCGACAATCAGAAACTGCGGACATGCTTCAGGTGACAATCAGAGACTGCAGACATGCTACAGGTGACAATCAGACTGCGGACATGCTACAGGTGACAATCAGAGACTGCGGACATGCTACAGGAGACAATCCGAGACTGCCGACATGCTACAGGTGACAATCAGAGACTGCGGACATGCTACAGGTGACAATCAGACATTTTTTTTAAATATTGTATTAGTGTTTACAATACCTAAGGTCAGGTTCCAAGCAAATGAGGAGCCGTTTCATGCATTCTATGGCACAGGTCCAGGATAGATGAAAGGAGCTTCCATAGCCCTCAAGAATGATTTTTAAACTTCATTGCACCTTCATTTAGTCTGCTCCATTGACTCCAATGCAGTTCATCAAAATGGAAGAATTTAACAAGAATGTTCATATTTTTGCAAACATTTTTAAAAGTAAAAATGCACAATGTTTCCTATCCATACTCTTCTGAAGTAGCAGACAAAAAATCATCACTTCCATATCATAAATACTAAAGTTATAAATTGAAATTATAAGCCCATATCTGAAATGTGACAATGGCTTTGCAGAATAAATAGTTAAAGTAGAACAAAATGTTAGTATAAAAGCATTTTATTTTTTTATGGAGATGTTTGAAAAACAGGATCAAATTATTATTATTTATTTTAAAAAAGTAATATTATACCCTACTGGTAGGATCACTAGGTATAGTTTAACCACTTAAGGATTGGAAGATTTTCCCCCTTAATGACCAGGCCATTCTTTGCGATTCGGCACTGCGTCGCTTTAACTGACAATTGCGCGGTCATGCAACGTTGTACCCAAACAAAATTGACGTCCTTTTTTTCCCACATACAGAGCTTTCTTTTGGTGGTATTTGATCACCTTTGCGGTTTTTATTTTTTGTGCTATAAACAAAAAAAAAGCAATATTTTTTACTTTTTGCTATAATAAATATCCTAAAAAAAAAAAAAAAGTCTTCATCAATTTGGGCCAATATGTATTCTGCTACATATTTTTGGTTAAAAAAATCGCAATAAGTGCTTATTGATTTGTTTGTGCAAAAGTTATAGCATCTACAAATAGGGGATAGGTTTATGGCATATTTATTATACATATATATTTTTACTGGTAATGGCAGTGATCAGCGATTTTTAGTGGGACTGCGACATTGCGGTGGACACTTTTGACACTTTTTTTGAGACCATTGACATTTATACAGCGATCGGTGCTATAAAAATGCATTGATTACTATATAAATAACACTGGCATAGAAGGGGTTAAATGTGTTCCCTGGGAGGTGTTTCTAACTATAGGGGGGAGGGGACTGACTGGAAGTACAGACAGATCGCTATTCCTGAACACTAGGAACAGCATATCTCTCTCTACTCCCCTGACAGAACGGGGATCTGCTTTGTTTACATTGACAGATCCCCATTCTGGCTCTCTGTGGAGCGATTGTGGGTGGCCAGCGGACATTGCGGTTGCCAGCCACGCGCATCAGCTCCCTCGCCCTGCAGCGTGCCTGCTACTGCTGTTTAAAGGGACGATGTACAGCTAGGGCGATTTGCGGGAACGTCGGCTGGTCGGAAAGCGGTAAACTGAATAAAAAACACAAAACACACCTACAAGGTTCCATTCACACCTGGCGTTTCAGGAATGGAAAGTGCACAGAAAACACACATTTTGCATCGCATTTTCAGTGCCACTAATTGGTAATGGTGCCCCAAGTGCAGGCATGCACTTTGTCACACGTTAGGGTCCTTCCTTTCACATGGGCTGTCCGATTAGATCCACTCATTGTTTTTTCAGGCAGACCTGATTGGACCCTCCAGTCTCTTCTATGGAGTGGCAGATGTCAGTGGACACCCGCCGCCAACCGATCCTTCCCGCAATAACCAGACCAACGGTGGTCCTATTTTCCATCTATCATGCAGATCGGATGGAAACGGACAGGCGGCCTGTTTCAATCCTATTTCCCCATAGGGAGAGCAGGACTGTGTCTGCGTCTGCTCTGCACAGTGGAGCAGACATGGATCTGTCATCTGCCTGCTCAGCGGGGATCAGTAGAACGATCCCCCACTGAGCAAGGAAAATCCGTAATACAGAGGCGCCCGTGTGAAAGGACCCTCAAACACACCACAAACGTGCCAAAACAGGCAGTGAAAAAATGAACAACACTCCACACCAGTGGTGGCCGGTTGTATATTTTTTTGGGGGGGCGGCAAACAGTGCACAGCCCCCCCGGGTGGTCACCCGCAACACTTACCCCGGGCAGCGCTTCCTTTCGGGCGATGGGCGGCCGGCTTCCCCTGCGTCTCCTTCTTGGCACCACAGCAGTGTACTCGCCATGTGTATCCTCTCTCCTTCTCCCTCAGTCAATAGGGTAGCTTTTCCATTCAGCCAATCAGAAAACGAGTCTCAGGACCTGCTTCCTAATTGTCCGGGAGGCAGAATTAGTGTGACAATAGCGCATATTAATTTGCTGTTGTCACACAACTGGGTGGGCTTCGGGCGCAGTGCTCTGTGCTCCTAGCCCACCCTTTTTTTAAAACCTATTAGAGCCTCAGGCTCTAATCAGGTGCTCCAAAAAAAAAAATCCCCCATTGGAATTCATGCGTCCGGCGCCATGCATGTAGATTAGGAGGCCAGACACATGGATTAGGGCTCCCTCCATGAACGGGCTGCCACTACTCCACACAACTGGAGCAACTTTGGCATGTGAATGTGTGATGCCCGGAAACATGCAAAGAAAATGCCAATGCAATTCACCAAAACGGCAAAATGTTCTATATTTTGCAAACTTTTTTGTGCAAAGTGAAAATGGACATTCTCTCATAAAACGACAGATAAAAAAGCTGTGCCCCCCCCCCCAAAAAAAAGCATTATTTCCATATCATAAATGATAAAATACATAGAAATAATAAGCCCATATCAGGAATGTTCTGCATAATTGATTAGCATAGAATAAAACAAACAAAAAAAAGAATATATACACATGTACTCACTTTTGTTGCCAGCGGTTTAGACATTAATGGCTGTGTGTTGAGTTATTTTGAGGGGACAGCAAATTTACACTGTTATACAAGCTGTACACTCACTACTTTACATTGTAGACAAGTGTCATTTCTTCAGTGTTGTCACATGAAAAGATAGAAGAAAAGATTTACAAAAATGTGGGGGTGTACTCACTTTCATGAGATACTGTATATATATATATATATATATATATATATATATCTGTGGGAAAACCAGAATTGTATTATTATTATTAATTAAAATGAAATCCCTTTACCCTGCTTGCTCACCAGTCATAGTTTAAAGTGGAGTTCCACTCCTATTTTTTTTTTTTTTGCATTATTCAGCTGCATTAAAAACAATTAATAACATTTGGAAAAAAAATTTTTTTTTTTACTCACCTTTTCATGACTGTTGCTAGGAGATCCCTCGTAATCTGCCTCTTCCTCTCCCTGGCGCCTGACATCATTTCCTTCGGCGCCCGTGCTCGCTAGTGCTCCTGGGAGATGCTTCTCATCATTTCCCAGGAGTCAGTGGGGAGCACCGAGGGCTTTGTTGCCATTACAACAGGGGCGGGCACTTCCATTGTGATGGCAACGTCAGAAGTGTACGGTGGTGCGCGAGAACGGGCGGTGCATGCTGGTCGCTCAGCTGCACCAGAGCCCGGAAGATCGTGCTTGTGTGCTTCACATTCCCACAAGCACTATGGAAACTGCCAGCAAAGATAAATATAAGATTTATTCCTCTTTGAAATCGGCAATCGAGCGCAGATTAGGCACAGAAAAGTGAGTGCTCTAAATAATCATTTTAATCAAAACATATTCATCCTAAAAAAAAAAAAAAATTGTTAACAGTGGGAACTCCACTTTAATTGAAAGCAGGTAATGTAGATAAAAACAACTTTTAGACATTATAGGAATATCTACAAATAGCCATTTGCACAGGTGTGGTTCACTGTTTCCGTCATCAGAAAACCCACCCTGAGCAATGCCAGGCAGCCATCGCTGGAGAGCATCTAATGGCATAGATCCCAACTGTCCCTGATTTGGAGGGACTGTCCCTGATTTGGAGCAATGTCCCTCTGTCCCTCATTCCTCCTCATTTGTCCCTCATTTTGGTCTGATCTATATAGATGTATAAAAAATGCACTTTTTATCTATCAAAAAGTGTTTCCCAGAGCTAAACCTTTCATCTGATTTCTAAATTGCTGTATTTGTAAATTCCAAAAGCCAATATAAAGGAACAGTAGTGGTAAAAAAGCACTTGTGGGTTTAACCAATCTTGTTTTTTTGTACAATTCTCCTTTAAGGGGGCGTGGCAGTGGGTGTGTCCAATGCCTGCATACTTTTTGCTGATAGGTGTCCCTCATTCCCATCTCAAAAAGTTGTGAGGTGTGTCTAATAGGGAAGTACATTGTAACTGCAAAGGAACTACAGGAGATCAGCAGCACTATGATACAGTAAAGGTTGGAAAAAAAAGGTGAAAAAAAAGTATTTTATTTGAAAAAATGACAATTGTTATTGCACGGGGGACTAGACAGGGCTGTCCTTTATCCCCTCTGTTGTTCGCACTCACAATTGAACCTCTAGCAGCCCTGATTAGATCTAACTCTGATATTCGAGGCTTGGAAGTAGCGTCAGTCTCTCATAAATTGTGTCTCTTTGCTGACGACGCACTAATGTTTATTACATCACCCCACACTACATTACCAAACCTTATGAGCACCTTAGATAAATTCTCTCGCATATCTGGACTTGAAGTCAACCAATCCAAATCTAAGGCCCTCGATGTGCCTCTGCCACAAGCTGACCTCGAAACATTACGTAAAAAATGTTCCCTTCCACTGGTCCTCCTCATCTATTCCCTATTTAGGGATCAAGCTAACTAAAGACTAGGGATGAGCCGAACATCCCCCTGTTCGGTTCGCACCAGAACATGCGAACAGGAAAAAAGTTCGTTCGAACACGCGAACACCGTTAAAGTCTATGGGACACGAACATGAATAATCAAAAGTGCTAATTTTAAAGGCTAATATGCAAGTTATTGTCATAAAAAGTGTTTGGGGACCTGGGTCCTGCCCCAGGGGACATGTATCAATGCAAAAAAAAGTTTTAAAAACGGCCGTTTTTTCAGGAGCAGTGATTTTAATAATGCTTAAAGTCAAACAATAAAAGTGTAATATCCCTTTAAATTTCGTACCTGGGGGGTGTCTATAGTATGCCTGTAAAGGGGCGCATGTTTCCTGTGTTTAGAACAGTCTGGCAGCAAAATGACATTTTGAAGGAAAAAACTCATTTAAAACTACCGCGGCTATTGCATTGCCGACAATACACATAGAAGTTCATTGATAAAAACGGCATGGGAATTCCCCAAAGGGGAACCCCGAACCAAAAAAAAAAAAAAAAAAAAGACGTAGGAGTCCCCCTAAATTCCATACCAGGCCCTTCAGGTCTGATATGATTATTAAGGGGAACCCCGGCCAAAATTAAAAAAAAAAATGACGTGGGGTTCCCCCAAAATTCCATACCAGACCGAAGGGTCTGGTATGGATTTTAAGGGGAACCCCGCGCCAAAAAAAAAAAAAAAAAAACGGCGTGGGGTCCCCCTAAAAATCCATACCAGACCCTTATCCGAGCACGCAACCTGGCAGGCCGCAGGAAAAGAGGGGGGGACGAGAGTGCGGCCCCCCCCTCCTGAACCTTACCAGGCCACATGCCCTCAACATTGGGAGGGTGCTTTGGGGTAGCCCCCCAAAACACCTTGTCCCCATGTTGATGAGGACAAGGGCCTCATCCCCACAACCCTGGCCGGTGGTTGTGGGGGTCTGCGGGCGGGGGGCTTATCGGAATCTGGAAGCCCCCTTTAACAAGGGGACCCCCAGATCCCGCCCCCCCCCGTATGAAATTGTAAGGGGGTACAAAAGTACCCCTACCATTTCACTAAAAAACTGTCAAAAATGTTAAAAATGACAAGAGACAGTTTTTGACAATTCCTTTATTTAAATACTTCTTCTTTCTTCTATCTTCCTTCATCTTCTGGTTCTTCTGGTTCTTCTGGCTCTTCTGGTTCTTCCTCCGGCGTTCTCGTCCAGCATCTCCTCCGCGGCGTCTTCTATCTTCTCCTCAGGCCGCTCCGCACCCATGGCATGGGGGGAGGCTCCCGCTCTTCTCTTCTTCTTCATCTTCTTCTCTTCTTCTTTTATTCTCTTCTTCTCTTCTTCTCTTCTTCATTTTCTTCTCCGAGCCGCTCCGCACCCATGCTGGCATGGAGGGAGGCTCCCGCTGTGTGACAGCGCTCCTCGTCTGACAGTTCTTAAATAACGGGGGGCGGGGCCACCCGGTGACCCCGCCCCCCTCTGACGCACGGGACATGACGGGACTTCCCTGTGGCATTCCCCGTGACGTCACAGGGAAGTCCCGTCAAGTCACCCCAAATTGTTCGCTGTTCGGCGAACTTGCGAACAGCCAATGTTCGAGTCGAACATGAGTTCGACTCGAACTCGAAGCTCATCCCTACTAAAGACCCATCCAACCTGTTCAAATCTAACTACCTCCCAATGCTCACCCAGCTATCTTCTCTACTTAATTCTTGGCTACCTCTATGCGTCCCATGGTTGGGGCGTATCGCAGCTGTGAAAATGTCCCTATTGCCAAAGCTTCTGTACTTATACAGAGTGCTCCCTATTACAGTCCCACCCTATTACCATAGGATCATACAAAACAAAGTTTCTCAAATACATTTGGGGCCCTATAAGGCCCAGAGTGGCGAGACCGGTTCTCCTCTGTAACAAGCTCTGTGGCGGCCTGGGCATTCCCAACTTTTCGCATTATTATCATGCAGCCCGTCTAGCCCAGTCAATATTATATCACGCTAAAACTGAGACACCACTCTGGGTTGCCCTCGAGGCCATTGACTTACACCCGATTAATGTAGCTCACTTACTATGGCTCCCTACATCAGCACGAGGACCCATAACCAATCCATTAACACAACACATGCTTAAGCTATGGGACAGACTGAAAACCCCCTTTAAATTAATCTCTCCACACTCCCCACTTCTATCCTATTTAGGCCACCCCCAATTTTACCCAGCTCGCACAGAGCCAGCTTCATTCCATGCCTGGGTCCAGGCGGGTCTGACACGCATTTGCGATCTAGTTAGTGGAGACTCTGTAAAATCATTCCCAAATATCCAGGAACAAGCACAGCTCCCCTACAGAGAATGCTTCCGCTACCTTCAAATTAAACACTTTGCTCAAACAATCATAAAATCCAACTCTGGGCTAGATACTCTAACTGAGTTTGAGCATATGTGCGACTCGGACCCACATGCCCCAGGTATTATCTCCCGTCTATACTCCCACCTTACATTACCGCCCCTCGATCTCCCCACCTATGCACAGCGATGGTTAAGGGACTTAGATATTAGCCTTGAAATGGATGACTGGACGACCATATGGTCTAACACAAAAAACTCATCCCAAAATGTTGTTGCTTCAGAAGCGAACTATAAAGTGTTAATGCGCTGGTATCTTGTCCCAGCTAGAATCACTAAATTTCTACCTGAGTCCTCTCCAAGCTGTTTCAGAGGGTGTGGAGACAGGGGTATGCATCTACATATCTGGTGGACATGCCCCCTGGTACAGTGTTTCTGGGCAACAGTATTCCGGATGGCATCCACCCTCCACCAAGTTACTTTACCTCCTAGCCCTACAATGGCCCTCCTTAATTATTTTCCGCAAGATTACACCAGATCACAACTCCGTCTCCTCCTTCACTTATTTACCGCAGCCAAACAGACGATTGCTAAGGCTTGGAAAACGCCCACTCTTAACATAGTCGAAATGAAGAATAGGATTACCCAAGCAATGATACATAGCAAAATTGAAGCGAGAATTCTTGATAAAGTCCCTCAACACTCCAGAACCTGGCAACCCTGGGTTGAACATTTTTTGCCCGCAGATATTGACGAAAGCCTCTTGTTACTTTAGGTGGGTCTCAGTACCACCTAGAGACTCTGAAATGGTTCTTGTGCCCGCGTGGGCCGACCGGTACCTCTCTCCCCTCTGCTTCTCTTATCCACATCTCCTTTTCTTAGACTCCCCCTTTACTACTACTTTTCCTTCTTTCACTCTTCTACCCTAACCTACCCTCCAAAGTTAAATACTGGTAATGTACTCTGTTACATGTGATAGTTTCGGTAGCCTCCCCACCACTGTTTTTGGGGAATGGCCTACACTTTATTGTAGTGAAACTGAGAACGTAGCTCCCTTTATCCATTCATGTATCTAGTTACACTGATCCAGAATGTTGCTTGATTAAGAATGTACCCGCTGTTATATTATTCAGTTTTCTTTATGCTCATGTTATTTTACCTCATTTTTATATACACTGTCAACTATTCGTATGGTACTATGTATTGAGCTTAATGTAACAGTTGTATGTGAAATTACCAATAAAATATTTGAAAAGAAAAAATGACAATTGTTAATGATACGCAGTGCAAAGAGTAAACTAAATGTCACTCTGTTAAGGTTTACATCTCCTTTAAAATGGAAACAAATACAAAAAAAAAAAGAAAAAAGATTGTGACAATTGCAAAATGTTTCTCTAATTATTTGTATGTGTGTCGATGTATAACAAAAATAAAAATAAAAAAAGTGCCTCTCTTTCTTAAAGAGGAGTTCCACCCAGGGGGGCCGTCAAAAAAAAAAAATTAAAAGTCAGCAGCTACAAATACTGCAGCTGCTGACTTTTAATTGGACACTTACCTGTCCCTGGGTCCAGCGATGCGGGGGATCGAAGCCCCGCTCGTCCCCCCCTCCGTTCGTCGGCGCCGGCATTTCAATTGTGGGCGCCGGGCTGTGGCTTCACAGCCTGGCACCCACTGCGCATACGCGAGCGGCGCCACGTGCCGTGATTGGCCGCTCAGTCACCTGGGACCTGTAATGGGTCCCAGATGATTGACAGGAGGG
Source organism: Aquarana catesbeiana (assembly GCF_042186555.1). Classification (NCBI taxonomy): domain Eukaryota; kingdom Metazoa; phylum Chordata; class Amphibia; order Anura; family Ranidae; genus Aquarana; species Aquarana catesbeiana. Next base: position 16,319,061 of record NC_133329.1, on the reverse strand, counting down.
AGGGAGCAGAGTGGAGCCCTTCCTGTGCCGAGGGGGAAGTGATGTCACCAGCCCAGGCTAAGGAACAGGCAGACTATGAGGGACCACCTAGCAACAGGCATTTAGAGGTAAGCGAAAAAAAAAAATATCCAAATGTTTTTTTGTTTTTTTTTTTAGAATTTTTCCAGGTATTTTTGTTTTTTGGGTGGAACCCCACTTTAAGATCATTTTGGTCTGGTCTGTCAGGGGTTACTATGTAAACTATCTGGTGGGGGGGAAGGGCTCAGGAAATGTTTACTCTCACATGAAACATTGTAAAAAGTAGACAAATTACAATCAGTTACAGAAGGACTTGTGTCTTTTTTCAACCTGACTAACTATGTAACTATATAACTATGTAAGATGGAGGTGATTTTAATGAATTCTACAGAAAAAAAGTACTTTTTGTATTTAATTATACTTTTTTTTAAATAGTTTGTTGTGTGCTGAAAATATCCATCCCAGACAGCTTGGAGTCATTTCCGTAATTGTCTAAATGGAAAGCGAAAGTATCTGAGATTGAGCAACTGCTACAACTGCAACTGACACAGAAAATAGAACAAAAAAACATAAAACGATAGGGAAAGAAAGCAAAGAAAAATAAAATTATCAGCAATGGACATTAGACAGTTGAAGGACAACATCAGGAACTTCAGCCTGGATGATGGAGATCTGGGCAGTCAAGGTTACACAAGAGTCCTACTACAGCTGTTTGGCTATACAGGACATGGAAAATCTTCTTTCATTAATTCCTGTAAGTACATCCTGGAAGGGGATGAGAACTTTGAAGAACACGCTGAGGCTCGAGAAACCGACCACGGACTGACCATGGTCAGAAATGCCTATCCGCTTACCAATGTGATCACCATGGTAGACAACAGAGGATGCAGCAAAATGAACGATTTTGAAAGAGCTGAAGTGTATGCCCAGTTGGGTGAGTAACATTCTGAGAGCTCCAAAGGCTACGGGACTGGCAGGCTAGCCAAAAAAAAACAAATAATGTAAAATCCAGATGATGCCCCTTAGCTCTGTAACACTTTGTTGGTCACTCCATAGAAGACCCTTATATGACTATTGTAGTCTTGGTTGTAGTAGAGGCAACTCTCCTCACTACAGATATGGCCACCTGAAGGTGAAGCTAAACAACATTGATTTAATTGTTACCCAAAACAGTTACATTCAAGGCATGCAGCGAATGATAACGGTTATATCCGAACTGTCAAGCCGTTACATGCCTGGTGTCATCACTGATCACCTGGGCAACATCACGGCAACTGCAGATCAAAGCAGAACTCTGTGATGAGCACAGGACAGCTACTCAGTGAGTTACAAAATCCAAAACTTTATTTGCTACATGTTAAAAATCACAGTGGATACAGCTAATGTGCTTCGGCTGTTATGGCCTTAATCATAGCATGAGGCTATGATTAAGTCCATTATGGCCGAAACACGTTAGCTGTATGCACTGTGATTTTTAGCATGTAGTAAATAAGGATTTGTATTTCTGAAATCAATGAGTAGCCGGTCTGTACTTATCATGGACTTCTGTTGTAGGAATGAACATCCCAGCCAAGAGCACTGGTTTCCAGCAACAAGTGGTTAATAGAGCAGCAGAGCTTGGGTTTTGTTCTCTGTTATACTGCAGATCAATCAGAGGTTAATGCAGCTTCATTGATTGTAAAGAAGAGGAGGGTTTGGTTTAATGTGATGTCTGAGCCTAGAAAAGTGGGATCCGGTCATATTGGAGAACACAGTGCCTTGGGGCCACTATGTTCTGCTCAGCTGAGCCATTACTGATTAATCTGAATGTGCATAAAATTTTCAAGCATCAAGTTGAAAAGAATGTAAGCCATGGTGGGGCGCTGTTTTTTTTTTTAAGCTGTTATGTACACTCCAGAGCTTGGAGGCAACAAGTCATCACCATAGGGGTCAGCCAGTTGACAGGGCAGCAGCTGTCAGATCTCAGTTGTGGCTCTCATCTACAGAGTCATTCTCAAAGTAAATAAGTGGGCAAATGTACCAGTTTTATATTATTATTATTTGTATTATTCAGAGCATATAAGCCTTTAATAATATGATTCCAGGTATAATATTTCTGCATAAACCCAATTAAGTCTGGTTCTCTATAAAGTGGAACTCTAAAAGTGACTGTGAGGTAAAGCCACACATTATAATTGAAGGAAGGTATAACCACTTCAGCTCTGGAAGGTTTCCCCCCTTCCTGACCATTTTTTTGCGATACAACACTGCGTTACTTTAAGTGACAATTGTGCGGCCGTGCAATGCTGTAGCCTTTTTATTCCCACAGATAGAGCTTTCTTTTGGTGGTGTTTGATCACCTCTGTGGTTTTTATTTTTTGCGCTATAAACAAAAAAGGCAGACAATTAAAAAAAAAAAAAAAATATATATATATATATATATATATATATATATATATATATATATATATATATATATATATGTTTTTTTTTTAATTTTCTGTTTACATTGGCAGATCGCCATTCTGCCTGTGTCTTGTGTAATTGTCAGGTGCCAGTGGACTTCTAGTTTTTGGTACCTGCTGCTGGACTCCCACTGTAAGGGATCACAGGGGGAGCGGGTCGCCAAGAGCACCCGTGATAGCCCCAGATCCAGAAATTTTAGATCACACACTATGTACGGAGGCTATTAGGGATGGCTTTACTTCATCCATTCTGTTAGCAATAACTTTTGCGTAGACCTGTTGGTCCGTGTTAAGGAGAGATATTGGTCTAAGGTTCTGTGGTATGATGGGATTCTTCCCTGGTTTGGGTAATGTGACTACTAGAGCTCGAAGCATTTCAGCTGGTAATGAGCCATAGGATGCCGCTATATTGAATACTTTAACTAAATGTGGAATCAGGGTTTCAGAGAAGTTATGGTAGTACTCTGCTGACTAACCATCTGGCCCATGGGATTTGTTCAGTGCCAGGGATTAAAGAACTTTTTTAATTTCTTCGGCAGAAATCTGATCATTAAGGCGCTCTAGCACTTCGGGATTAAGAGCTGGAAGTTTAACCATATCTCGGAATTCTGTGATACTTTTTGTAGATGGTTGGGCAGAATTCGGGTCTGATTTAAGGTTGTAAAGAGCACTGTAGTATTCCCTAAAAGTGTTTGCTATGTCCTTAGGGTGAGATAACTTTGCACCTGTATTAGGGTCAATTAAATGGGCTATTTTTGTTTTGGCTTGTTTAGCTTTGAGTTATTGGACTAATATCTTCCCCGCCTTATTACCAGAGGAGTAATATGAGGCTTTTAGGCGTTTAAGACCTTTCTCATAATCGTATAAAAGTACTTGTTTAAGTTCTGTTCTACAGCTCTTTAATTCTTCTATTAAAGCTTGGGTCATGTCTCTTTTATTCTGCGTTTCTAGATGGTGTATTTTAACTAACAGGGATTTAGTCACCTCACCTGCACCCTATGAATCTTTTCCCTTGCAGCGATTTGCAACAGTAGGCCTCTGATATAGTCCTTGTGAGCACATCAAATAGTAGAGACCAGAATCTCATCTGTATCATTGAAATTGAAAAATTCCTCTAGTTGTTTTCTGACTTTCTCTTCAGTTAAATCACACTTGTTTAATAATAATAATAAAAAGGTAAACAGAGTAAACATAGTCAAAACATAGCCAGAATTCAGGAACCGGAACAGATAGTCAGACAAGCCAAAATTTCAGGGAGCCAGAGAGGAGCATAGTAGAACAGTGAGCAGGATCTGGAGCCAGAAGAAATGTCAGCCAAGCAAGTCTTTAACAGGAACACAGGAGAGTGTCTCTAGGGATGTGAATTAAGTAGGCAGGACTGATAAGCAGGATATCATCAACAGCTGAGTAGCTGTGGAGAGAATGGAGCTGACAATTAGCCGACAGCTGACCTTTGAGAAGGAAGGGCTGAGCCCAGCCCTGACATCGCTCTGTCGATTATCAGTTCTATATCAGTCGCATTGCAATTGGCATATGTAGCCTGTCAAATCAGCGGCAGAAATGGACTCTGGAATGTCACGGAATTTAATATTGTTCCTGCGTGAGCGATCTTCCATATCCGCCAGTTTAGCCGCTATTCTCTGTATGTCATTTTGTTGTTCTTTGTATGCATCCACAAGATGATTGTGAGTAGAGAAGGCATCCTCCATTTTGTGTTCTGTGTGTGACATTCTTTGCTGCAGATCATGCACAGAAGCCTTGATAGGTTTCAGCATATTCACCATGTCAATGTGCAGGGAGTCTCTCAGGGAAATCAGCATGTCTTTCATATTAGTCATTGACATAGGCTGAGAAGATGAAGGAAAGTGCTCAAGAGGGGTCTGGGTGGAATGCTCTGCAGCATTCTCTTCCACATCAGAATTCTCTGCTTGCTGGGCTCCTTTAGCTTTTTTAAATTTAGATGGGCTGCGGGTAGATGGGCTGTCAGGGGGAGAGATGTCAGTGTCCCCTGTGTTTGCACAGTGTATGGCCGTACATACCGAAGTGGATGATCTGCTGGAGTCTGAGGAGTGCTCTCCTTCCTCGGCAGGCCGCGTGTGTGCTCCGGCGCCATCTTGGTACACCAGTCCATTCATGGTGGGGTAATAATCTGTCAGTTTCTGTGGGGCTAGGCGCTGTGAGCCCTGTTTGCAGAAAGCACCTAGTGCTGCATCTTTCAGGGAAGCCAAAGGTAGTCACTGGGAGTACCTCCCTTGCTGGGTATCGTAGCTTGTCGGTGGCTTGGAGCAGGAGCTCAGCTAGCAGGCAGCCGTCTTCCTCGCTGGCCAGACACACCCCTGAAAGATTTTTTTTTTAAGGGAAGTATCTGCCCTCCTAAATTAGCCCCCTCTTATCCCCACTCCTGAAACGCATTGCCGTACATGCAAATTTTGTTTGAACTATTTATATGGAAAAAATATTCTTGGACTCTAGATTTCTGGTGTGATGCATTCTCTGTGCCTTGTCAATTCCAGGAAACTTCATCCCCATCGGAGAGAAAGTTGAATGGAAAGACAATTACAGCGCTATGATGGAGGCCATCGAAAATACTGAATTGGAACCAAATTTCTCAGACTTTATTGTCCCCATCTTTGTGTACAGGTAAGTGATTCTTGTGTTAGATGAGGACTCCTTGGAGCAGATTGGTTTCCAGGAATTAGATGGTGAGCTGATCTAATGATATGTTTGCTGGTGATATGTTCAGAACTGAAGGTGAGCATGTTTTTTTTTTTTTTTGGTATTTACAAGAAAATCTTATGGTTTGGGGTCAACATTATTTTCTTTAATTACTGTTAAGCATGTAAATTTCTGTTCTCTAATTTTTTCTAGTGATCCACCTAACAAGATTACTTCCTGACATAGTGTAAGAGATACCAAGTGCAGGTATCCAGCATCAGCAGGGATGACCAGTTCAGTGTAGCTATACTTAGGAAACTGGAATCAGACTGAGTATGGTTAGAATGAAGTTTATTAACCACTTAAGGACCACCCTATAGCAGATATATATTGCTACAGGGCGGCCCTCCTGTGCAGAATCACGTATATATAGTTACATAGTTAGTCAGGGTGAAAAAAAACACAAGTCCATCTAGTTCAACCAAAAAACAAATACAATCCCATATACACATTCCTTCATCCACAGTTGATCCAGAGGAAGGTAAAAAACCCCAGCAAAGCATGCTCCACTATGGGAATGTTTGACCATTCTTCCAATATGAGGTCAGGAACCGATGTTGGACAAAAAGTCTCCGCGCCCCGTACACACGGTCGGACATTGATCCGACATTCCGACAACAAAATCCATGGATTTTTTCCGACGGATGTTGGCTCAAACTTGTCTTGCATACACACGGTCACACAAAGTTGTCGGAAAATCCGATCATTCTGAACGTGGTGACGTAAAACACGTACGTCGGGACTATAAACGGAGCAGTAGCCAATAGCTTTCAGCTCTTTATTTATTCTGAGCATGCGTGGCACTTTGTGCGTTGGATTTGTGTACACACGATCGGAATTTCCGACAACGGATCTTGTTGTCGGAAAATTTTATAGCAAGCTCTCAAACTTTGTGTGTCGGAAATTCCGATGGAAAATGTGTGATGGAGCCTACACACGGTCGGAATTTCCGACAACAAGGCCCTATCACATGATTTTCCGTCGGAAAATCTCACCGTGTGTACAGGGCATAATTCATCCCAAAAGTGTTCTATCAGGTTAAGGTCAGGACTCTGTGCAGGCGGCTCCAGGCTTTGTGAGGCCTTAGAAAAACTTAGACAGGAGGCCTCACTCACGCTCCTAAATGGAAAAATATTTAAAGCGATAAAAAAATTAACTGTATACATTGCATATATTAAGAGCTTTAAAGTGCTGGTGTCAGTGCTCTCTATCTCTATCTCAGTGCTCTCTATCTCAGTGCTGATATCAGTGCTCTCTATCTCTGTGCTGGTGTCAGTGCTTTTTATCTCATCTGGTGTCAGTGATCTTTATCTCTGTGCTGGTGTCAGTGCTCTTTATTTCAGTTCTGGTGTCAGTGCTCTCTATCTCGGTGCTGGTGTCAGTGCTCTCTATCTCAGTGCTCTCTATCTCAGTGCTGGTGTCAGTGCTCTCTATCTCTGTGCTGGTGTCAGTGCTTTTTATCTCATCTGGTGTCAGTGATCTTTATCTCTGTGCTGGTGTCAGTGCTCTTTATTTCAGTTCTGGTGTCAGTGCTCTCTATCTCGGTGCTGGTGTCAGTGCTCTCTATCTCAGTGCTGGTGTCAGTGCTCTCTATCTCAGTGCTGGTGTCAGTGTTCTCTATCTCGGTGCTGGTATCAGTGATCTCTATCTTGGTGCTGGTGTCAGTGCTCTCTATCTCAGTGCTGGTGTCAGTGCTCTCTATCTCAGTGCTGGTGTCAGTGATCTCTATCTCGGTGCTGGTATCAGTGCTTTCTATCTCGGTGCTGGTGTCAGTGCTCTCTATCTCAGTGCTGGTGTCAGTGATCTCTATCTCGGTGCTGGTATCAGTGCTTTCTATCTTGGTGCTGGTGTCAGTGCTCTCTATCTTGGTGCTGGTGTCAGTGCTCTCTACCTTGGTGCTGGTGTCAGTGCTCTCTATCTTGGTGCTGGTGTCAGTGCTCTCTATCCTGGTGCTTGTGTCAGTGATCTCTATCTTGGTGCTGGTGTCAGTGCTCTCTATCTCAGTGCTGGTGTCAGTGATCTCTATCTCGGTGCTGGTGTCAGTGCTCTCTATCTCGGTGCTGGTGTCAGTGATCTCTATCTTGGTGCTGGTGTCAGTGCTCTCTATCTCGGTGCTGGTGTCAGTGCTCTCTATCTCAGTGCTGGTGTCAGTGCTCTCTATCTCAGTGCTGGTGTCAGTGATCTCTATCTCGGTGCTGGTGTCAGTGATCTCTATCTTGGTGCTGGTGTCAGTGATCTCTATCTTGGTGCTGGTGTCAGTGCTCTCTATCTCGGTGCTGGTGTCAGTGCTCTCTATCTTGGTGCTGGTATCAGTGCTCTCTATCTTGGTGCTGGTGTCAGTGCTCTCTATCTTGGTGCTGGTGTCAGTGCTCTCTATGACCATTCTTCCAGAAGCGCATTTGTGAGGTCAGGAACTGATGTTGTATGAGAAGGCCTGGCCCGCAGTCTCCACTCTAATTCATACCAAAGGTGTTCTATTGTGTTGAGGTCAGTTGAGGTCAGTCAAGTTCCTCCACCCCAAACTCACTCATCCATATCTTTATGGACATAGAACACCTTTGGGATGAATTAGAGCTGAGACTGTGAGCCAGGCCTTCTCATCCAACATCAGTGCCTGACCTCACTTCTAGAAGAATGGTCAAACATTCTCATAGACACACTCCTAAACCTTGTGGACGGCCTTCCCAGAAGAGTTGAAGCTGTTATAGCTGCAAAGGGTGGGCCAACTCAATATTGATCCCTACAAACTAAGACTGGGATGCCATTAAAGTTCATGTGTGTGTAAAGGCAGGTGTCCCAATACTATTGGTTATGTAGTGTACCGTCCCAGAAGCCAGCATCAGGTTGAGCCTAATTACTGGGATCTGCTGGCTGCTGGGAGACACCTGCTGGTGAACACCAGAACTACGCCCTGTAGCTCTGGGGACCACAGTGCCACCAACAAAGGGGTCTTTGTTATCCGTTTACCTGGATAAACATTGTGTTCTTCTTCTACTCTTCTCCAGTGTCAGACAACAAATATCAGCTGAAGAAATGCAAGATGTGAAAACATTTATGGAAAACTGCGTAAAAATGACAGGTAACATTTTCCTGTATAAAGACCTCATGTTGGTGATATGATTCCATTACTCTTGTCCTTTAACTGTCATTCATTCTACTAACCTTGCTGCCATCTCTTCTGCCAGCATGTGATTGGCCACAATACCTGTCAGTCAGACACCAGGGGTGGGATTACTGCAGACAGCTGTAGCAGGGAAGAAAATCCTGCACTGCAACACATGAGTCCTAGAGAGGAAGTGACAGCCGTATGACCCTTATGCTGCTAAGTGAAGGAACTGGGGCAGATTTTTACCAAATATGATTTGACAATAAGGGGCGTATTTCTAAAAAAGAGCTATATGTCCGGCGACACTGCATGTACATTCATCCTATGCGAATGGGGGGCAAAAACAAATGTTATAAGACTATTTCTTTCCAGGTCGAATTTTTTTCATTTGTAATAGCAAAGTGAGACAGGAAAATACTGCATTATGGTCACTAAATGAAGCTGATGGTCATAGGGAAATGTTTTATTTTTATTTGTTTTATTATCTATCTATATATATATATATATATATATATATATATACAGTGGGGACGGAAAGTATTCAGACACCCTTACATTTTTCACTCTTTGTTATATTGCAGCCATTTGCTAAAATCGGTTCATTTTTTTTCCTCATTAATGTACACACAGCACCCCATATTGACAGAAAAACACAGAATTGTTGACATTTTTGCAGATTTATTAAAAAAGAAAAACTGAAATATCACATGCTCCTAAGTATTCAGACCCTTTGCTCAGTATTTAGTAGAAGCCCCTTTTGATCTAATACAGCCATGAGTCTTTTTGGGAAAGATGCAACAAGTTTTTCACACCTGGATTTGGGGATCCTCTGCCATTCCTCCTTGCAGATCCTCTCCAGTCCTGTCAGGTTGGATGGTAAACGTTGGTGGACCAACATTTTTAGGTCTCTCCAGAGATGCTCAATCGGGTTTAAGTCAGGGCTCTGGTTGGGCCATTCAAGAACAGTCACGGAGTTGATACTGATGCTGCCACCACCATGCTTCACTGTTGGGACTGTATTGGACAGGTGATGAGTAGGGATGAACCGAACACCCCCCTGTTCGGTTCGCACCAGAACATGCGAACAGGAAAAAAGTTTGTTCGAACACGCGAACACCGTTAAAGTCTATGGGACACGAACATGAATAATCAAAAGTGCTAATTTTAAAGGCTTATATGCAAGTTATTGTCATAAAAAGTGTTTGGGGACCCGGGTGCTGCCCCAGGGGACATGGATCAATGCAAAAAAGTTTTAAAAACGGCCGTTTTTTCAGGAGCAGTGATTTTAATAATGCTTAAAGTCAAACAATAAAAGTGTAACAGACCTTTTGATTTCTCCCATAGACTTTTAAAGGGTGTTCCGTGGCATTTGAATTTGCCGCAAACACCCCAAATTGTTCGCTGTTCGGCAAACTTGCGAACAGCCAATGTTCGAGTTGAACATGAGTTCGACTCGAACTCGAAGCTCATCCCTAGTGATGAGCAGTGCCTGGTCTTCTCCACACATACCGCTTAGAATTAAGGCCAAAAAGTTCTATCTTGGTCTCATCAGACCAGAGAATCTTATTTCTCACCATCTTGGAGTCCTTCAGGTGTTTTTTAGCAAACTCCATGCGGGCTTTCATGTGTCTTGCACTGAGGAGAGGCTTCCGTCGGGCCATTCTGCCATACAGCCCCGACTGGTGGAGGGCTGCAGTGATGGTTGACTTTCTACAACTTTCTCCCATCTCCCGACTGCTTCTCTGGAGCTCAGCCACAGGGATCTTTGGGGTCTTCTTTACCTCTCTCACCAAGGCTCTTTGCCCCTGATAGCTAAGTTTGGCCGGACGAACAGCTCTAGGAAGGGCTCTGGTCTTCCCAAACGTCTTCCATTTAAGGATTATGGAGGCCACTGTGCTCTTGGGAACCTTAAGTGCAGCAGAAATTTTTTTGCAACCTTGGCCAGATCTGTGCCTTGCACAATTCTGTCTCTGAGCTCTTCAGGCAGTTCCTTTGACCTCATGATTCTCATTTGCTCTGACATGCACTGTGAGCTGTAAGGTCTTATATAGACAGGTGTGTGGCTTTCTTAATCAAGTCCAATCAGTATAATCAAACACAGCTGGACTCAAATGAAGGTGTAGAACCATCTCAAGGATGATCAGAAGAAATGGACAGCACCTGAGTTAAATATATGAGTGTCACAGCAAAGGGTCTGAATACTTAGGACCATGTGATATTTCAGTTTTTCTTTTTTAATAAATCTGTAAAAATGTCAACAATTCTGTGTTTTTCTGTCAATATGGGGTGCTGTGTGTACATTAATGAGGAAAAAAATGAACATAACCACTTGCCTACTGGGCACTTAAACCCCCCTCGTGACCAGACCAATTTTCAGCTTTCAGCGCTCTCACACTTTGAATGACAATTACTCAGTCATGTAATACTGTACCCAAATGAATTTTTTGTCCTTGTTTCATAAAATAGAGCTTTCTTTTGGTGGTATTTGACCTTTGGGTTTTTTATTTTTTGCGCTATAAATGAAAAAAGACCGAAAATCTTAAAAAAAAAATGCATTTTTCATAGTTTCTGTGATAAAATTTAGCAAATTATTAATTTTTCTTCATAAATTTTGGCCACAATTTATACTGATACATATCTTTGGTAAAAATAACCCAAATTAGTGGATTTTTTTTTTTTTTTTATTGTTTTTTTTTAACCCACAACATTGTCATTGTAATAGGTTATTTCTCTCACATGGCATGTATATACCACATATGTGGGACTTTTTCACAGCCTGGCCACATAGAGAGACCCAACATGCAGGGAGCGCCATCACGTGTTCTAGGAGCATAAATGACACATCTAACTTGTTGACTATCTATTACATTTTTGAAGGCCCTGGAGCACCAGGACAATGACACATGACACTGACGTGGCACTGATGACAGATGGCACTGATACATGGCACTGATGACACTGATGTGGCACTGATGACAGACGGCACTGATATGTGGCACTGATGACACTGATGTGGCACTGATGACAAATGGCACTAATATGTGGCACTGATGACAGATGGCACTAATACATGGCACTGACAGATGGCACTAATACATGGCACTGATGACACGTGACACTGATGACAGATGGCACTAATATGTGGCACTGATGACACGTGGCACTGATGACAGATGGCACTGATGACACAAGGCACTGATGACAGATGGCACTAATACGTGGCACTGATGACAGATGGCCCTGATACGTGGCACTGATGACACGTGGTACTGGTGACAGATGACACTAATATGTGGCACTGATGACATGTGACACTGATGACAGATGGCACTGATATGTGGCACTGATGACACGTGACACTGATAACAGATGGCATGTGACACTGACAGGTGGCACTGATGACAGATGGCACTAATATGTGGCACTGATGACAGATGTCACTTATACGTGGCACTGGGGACAGATGGCTGTGGGGACAGATGGCAGTGGGGACAGATGACTGTGGGAATAGATGGCACTGATGTTTTTTTTGACTCACGCTGCAGCGGTTAGTGCTCCCTCCTCACACGCTGTCTCTGTGTGAGGAGGGAGAGCCAGCGATGAGAGATGAGCTCATATGTTTACATATGAGCTCATCTCTCATTGGCACCGCCGATCGAGCTGTAAACGGCCGCTGTGATTGGCCGTTTACAGCGATCTTTGACTGGCTGTGTCCAATGGACACGGCCAGCACAGAACTTCCCCGATGTGCGCCCGCGGGAGCGCGCATTGTGGAAGTAAACATGAGGACGTCCAGGGATGGCCTATCGGCAATTGGCGTCCATGCTGTAGCCATCTTTCAGCTATAGCGCGGGCGCGAAGGGGTTAAATGATTTTAGCAAATGGCTGCAATAAAACAAAGAGTGAAAAATTTAAGGGGGTCTGAATACTTTCTGTCCACACTGTATATATATATATATATATATATATATATATATATATATATATATATATTCACGTGTGTTTGAGATTTTGTTTGGGGTGCACACCCTAAGGCAATAGGCTGCGCACACGTATGATCTCATAATCCATATGTATGACGTACATCTGTACTTGCACTGTTTATACTGTAAAACCCTATTCAATGTAGCTACTATGCTTGAAAATGAGCCTATTCTAATATGTGATGTTACATTTGTTGTTCACTTTTCCAAATTCAATAAAAAACATTGAACTGAAAGTATAAATAAAGGCAAATCTTTTTTTCTTTTCTTTTTTTATCCTGTTTGTGAAAGTAAAAGAGAATCCCAAATTTTGGGTTGTCCAGAAAAGTAATAGAGTGGAAATCTTCCAATTTTGGTGACCTGGGGTGCCCCAATGATTTCCCATTATTTTCAGGGATTTCCTCTCATTTCTTGTTTTGGCTATGGGACAGGAAGTGAATGGAAATCTCCCCAATGGGATAAAGATGGGAAAAATAAATCTTACAGAGGTTATAACCCTCCCCCCTTACTCTATCTAAAATGAAAAAAAAAAGGCTTTGCCTATAGTCCTACTTTATTATGATAAACTTAAAAAGTTATTAAATAAATGAAAAAGATCTAAAAATACTTTGTTGATCAAGGTAAAAAATGGGATAGTATTATAGGCCTCTCTTAACCCAATGTGACATTTTCAGCATCTGATACTAGTGGGTGGGAGTACTACAGACCGCGGAGGTAGGGAGGAAAATACTAAAAACTAAAAACTTTGAGATGCTCACTACATTCTCTTATTCAGGTGTCTTTCCCATCATTGTCCTCACCTTCAAAATGAAAGGAGATTACCAGGTAATTGAGAAACAATTTAGACTCATAGGTGCGGAGACGGTGATCGCCATTGAGAATTATACAACGGAGAGCAATATAAAAACTCTGGAAAGAACCACCGACATCCTGATGGTGATAGACAGCGCCTTGAGGAATGTCAGATTCCGCCTGGAACAGCCAAGAGACCCGAGAAGAGAACGGATAGAGAGGAAGAAATTTATGTACAACTACATTCATCAGATCCAACTTCAGCATGAGAGAGAAAAACAGGAGATAGAAAAAAGTGAGAGAGAAAAAGAGGGAAAAAAACAGGAAGAGGAAAAGAAAGAGAAGTGTACACTATTGTAACATTCCATTACATCGCATTGCATTCCATTACATCACATTGGGAGCTGAAGGAATGTTTAAATACAACTGTTTATAAAGCAAAAAAACTTCTTCAGGTATAAATTTCAGGCTCATACTGTAGATGTACTTATATCTAAACCAGCCACCAAAAAAAAGCCCCATTACGATCAGGTTTTTGGCCATTTTGACAGGCAAAGCTTTGACAACTTCCTCATATTGCCAAGGTTTGCCCTCATATTTCTGCCTCTTGCACATTCCTATTGCCCAGTAAGGAAGCCCATCTTAGTGATAAGCCAATTGAATTTGGTGGAACTGGTGTCTAGAAGGCTTAAGAAATGTCTATCAGAACAGCCCGCATTCAGGTGCAAATGTCTTTCTTTTGGTTTAATGGAGCCTTAACAACAAATATGTTTTTAAACCAAAAGAAACATACAGTGGAACCTTGGTTTACGAGTAACGCAGTTAACAAGCGTTTTGAAAAACAAGCAACTTTTTTTTTTAAATTCTGACCTGGTTTGCAAGTGTTGTCTCGCAAAACGAGCAGAATTCAAGCTAATGGGGGCGTGCAGTACCACATTTGGTCAGAGGTTCGGGGGCACCAGGGACACTCGGAGCGGTTCTGAGCCGTTTGGAAATATTCGCAATCACTCGGAAATACTCCAAAACACCTGGAAATACTCCGTTCCCGAGTGTTTCCAAGCCTTTCCAAGGCTTTCTGAGTTCAGCCAAGCTGTCCCCGAGTATTTCCAAGGCTCCCCACCTCTGGCAACATGCGGTATTGCATGTAATAGAAGTCAATGCGGAACTAATTATCTTTGTTTCCATTGACTTCTATGTGAAAACTGGCTGTGATATGGGAGTGCTTTGGATTACAAACATTCTCCTGGAACGGATTATGCTCGTAATCCAAGGTTCCACTGTATTTGCGCCTGAATGCAGGCTGTTTGCTCCGTCTGCACGTTCTCATGTGAGATAAATGCACAAAAATGGTGCCCAACAAATATTAAAAACCACGCAGTACCAAAAAGTGTGGTACTGTGCTACATTAGGTTTTTGGCATGCACAAACACATATGTGTTAGCAAAGACCCGTAGGGGTGTCATCATAGGTGTGCACAGCCTAATGCATTAGGGTGTGCACCCTTAAGCTCAAACACACATGAATGTGTATGTATCTACATATATATGACCCCAGCACATTGATCTCCCTGCTGGCACAGTGAAAGAGAAAAGGATAAACACTTCTCTTATGGCAGAACCGGTAAGAGGGAGATCTTTCCCATGATCCTGTTGCTACACAGAGCGATAACACTAATGTGCATGGGGGATTAGGGTGTGCCTGGGCACACCCGGCATACCCTGTGTGCACGCCTATGGGTGTCATTAAGAGTTAAATCTACCATCATACATCTGCAAAAGGGCAGTGCACATGTGTAAATGAAGCCTAGGACAAGGTCCTCTGACATCCAAGTCAAGAATGCCAATGTACAACCCCATCTTTAATTCAGTGCTACTAATATACTACTACTAATTGAATGAGTTAAAGTTATTGTAAAGGTTGCAACTTTAAAGAAAAAAAACAAACATGTCATACCTACTCTGTGTAATGATTTCGCACAGGGTAACCCCAATCCCCTTTTTTTTTGGTCCCCGCTAGTGGTCCTGACTCCTTTGCCCAAGTCTCTTGCTATGGGTCACTCCTGAGCCATGCTCCAGTGAATGGACACTGGTCATTCACACACACACAGGGTGTGGCTTGGCCCCACCCCCACTGTCTCCTTATTGGCTCACTAGCTTTGATTGACAGCAGCAAGAGCAAATGGCTCCCGCTGCTGTGTGAGTCAATGAGGAGAGAGAAACCTGGAAGAACTGTTTCTCTTGTGAACTTCTCTGAATCAAGATGGGATTCACATAAGTATTAGGGGGGGGGGCTGGGAGGGGGAGCTGCACCCAGAAGGATTTTTACCTTAACGCACAGAAAGCATGAAGGTAAAAAACCTTCTGCCTTTAGAACTGCTTTCATGTAAATAATAGGGGAAACTACAATTTTAACTACAAGTTTTAGGTTTAACCGCTTCAGCCCCGGAAGATTTTACCCCCTTCCTGACCAGAGCACTTTTGTGCGATCCGACACTGCGTCGCTTTAACTGACAATTGCGCAGTCATGCAATGTTGCACCCAATCAAAATTGACGTTCTTTTTTTCCCCACAAATAGAGCTTTCTTTTGGTGTTATTTGATCACCTCTGCGGTTTTTATTTTTTTCACTATAAACAAAAAAAGACCAAAAATTTTGAAAAAAAAACAATATTTTTTACTTTTTGCTATAATAAATATCCCCCCAAAAATATATAAAAAACAATTTTTTCCTCAGTTTAGGCCGATATGTGTTCTTCTACATATTTTTGGTAAAAAAAAATCGCAATAAGTGTTTATTGATTGCTTTGTGCAAAAGTTATAACGTCTACAAAATAGGGGATAGATTTATGAAAACAAAAAAATGTGGCGCTAAAAATAATGTCCTTTATTGAATAAACCTACCAGAATAAAAATCTAGAGGTCTATTGCACAATAAAGATTTAGTGAAAAAAACACTCAAAAAAAGTGAGTGTAAAGCAATGTATATATAAATGAATATTAAACCCAAATATATATATGTGTGCATTTGCAAGGTGTCAGCCTATATTTGACATAAAGACAATACCTGTGAATGGGCAAGTAACTAGGTGTAATTCACTGATATATGGTATCAGATGGCACAGGATACCAGAATAGATGAAAAACTCCTAACAATTGCAAAATTATATAAAGTGGTATGACCCACCCAAAAACGTGACAATATATAAAGTGAATATACACAAAAAAATTATATTATATAAAGTTGGTGACAACAGGAATAATACCCTCATATAATATATGTGAGCAATGACTCAAATAGTGTGACTACAGTGGGTGCTATCTCCAACTCAAAAATGAGTGTAATCAGTTTGAAGCATTTAAATGGGAGATAAATTGTCCAAAATGTTCATATGGGCGTATATCAAATGCTGGTATGAAAACAACTTCAATGCCTTCAGTATGCATGTGGGGTTGATCTCATCAGTATACCGAGGTTGAGGTGGACATTGAGGTAACATGGAACAAGGGTATCTAATTTATAAATGGAAAGGTTGAAATACCCTTACCGGGACAGGTGGACTCACAAGCCAAAGGCTGTGAGTCAGACAAGCTTATACCGGGATCTCGTAGGGATGGTTGACCCAGAGAGGATGGATGCAGAGCTGTATCCGGAATCTATGGAAATTTGTAGTAATTACTCGCCATCCGTCCAAATCAGATGTTCACAGACTTGGGACTTCCATGGTTATACAGCTATGTAAAAATTTGCGAACCCCGGTCAGCGGTCCTCCCATATAGGGTATATCTCTCAAAAGGAAAAAAGGAAAAAATGCTTCCACATGGTGTGAATCCGCATAAAAAAGATTTTAATAAAATTCTAATAAAATTCTCTGACTCCCAAATAGACAGGGACCAGGTACAGATTGACAGAATAAAAAAGCGGTTAAGTAAATAGTGGCTCAGCAAGCATATCGAATCCGACGCGTTTCGTCCGCATAGACTTCAACTGGGGCATTTTCAACTGGAGATTTATGGCATTTTTATTTTTTATTTTTTTTATTAGTAATGGCGGCGATCTGCTATTTTTTTATCGTGACTGCGACATTATGTCGGACACATCAGACACTTTTGACACTATTTTGGGACCATTGTCATTTATACAGCGATCAGTGCTATAAAAATGCCCTGATTACTGAGTAAATGACACTGCCAGGGAAGGGTTTAAACACTAGGGGGCAATCAAGGGGTTAAGTGTGACCTAGGGAGTGATTCTAACTGTGGGGGGAGGGGCTACCACTGACATGACAGTGATCACTGCTCCCGATGACAGGGAGCAGTGATCTCTGTCATGTCACTAGGCAGAACGGGGAAATGCCTTGTTTACATAGGCATCTCCCCGTTCTGCTGCTCCATGACACGATCTCGGAACACCGGCGGACATCGAGTCCGGAGCATGCGGCGTGCACGCGCACCCACAGTGCCGCGTCTTAAAGGGGTTGTACCCATTTGCGCAGCCGTGCCATTGTGCCGACGTATATCGTCGGGCGCTGGTCCCTTTTGTCCTCGGCTCCTCCTCCTTCCTGTATACAGACAGGGGGAGGAGCCGGGGAGGAAGAACACCGATGTGCATGATCTGAGGTATGTGATTGTTATACTATAGTATGATGAAGAGGAAACTTGCAGGGGGTTGGCAAACTAACAAAGATGAATGGGAGGAGAAAGGAATTGTGCTACAAGGGGGAGTTGGATATAAAATCTGACCATCCCCCTCTGAAGTCCTCTCTTCTCCCAAAGCGCCCCCAAGCACATACAGTATCATATCACTCACTACCCCCCACCCCCAAATCAAGGACATACTCGCTTGTATAAAGGGGATAATCATGGCATCTGGGCACCCTGCTAAAGATGCAGGGCAATCGCCCCAGGTGCCCACACTAGTGCCCCTCCTGCAAGCAAGTTAGTGGAGCCAGGTGATGGAACTTTTTTCTGCACTGGGCTCCAGGACTTAGGGCCAGTTCACACACTGTGCATTCCTGTGTGATTCACATGCATTCCAGGTGCAGCGCCATTTCAGCCCATTCTTCTGAATGAGCTGAAATTGTGCCAGACCACACCAAGAGTTATAAGGCACACAGGAATAGGATCCCCTGGTACTACTGTACCATACAATCCGGTGCAGGTAAACGCATTACATGTGTGACCTGCTTTGTGTCATTAAGCTAACATTGACACCGACTGCAGATCACAACTGTAGTACGTTTGGAATGCGGTGCGGGAAACGCACACACGAACGCTGGTTTCTTGTACTGCATGCTGGTGTGAATTGGCCCTTAGTCCGGATTTGCAGGATTTGGTTCTGATCTCAGGAAGGTCCCACAAAAAGCGGAACATTTGGGAAGCATTGATGTGTTGATTACGGTAATTTGGATTAGACGGGGAGAGGATTTGTGTCGGGAGATTTTGTACTGGGAAGTGGGATTTGGATGGGAAATGTGGAGCGATCTTGTGCTGGCGTGGGGGGATTTGGGGGAAAGAGGATTTGTGCTGGGAAAGATGGGGGGAGAGGATTTGACCCAGGATTGGGGGGGCTGTGCTGGAAGGGAGGACTTGGAAAAGAGGATCTGTGCTAGAAGTCGGTAAAGGATTTTTACTGCGAAGAGGGATTGGGTGGATTTGAAGAGGGGGAGAAGGGTTTGTGCAATAATGGGGGGGGGGTCTGTTCTGTAATGGGGGAAGAAGGGGTTGTGCTGTAATGGGGGGTATGGATTTGTACTAGAAGTGGGGAGAGGATTTTTGCTGGTAGGGGATTTGGGGGAGAGGATTTGTGCTTGAAATGGGGAAAAGATTTAAACTGGGAGGAAGATATATACTAGATTGGGGTAGAGAGAATTTGTGCTGGGGGGGATTTATTCTGAGAGGGGTATTGGGGGGGAAGGAGGTTTTGTGCTAGAAGGGGGGGAATTGAGGGGTGTGGGCATAAGTGCTAGGATGGGGAAGAAGGGGCGATTGTGCCTGGATTGGGGATTTGGGGAGGAGGATTTGTGCTGAAGAAGAGGGAAGGAGATTTGTGTTTGGAGGGGGGATTCATTATGGAAGGGGGAGAGAGGATCTGTGCCAGGGAGAGGGGGGTTGTACAAATTAGTGCTAATTATTCTTTTTGGATGGGTGGGAGTGACGATTTTGGCTGAAAGTTGTGGGGGAATTTGCACTCTCTGTACCACTACACTGTGCATTACACTGTGGAGGAGAAGGGAGGGGGTGGCAGCACCAAAGTGCACCTTCGCTGTGTAGAAAATCCTTGCACTGGCCCCGTCTTTCACCTTCCTCTCCTCTTTCTGGCCATGGATTTCACTTTGTCTGACTTTAGTGAGGGCAGCCAGCTGGAGCATCCATCGATCTCTGGAGGAGCATGGGGGGGGGGGGGAAGGGGTCAGTTTTCCATATCATTGAAAGTGGAAGTAAAAGAAAATCCCACATTTTAGGTTGTCCCCAGAAAAGTAATATAGGGGAGCCTTAGGGCCTGCACTCTCACACCTGTCTGCTTCAGTAATCTTTCCTCAAGCATGGCTCCACCCCAGCCTTTAACTGGGAACATTATTTTAACCTGTGCACTGGAAGCCAGCCTCGCAGGAGGGGGATCAGGACTTTGACAGGAGTCCCACCACTACTGGGGAGGAGAAGGATCACAGCTGGGATGTGAGTTTATCTTATAGAGGAGCAGTACAAAGTTTTCCGTTGTAGTATAGAGTAGGAGTTGGGATGGGTGCTGTGCTGGTAATGAGTACAGTACTGTTCCAATAGAGATATGCAGGATGGTGTAGAGGCAGCGGTATATCCTAGGGAGGGTGGAGGCTCAGGTACCCTGCCAAATGTGCCCATCAAGTGGGTGTCAGATCCAGCTACATGATTTCTACTGTCTGCTAGCACATGTTCCATATTAGTAGCTAGGAATTCCTGTAAGATCCACTCTCAATAGCCAACATACGCTCCTGATGTGCGCATGTGAGAGGGGAGGGTTACCATCCTCCAAGTGCCTTTCTTTTTTTTTATTCTGCCAACCTGACCCCCCTTCCTGCCATCTAGCTCACCACCCACAGCATACATCATCAGGACCCACCCCCTCCTCTGCCTGGGGGAGACAGGAGGTGAGAAGGACGTGGGAGCCGATCGCAGGGTCGAGGCAGTGGCTGCACGGCTCACATCACTCCGGAGGATTCCGGAAAGTCCGGCCGTGTGTAGGCAAGTCTGGCCGTTCAGAAAGTCCGGCGGTAGTCCGCCGGAAGTCTGGCAGCAAGTACGTCGGACCTAGCTTTCCAGAAAGTCCGACCGTGTGTACGCGGCATTAGACTCTGCGCCCTGGGGAATCTCATGCTCTAGCTCCCAGTGTGATCTGTGTCGGACCTGCTTTCCTGAACCACCCAGAGCCCCATTTGCGACAGTCAGCCATAAGGTCCACTACCTTAGCGATGCACTCCTGACCCCAGCGGCGTGAATCTGTCACCTGGCCTCAGGTGATCTGACAGAAAATCTCCGTAATATGACACAGATGGTGAAAAAAGAAAAAACTGACCATCCCTTTGAAAAAATGAATAAAAAAAAGTTTTACCCAATGTATAGTTCTGCTTTATATTCACAAAACACTGAGAAAGGAATGATATGGCCCCACCCGGTGGACCTGTGTGAGAATTACTCTACAGTCAATCCAGTGAAAATAATACTAGGTTCAATTACCACTCGTATAATGTTATAGGGTCTTTCGATGTACAAGGTCATATTGTGAAAACTTACTGTGATTGTACTAAATCAGCATCTGTTCTTAATTTTTCATAATGAATGTTTCATTTTTGATTGTCTTTTGTACTAACGAAGTGTAAACAAATTTTAGTTATATGGAAATTGCTGCATGAATGGTGATGTACTTCTAGAAAAGTCCCACAGGTATCTTTAGTTTGTTGCACATGCTGTGGATGTTGGTACATCACCCTATGTACCAGATCACAAATCAATACAGTATATGACTTTTTAGCGTTGCCATTAGGATTTTTAGAAGCAATCTAAAGTTGACCTATCAGCCTTTATAAATGGAATAACACATGGCTAATTGGGGGTCATTGCATCCATTTGGGGATCTGGCAGACTGGAGCACTGAAAATCAGAACGTTCTTTAGCTGGTTGCAACAGATCAATGCTTCATACTAACAATTGGGGAAAGCTGGGAAAAAAGCGTTCTCTATATGGCCATTGTAAACATAATATGCTTTTGAGTCTGGCAGTCCCGGAACCTGGAGATGGCCTTTCTATATACAGAGCCCTCGACAATAATTCATAATTCTTGATATGATATTGGTACATTAATAGCAACAAAATATCAGAATATAGCAGAAAATATTGGCCACATGCAAACCACGCACATGACTACTTCTTAGGAAGGTACCACCTATCACATGTATATCATGTCTGGTCTGGTTAAAAAGGTAATTTATGTTGGATGATCAAATATTGGTTATTCTATTGTAAAATATGATCATTGGAAAATGATGCTTTTAGGAAAATAGTATCTGGAGGAGGGTCTGCTGACTACCACAAAGCATTTTCACACCCCTTAGCCCCTCCTTCCTTAGCTTCTTTGATTGGTCATGTTATCTCTACCAATGTACACCTCATGGGCCACAAAAAGCTGTTGCATCTGCATTTTGGGAGTTCTCTTTTTCCATTGAAATGATACATCCCAAGAGATTTATTCTGAGGGCCAATAGTTCTGTTATACTGGATTGGATTTATGCCACATTGAATCAAAGTCTACAGTATGCTCAGAACAGTCTTGTCCACTGGGCAAGTCCCAAAGCGTGAGAAGATGTCCAAACGGCTGACACATTTCTGAGGAAGAGGAGATATCCCTCAAACACGTCAGCTGTTTGGTCATCTTCTTGCGTTTTGGTACTTGCCCAGTGGATGAGACTATTCTGAGCATACTGTGGACTGCTATGTGCCCGTTTTATGTTGCCGCTTGTGAGTATATATCTATACTTTTTATATTAATAAAGCAAACACTAAAAAAATGCGCTATGTGTGTGCACCCTCTGTCTCTTGTCTTTGCAATGCATGAAGGTAAAACATATTAAGCCTTTAAAATAATTTTAGATCTTATTCCTAATGCAGTAAGCAAGAACTTAAATAATTCTTTTCACTTTAAAGAGCACTACTATATTTTAGCCTCTGCCATATGTCTGGGGTTACAGTATGTATTACAGATGATTCTTCTAATCAGAATTGTTATATCAGAATTTTGTGAATGATGCAGTATTCACTGTGTCCTGACCCTGGAGTGCTGTCCCTGGTCACCAGCCTGACCTTAAAGTGCACAGGGTGATTAGGGTGTGCCCAGGCACATCCAGCAAACCCTGTGTGCATGCCTATGTGCATGTTTCCGCTAAAAATATGCATAGATTACTAATTGGTACTTAGAATAATGACCCGTGGTCTGAAAAACCTCCGCACAGGGTGAGGTTGAGATTGCTATCATCACATAACTGTGACAGTGGCAGGTTTGTGACCCGATGTTGAGCACATTTTGGTGGCAGAGGTGGGATCTGACATTTCTGTTGTCATCTATTCATACCAACAGCTGGAATTACAGACTGCTGTTGTATATGGATAGCCAAAATGTGTTTATTAGTTTTAGATATTTATGGAGTTTACATCTTCACAGGAGGAACTTGCAACAACTATACGCCCTTTCCATTATACTGATTGGTACCTGAAACGTGATCTGACCAACTCCTTAGGCAAGCTTAAACTACCAGTTATGAAAGAACCCCCTGCTCTAGCTCTTTCCTAGGACCCCAAGCTATAGGGATCTCCCAGCCTTTTACGACCTCCATTCTATTCACAGATAGCTCTGCTTAACAATCCAGCTGCTGCGTGACCCTCTGAGATTCTCACTGGGTTATGTTCTGATTTACTTCCACTCTAGAGGGTACATCATTCAGGGCTGCTGACAGGGCAGTACAACCAACTTTATCACTTCCCCACACCCGCTTGCATACTGGAGTGTAAAGTTAAATGTTCCTGGGCTCCCTCAAGTCAACAGAGGAGCCCAGGAGATGACAACACAGGAGGGACTTTTTTTCTATTTTCGGGCAAAGGCAAATAATCTTGTGGCGCGTGTAGCTCTATAGAGTTGTGGTATTAAAGGATGTTGTTTCAGACATGGGGCACAGCTGGCCCCCCCCCACCCTCTTCTATTGGCTCACTGGCTTTGATTGACAGTAGTGGGAGCCAATGACTCCTGCTGCTCTCATGCACATCACTGGATCGAGAGGGGGCTCAGGTAAGTACACAGATGATTATTTTTACCTTCATGCTTAGAATGGGTGAAGGTAAAAAAACCTTCTGCCTTTACAAGAAGTGACGTCAACGTGGCTAGCCCAATCAGGTGGCCGGAGTCCCTGAACCTGGAAGGAAGACTGGGCGAAGATGGAAGACTCTGCATCGGTGATAGCACGCCTCTGGAAAGCTTCATTTAAAGGTAGGTCTTTCATAATGTGCTAGTATGTGGTGCATACTAGCACAATATGATACTGCCTTCTCTTACAGAATTTAATACTGCTTTAACAGACAAAGCTGTCCAGACAAAGTAGCAGTTAGAGGTTTAAGATAAAACATTTACCACTGTCAGGGGTGCTTACAATGATCAGTTTTTATTCATTTATGAAGAACCTTTATCCCAAAAGAAAAAAAATAACTGTAACTAATTAAAAGGTTCTAGACTTAGCTTCTGTCTGCTAGTCAAGTCTATTTAAATCTGCTAGCCTAACACTTCCCTCCCTCTACAATGTAAACCCCTTTTTGACAAGTTTTCCTGACACCAAGAGATAAAAGGTGACAGGGGAGGGAGCTCCAGCACACAGGCTGTGATTGACAGTCTCAGTTCTGTTCCTTTGTGCTGTGTGAAGGTGGATGTGTGCTTTCCCTCCAATCAGCTGACAGAGTTCTCCTCACTGAGCTCTGCAATGTTTAATTTCAGCTCTCTGTCCCCTTTTTTCTGAACTCTCAGAAAAGCTTTATAAATTCTGGACTTTGAACTGCAGATAAATAGATACAATTTATATAGGAGGATTTGTTTCATCTCTGTGTATCACCTGAGGATAGTCACTTCCCTGGTTATATAGTGGTTGGCCTAAAGTGGTTGTAACCCCTGGAAGAGGTTACAATCACTTTAGGCATTCACTTACAGCTGATGTCTGGGATTTCCTTACCCCCCCATTCACAACAATTTTAACAAATAAAAAATGCTCTTTATACTCACCTAAGGCTGAGGTCATGTCACACTTCAGTCCCGAGTCTTCTCCCTTCTTCTCCTTAAAGTGGGCAGGAGCCTTCTTTGGTGTCCCTGTCAGTGAGAAGGAAGGGGTCAGATATGGCAACACATCCTTTACTCATTAGAAAGCCCAGCGTTTATTTACAAACAAAGGTGTCATACAGTGGCAGCTGGTGCTCAATATTTTGGGGGGTGGCAAACCAACATTACCCCCCCCACTGGCGGGAGACAGGGGGTGGAGGGCGATCCCCCCCATGCGGGAGACGAAAGAACAGGAAGGCATCCTGTCACGTCTACCCGAACACAGGTGCCAGACACCAATAGCAGCCCCTTTTCCCATAAGGCAAGCAGGCCTACCGGTAGTCGGTTGCCCCCAGGACTTATACACAATGCTATAGTGCCTGGCTACCACACCAGGGCAGGTGCAAACTGAGCAAAGCAAACTGGTACTTGTGGTTGGCAGACAGGCAGAGTGCTTCTATGACAGTCCAGGTTAAAAGGCAGGCTGAGTTTAGGGAATAGTCCAATAATCCGGTCCAAGAGAGCTCCGCCTCTTGACCACTCCCTCAGGACCAGTGAATAGCATAAATGAAAGGCCTAGTTAGGCCCCACCCCATTCTCTGCCTCCGTGCAGCATCCGGCTGGGTTGAGCCTCTCCCAGTGCAAAGTCCCAGTGCTCAGGCTGCTAAAATGCGCTATAATCTGGGAGCCCCTTCTGTGGGTCTTATTAGGGCCCCTGCAGTGTTTCCTCTTTAGGAACTAAATCTGCTTTTAAAATTGGTAAATGCAACGCTTGTGGAATATGGGGGGCCAACTATGCTTTATCTCTCTCTTGGCCCCTTGTGCCATACAGGGTCGCCTGTACCTTTTACCTATGTCTCCCTCTTTTGTCTTTCATTACCTTTCCCATTTCTTGCTGTGCTCTGCAGGTGTTGCATGTGTGTGTGTAGGTATGTGTGTATATGTATGTATGTATCTATATGTGATATGGGTGTGTGTGTATACGTATATACACGTTAAATAAAACAAAAAAAAAAAGTATGTGGATGTGTGGGTATACATATGTGTATGTATTTATATGTGTGTAGGTGTATGTAAATACATATATGTATTGTAGGGGATCAGAGGGGTGAAAGGCCGGTTCAGAGAGTTCAGTGCAAAAAAATTGCCTTATTCAGCAAAACAAACAGAAGAAACGACAGGCTTGTCTTGTCACACAGGTGCAGAGTAGGGATGAGCCGAACACTCCCCCCCGGTTCGGTTTGCAGCAGAACATGCAAACAGACCAAAAATTTGTGCGAACACGCGAACCCTGTTAAAGTCTATGGGACGCGAACGTGAAAAATCAAAAGTGCTAATTTTAAAGACTAATATGCAAGTTATTAAAAGTGTTTGAGGACCTGGGTCCTGCACCAGGGGACATGGATCAATGTAAAAAAAAAGTTTTAAAAACGTCAATTTTTTCGGGAGCAGTGATTTTAATAATGCTTAAAGTAAAACAATAAAAGTGTAATATTCCTTTAAATATTGTACCTGGGGGGTGTCTATAGTATGCCTGTAAAGTGGTGCACGTTTCCCGTGTTTAGAACAGTTCCTGCACAAAATGAATAATGTAATGTGCCCCCACCCAGCCCATTATCAGGCTCTTTGGGTCTGGTATGGATATTAAGGTGAACCATGCACCCAATTTAAAAAAAAAAAAAAAAAAAAGGTGTGGGGCCCCCAGGCCCTATATACTCTGAACAGCAGCAGTATGCAGGTGGTCCCTGGGTTACAAACAAGATAGGGACTGTAGGTTTGTTCTGAAGTTGAATACTCACAGATACTCTTGTTGAGCGCAGGAACGAGCCCTACTGTTAAATATTTGATCAAAAATTGTAATTACACACCCCTGTTAAACAGGGGCAGAAAAATTGGGCCTTAGACAGTGGTGGTGGTGCCACAACAGTGCAACCCCTCACAGATACTCTTGTTGAGTGCAGGAACGAGCCCTGCTGTTAAATATTTGATCAAAAATTGTAATTACGTGCCCCTGTTAAACAGGGGCAGAAAAATTGGGCCTTAGGTAGTGGTGGTGCCCTGGTCCGAAAATATTCTTAGAAGCTATCATCATGAAAATTTAGGAGGAATAGGATAGTCACTCAGCATAATAGTATAGTCACTTAGCATATGCAGTCTTCAAGGGATCCCACATCTATAGAAAAATCATTCGGTTACATCAGCATCAGGTGCTTGGTAGCTGGTGATCCAAGACTGATTCATTTTTATGAATGTGAGCCTATTAACAGAGTCTGTGGACAGGCGTACTCTGTGATCAGTTACAAAGCCTCCAGCAGCACTGAATGTGCATTCAGAAAGAACGCTGGATGCAGGACAGGCCAGTAGCTCAATTGCATATCGAGCAATCTCTGGCCAGTGGTCCATCCTCAAGATCCAGTAACCCAGTGAATGTTCTGGTTAAAAGGTCTCCAAGTCTGATCTTGCCCCTAGATACTCCTGCACCATTTAATTCAGACACTGGCGATGGTTTCTGGAACCGATCAGACCTGGGTGCTGAGGACTGAAAAATTGCCTGAAGGCATCGGTCAGCCGGCCACCTTCTCCACCGCTCTTTCTGTGACTGAACGAAACCTCAGCAACATGTTGTCCAGCACCAGGAAATTGTAACCTCCCAGGCTCTGGAAACACATTGCACAAACCTTTCTGCAAGGCCTCCCGAAGTTGTTTCATCCTCTGCTCCCTCTGCGAAGGCTGAATAAGTTCTGCAAACTTACCCTTGTAACGTGGATCAAGAAAGGTTGGTAGCCGATAATGATCCCTCTCCTTGATACCACGAATCCTGGGGTCCTTTCGCAGGCTTTGCAGGATCAGGGAGGCCATGCAGCGTAGGTTTGCAGAGGCATTCGATCCTGAGTCCTCTGGATCACTAAGGATCACAGGATCCTCAACCACCTCCTCCCAGCCACGTACAACTCCATGGGTTTCTGGAGACTGAAAATGATCCCTTGAAGACTGCTGCTGATGCTGAGTGTTATCCTCCACCTCCATGCTGACACAATCCTCCTCCTCCTCCTCCTCCTCTTCTTCTTCCTGTGTGATCGGCGGGCCTGCAGGAATACTAGTATCTGGATAAAGGGGGCCTTGAGAGGTAAGGAAGTCCTCCTCTTCCTCCCGCTGTTCTGCCTCAAGTGTCCTGTCCATTATTCCACGAAGTGTGTCCTCCAACAGGAAGACAAGAGGGACAGTATCACTGATGCATGCACTGTCACTGCTCACCATCCTTGTGGCCTCCTCAAATGGTGACAAGACAGTGCATGCATCCTTGATCAGTAGCCACTGGCGTGGCGAAGAAAAAAGACAAGCTCCCCTGACCCTGTCCTGGAGCCACACTCACACAGGTACTCATTGATGGCCCTCTGCTGCGTGTGCAGCTGCTGCAGCATTGCCAATGTTGAGTTCCACCTGGTGGTCATGTCACAAATGAGGTGGTTCTTGGGCAGGTTGCATTCTCTTTGAATGTCAGCCAGCCAAGCACTGGCATTATATGACCGGCGGAAATGACCACAGACTTTCCTGGCCTGCCTCAGGAGATCCTGTAAGCCCGGGTACCTGCTCAAGAACTGCTGCACCAACAAATTCAGGATGTGAGCCTAATAGGGAACATTGGTCAAGTGTCCCTGTCGGAGGGCGGAGAGGAGGTTGGTGCCATTCCTGGCTGAAGCTGGTGTGGCATCAACCACCTATAAGCCTGCCCCTGCAGAGCTGACAGAAACTCTGCCCCAGTGTGGCTCCTGTCCCCTAAGCAGACCAACTCAAGCACCGGATGGCATCTTTTTGCCTGAGTGCTTGCATAGCCCCTTGAACTCCTATGGAGCACCGCTGGTTTAGAGGAGAAATCTGCAGAGGAAGAGGCCATAGAGGAAGAATAAGAGGAGGGGGTGGATGAGAGAGGTGTGGCAGAATCACCACTAGCATTTTGGAGGCGTGGTGGCGGAACAAACTCCAACAATACTGAACCCTGTCCTGCATCCTTCCAAGCTGCCAGCAGAGTTATCCAGTGCACCATGAAAGAAAGGTAACGTCCCTGTCCACGCCTGCTGGACCATGAGTCAGCAGTAATATGACCTTACTGCTGACGGCCCTGTCCAACAAGGCCAAGACATTGCCTGCCATATGCTGGTAGAGAGCCGAAATGGCATTTGGGAACCTGCCACTGAGTTACCACACATTTCACAAATTCACGAAAGGGGCAGAGTCTACCAGCTGAAAAGGCAACAGTTGCAGTGCTAGCAATGTGGCCAAGCTAGCATTCAGACACTGAGCATGTGGATGGCTGAGATCGAATTTTTTTTCGATGGTTTAGCAACTGGGGTAGGGAAATTAGCCTGCTAAAATCAGATGGAGGTGTACTGATAGCAGAATGGCTGCAAGTACTTGGGACACCTATTGCTATACCTTAATTCCTCTCAGTGCAGGTTTCTGAGAGGCCTGGAGGTATAGTGGGGTTGGAGATCCCAGCTGATGAGGAGCAAGGAGAGGTCCGCCTTGTTCTTTGATGTGGGTCTTTTAAGTGCTGTTGCCAACGGACTGCATGGGAGGTCGTCATATGTCTGGTCAAGCATGTGGTGCCCAAGCGGCTGCTGTTTTGGCCACGCTTGATACGCTTCAGACATATGCTGCAAACAGCAATGGTGCGATCTGCTGCACACATGTCAAAAAATGCCCACACCAAAGAACTTTTCAAAATATATGGGGAGTCAGCAGCGCCCTGCACCTGCTTAGCTCTGCGGTGTGATGCAATAGGGTGGCTGCCCTTAAGCTGCCCCCTGGAGGGCATCCTACCTCATTGGAGATGTGTCTCCTCCTCCTCTCTTCTATCAGGCACCCAAGTTGAGTCAGTGACCTCATCATCCCCTCCCTCCTCATCATTGGAGCAAACTTGGCAGTATGCTGCAGCTGGGGGAACATGACTGCCAGTTTCTTGACCTTCTTGGGTACCCCCTCTCTCTAGGCTGACCTTACTCCCTTCCTCAACCTGGGTACCATCATCGGAGCCTTCAAATCGATGCGCATCCTCCTGCAGCATGTACCCGACACTTTGGTTAAATAGTTCGGGGGACTCCTCCGTGCATGATGGTGGGGCTAGGGAAGGAGTGACTGTTGACATGGAGCCGATGGAATAGGCGGCTTTGGCAGCTGCATTGGCAGGCAAACTACTCTGAGCCTGGGTGACAGGATGAGGAGGATGAGGAGGATGAGGAGGATGAGGACGGCTTTGTTGTCCATTCCACCAACTCTTCTGCATGTTGTGGCTCAATAACATGGTCAACTGTAGACACAGAGCCTGCTTGCCCTCTTTTAGTGGCCTGTGAGCATCTGCCTCTCCTTGGTGGCCTTCTGGACATTTTGTAAATTTTTGTTTAGCAAAAAAACACTACACTGTATTGTGTACTGTGTACACCACCAGGAAAGTAGTAGCAACTGCACTAGGGGTGCACAGTACTGTGTACACCAACAGAAGTGCAATAACAACTATGGGTGCACTGTATGTATTGTGTACTGTGTACACCACCAGAAAAGTTGTAGCACTAGCAACTGCACTACGGGTGCGCGGTACTGTGTACACCCCCATAAGTTTAATAACAACTATGGGTGCACTGTATGTATTGTGTACACCACCAGGAAAGTAGTAGCAACTGCACTAGGGGTGCACAGTACTGTGTACACCAATAGAAGTGTAATAACAACTATGGGTGCACTGTATGTATTGTGTACTGTATACACCACCAGAAAAGTAGTAGCACTAGCAACTGCACTATGGGTGCACGGTACTGTGTACACCAGGAGGAGTTGGGCGAACTGTATGTATTGTGTACACCACCAGGAAAGTAGTAGCAACTGCACTAGGGGTGCACGGTACTGTGTACACCAACAGAAGTTTAACCACTTCAGCCCCGGAAGGATTTACCCCCTTCCTGACCAGAGCACTTTTTACAATTTGGCACTGCGTCGCTTTAACCGCGCTAATTGCGCGGTCATGCAATGCTGTACTCAAACGAAATTTGCATCCTTTTCTTCCCACAAATAGAGCTTTCTTTTGATGGTATTTGATCACCTCTGCCGTTTTTATTTTTTGCGCTATACATGGAAAAAGACCGAAAATTTTGAAAAAAAATGATATTTTCTACTTTTTGTTCTAAAAAAAATCCAATAAACTCAATTTTAGTCATACATTTAGGCCAAAATGTATTCGGCCACATGTTTTTGGTAAAAAAAATGTCAATAAGTGTATATTTATTGGTTTGCGCAAAAATTATAGCGCCTACAAACTAGGGTGCAGTTTCTGTAATTTACACAGCCTTTAATTTATGACTGCCTATGTCGTTTCTTGAGGTGCTAAAATGGCAGGGCAGTACAAAATCCCCACAAATGACCCCATTTTGGAAAGTAGACACCCCAAGGAAATTGCTGAGAGGCATGTTGAGTCCATTGAATATTCATTTTTTTTGTCCCAAGTGATTGAATAATGACAAAAAAAAAAAAAAATTACAAAAAGTTGTCACTAAATGATATATTGCTCACACAGGCCATGGGCATATGTGGAATTGCACCCCAAAATACATTTAGCTGCTTCTCCTGAGTATGGGGATAACACTGTGTGGGACTTTTTGGGAACCTAGCCGCGTACAGGGCCCCGAAAACCAATCACTGCCTTCAGGATTTCTAAGGGCGTACATTTTTGATTTTACTCCTCACTACCTATCACAGTTTTGAAGGCCATAAAATGCCCAGATGGCATAAACCCCCCCAAATGACCCCATTTTGGAAAGTAGACACCCCAAGCTATTTGCTTTGAGGCATGTTGAGGCGGATGGAATAGTTCAAGTACTTCACCATCAGATTCAGGTACTTAACCATGATAGCGGATGGAACAGTTCAGGTACTCGACCCTCAGAACAGGTGGAACTTGCACCAACAGTTCAGCTGCTGATCATTGGTAAAGACTTTATAGACCGTTGCTGCTGTCAAAAGTGTTTGTCTTCTTTCTCCAATATGCTTCTAGTTGACATCATGACAGGTGTGTTACCAAATATGTCAGTCCAACATTACTTAATTAACAACAATGCCCATATAGCCCATTATAGATTTCTGAACAGGCAAATCGATAATCATTAGTGATCTGTCTTAACACTGAAAAACTCAGCTTTCTACATTAAAGGTGAAATATTATTACAGGTATATTACTCATCCCCCACCTGAACTATACACTACTCTGTCTCAAATTATAGGCCCAACTTTAAACTACTTCATGTGTGTTTCCTCTATGCACTTTGATCTCCTTCCACACTCTAAAGACATTCTGGCAGGCTAACTGTCTCTTTTGTCTACACTGATCCCAATATGTGCATATAATATGCCCATGCATATGTGTCACTGTATTCTACATGCCAGTCCCACCCCAAGCAATCAAGGAGAATTGAGGAAAACAAAACCTAAGAACCTATTTTATAACTCTTTTTCCTTTACCAAGAAAATTTTATGAAAACTCAACCAGGTGTATAGAACAGGGTGGTCAAAGAATCACTGAGTGTCAGATATAACTGACCATATATATAACACTAGAACACCTCATGTTAATAGACTTAAAAATTGTGTTCAGTGCAATAATATTAACCTAAATGTACAGTTATAAGTAGACATAAGTACTTTTTTTTCCTTGAAAAACAAAATGATATTTTTAAATTTAAACGGTCAATCATGCAGAAAAATGTACTTTATATGTAAAACCCCAAACACACTCCCACAGTGGTACCAAAATAATTATGGCAGAATATACAGAAGTAGATGCCGCCATCATTTAGCTTACATATACACAGAAAAGAACAATATGTAAATGTTTGGGTATTCTTACACCCTTCAAACCATTTCAAGTATTATATCATTCCAGATATCAAAACAATCTTGCTGTCAATATTCAAACATTATTTGTTCTATATCATTTTAAATTCAACTCAATCAGAGGAAACCCTTATAAATCTATTATGCAGCATCGAGAGTATTAGCTGCTCTGGTTTACAATCAGTTCCAATGAAAACTTTCAGTACATTTGCATATTGCATAAAAATAACAACAAAAACAACATAAATTATTTAGTTTGACTGTAATCTTCATCTTTAGTTCTTGGACATCAAACCATATCAGACAGGTGGGTTGATGCTGTTTAATATTGTCTAGGAACTAAACAAAATAAAAAAGGTATTTAGTGTGATATTTTTACCGTTCCTTCCTAGAAAGTAACAAATAGTTAGCAACAAACACATTTAACCAACACTTTCCACAAACAACAAAACATATGGCCATTATTTCTGTTATTCATGAGTGCACTTTTATTACCCTTATTAATTGAGCTCATATTACTTAATTAATTATCACCACGTGGATTTTCATTAAAGGACGTCCATTCAAAGTTGTCATTAACCATGGTTGAAATAATTCACAAGAACATTATATGGTGTTCATTACATTTGTGCACAAACATTATACATCACCAAACTCATATTGATGTTTCTATTGCAACCTCTTGTTCAATACCATACAGATCTACGAAACTTCTAGGAATAGATCTGGTTCCTTCTGTATTAACGAAAAACTTAAATAAAAAACATTAGTGTTGTATCCTAGAACATGACACTTTATTACATTCACCAATAAAATTATAATAATCATGACTGATATTCAGGATTTTAAAGGGTGTTAACATCAATCAGCCATTTACTTTCTTTGTTTCAAATAATCCTAGATTTTAACAAAACTAACAATTTCAACTAGGATGTTATTTTTTCAAAATGATTAGACATTTCTCAGATGTTCAGCACTGTCCTGTTTTATCACAGGCATAAGCTTTTTTACAGGGGGGGGGGTTGAGGGGGAATATCTGCAACAAACTCTGTCCCCCTCTCTTAGGGATCGTCTCATTCAGGCAGACTCTCACAAATACAGTCTAAAGCTGCAGCTCTTCTTTTCACAAAATGCTGGACTATTGTCCATTGTCCGGGGAGGGGGGGGTTTGAGGGGGAATAGCTGCAACAAACTCTGTCCCCCTCTCTTAAGCTCTCACAAATACAAGCAGTCTACAGCTGCAGTTCCTTTCACAACATGCTGGACTATTGTCCATTGTCCGGGGAGGGGGGGGAAGCTGAAAGCTGCAGCCATTCCTGTATGTTTAACTGATCTTTTCAGTTAAACATACAAGAACTCACTTAAACATCAGTAGCCAAATGCATTTTACATATCATCCATACAAGCAACTTTTCCTCACCAATAGCTAGCTAAACAACCAACAAACGAGCTCAACATTTAAACTCAACACATATATTACTGCAGTAATCACAATCTAAGCATCAATACAGGTCATATTTTTCCTTTTCCTACCTGTTTTCTGCTCATCGTTTTCAAACCTCAAAGAACAATTATGTGAGCACCAGCGAAAGGGCCACTCGTCCACCTAACGCGGTCATCAGCTCATCTGTTCTATATCTCAAAAAATCTAAAGCTTGCCGGGGGCTCGCTAAGCACACAATGAGTGGAAACATTCGACCATCTACCCCCTTTTTGTTTCAATGCCTGCAAAAATATCCATCCTAATATAGATGCAGCTTTCTGTTCCGATTTTGAATATCGAAACAAATCAAGAATCAGGAGACAGTGGCGGGGGTCTTCCACTTTAAATGCATCCTGATACTTGATCAATTCACGAGCCAGAGTAGACCAGCGTCTAGAATCTGACCACTCTGAGATGGGGCTCTTTCGACTGTCTCCCCTCTTCGCTTCTTTTATCCAGTTAAACATATCTGCCACTAACTGCCACCAAAGCAAAGCTAGCAACAAACCTCCCATCACAGTGCACACTAATAATACAGTTTCCCAATTGTCAAAAAACATTACAATTCACAACAGTATTACTAGGATTAATCACTGCACTTCAAACCAGCACTGAAAGGGTTAAATCCTGCTCACAGCGCCATTATGTAACAAGGGGTTAAATTCTGTGTTACATTTATTCATAGATTCATTTATATATTTACCCTTTCAGATATGTGGTCAGTAAATGCAATGATTAAAACACACAAAACAAAGAATGTAATAAAAGAGATTTACTTAGCTTCGATTAAAGATGTATTACAGATGTTACAATACAGGATAAATTTAGCATTCAATCCAGGGAACCTCTCAACTTCTGAGTTTTCAGATAGTTCTGGAAGCCGACAGTCTGTTCAAGATCTGGGACCTCTTACGTCCTCAGCGCAGTTCACTGCCCTGCTCCATTGTCTCACCTTATAAAGGGTAAATATAAGGCGCGAAAAGCTGGTTTTGTCTGGTACTAACAAAGCCTAACCCGAGACAATGTGACCCTCTGTGAATGACCATCTGTTAGCTCAGATACATACATTTTACATATATATATATATATATATATATATATATATATATATATATATATATATATATATATATATGTAATAACCTTAAAACTATTATTAAGTTTCTTGTAATTCAATAACTAAAGTTACACCCATACTACAGCACTAAAACACACTATATTGCCCAAATGTTTGATGAAATAAAAAAGATGATCTTAGGCTGAGTCCATGGATACCAAACATGACATGCTTTAAAATTGCGCACAAACGTGCAGTGGCGACAAACTAAATACATTTTTAAAAGCCTTTAAAAGCCTTTACAGGTTACCACTTTCGATTTACAGAGGAGGTCTACTGCTAAAATTACTGCCCTCGATCTGACCTTCGCGGTGATACCTCACATGCATGGTGCAATTGCTGTTTACATTTGACGCCAGACCGACGCTTGCATTTGCCTTAGCACGAGAGCAGGGGGCGACAGGGGTGCTTTTTTTTTTCTTTTTTTTTTTTTGCTTTTTTATCTTATTTTTAAACTGTTCCTTTCATTTTTTTTTTTAAATCATTTTTATTGTTATCTCAGGGAATGTAAATATCCCCTATCATAGCAATAGGTAGTGACAGGTACTCTTTTTTGAAAAAAATGGGGTCTATTAGACCCTAGATTTCTCCTCTGCCCTCAAAGCATCTGACTACACCAAGATTGGTGTGATAAAATGCTTTACCAATGGTGCTGTTTACATTCGGCAAAATCTAAGTCATAAAATGCTCGTAGCTTCCGGTTTCTTAGGCCATAGAGATGTTTGGAGCCACTCTGGTCTCTGATCAGCTCTATGGTCAGCTGGCTGAATCACCAGCTGCATTCTCAGGTTCCCTGTTGAGACAGGAGAGCCAGAGAAAAACACGGAAGACAGTAGGGGGGGCATTCCCTCCCACTGCTTGTGAAAGCAGTCTAGAGGCTAATTAGCCACTAGGATTGCTTTTACATGAAAGCAGACCGCTGGCTGAAAAGAATGATACCAAGATGATACCTAAACCTGCAGGCATCATTCTGGTATAACCATTCAAAGTCATGAATTGCGTACCTGAAGACGAAAAAATGGTTAACAATAAAGCACAGTAAACGGTAAAGTATAAAAAAATTGCATACCTGAAAAGCAAACATGATAAAACATAATAACAATAAAACATTGCAGAATAGAATACAGTAAAAAAGAGCAGAACAATAAAGAGAGAATAGAGAGAGAGAGAACAATAAAACGACAACTATTTTTTTTTTATTTTATATTTTTGTATGTGTTTTTTTTTTTTTTTTACACTTTTTTTTGTAACTGTAACTTTTATAACTGTAACCGGTTCCAGGTTCGGGTGTCTCAAAATGCGATGGCATCTTGGGAGACCCTGTGAAAGTGCGCCTAGTCTGTGCAATGCTGTACCCTACGCTAATACTCAACTAGTGAATGGTAGCGTTCAAAACATTCACCAATGCAAAGACCAGGATTGTCAGGACAGGAGGGACAATAATAGCGGGTATCACGCCTATATCCGCGCTTGCTGCAGACACAACATCTTTTTTGGGGGGGTTCGTTGGGTAGGGGTACTCGGGAGGACATGAAGAAAATGCCTCTCATGCAGCCGACTGCATTTGGTTGGGGATGTGAATGGGGGAAGTACGGGGCTGCAGAAGCGGTGGGTTCCCAATTAGGATTGGCGAATGCAGCAGGAAGGGCACTATGGGCACGACGGGCCTGTGTTCGTCTTTTTGGTGGCAGCGGGACACTACTTGTGCTTGCCACCTCACCAGCTTGAACTGCACTTATGGGACTCGCCACGTCACCAAGTTTTACTGCAGTGATGGTTTGACTACGACCGGGGTGTACTAGGCCGCTGGTGCTTGCCAGTTCAATAAAAAGCTTCCAAAAAAACAGTTAGCGATCGCAGGGATCAGGCCTGACTCTGCGAATGCTGCAGTTATGCGTTTAGTGTTTTGTAAGTGACAGTGATCGATCGATACTGCACTTGGGTGGGCTGGGCCGGGCGGAGGGTCAAAACGCAGGTGCTAGCAGGTATCTGGGCTGATCCCGCTAACACTGCGTTTGTGGGAACCCTAAACTGCTGGGGACGCTAGTATAGATCTGATCGGATCAGGTATTGATCCGTTCAGATACTATACCACTAAGGGTGGTGTACGCTGCATGCGTGGGTGTTAGCGGTACTGGCACTAACCTGACGCTGCCTGGGGCTGGTGCTTGCCAGTTCACCAAAACGCTACCAAAAAAACTGTTAGCGATCGCAGGGATCAGGCCTGACTCTGCGAACGCTGCAGTTATGCATTTAGTGTTTTGTAAGTGTCAGTGATCGATCGATACTGCACTTGGGTGGGCTGGGCTGGGCAGAGGGGCAAAACGCAGGTGCTAGCAGGTATCTGGGCTGATCCCGCTAACACTGCGTTTTTGGGAACCCTAAACTGCTGGGGACGCTAGTATAGATCTGATCGGATCAGATATTGATCCGTTCAGATACTATACCACTAAGGGAGGCGTATGCTGCGTGCGTGGGTGTTAGCGGTCCTGGCGCTAATCTGACGCTGCCTGGGGCGACGCATATCACCGCCGGGCGATCAGGGGGCTAAACCTTTATTCGGTAATAAACGGCGGGTTCCCTGGTGACAGGGGGTGATCGAGGGGTTAAAACTTTATTAGGGGGGGTTAGGCGGGTATCCTAGACATACAGGGGGCTAACACATACTGCCCTACCACTTCTAACTGTCACAAACTGACACCATGCAGTAATCAGAAAAAAAAAAAAATACTGCTTGGTGTCAGTGTGACAGGCAGGGGGGAGGGGTGATTGGGGGGGATTGGGGGGCGATCGGGGGGGGTGTCGGGGGTGTTTTGTGTGCCTGGCATGTTCTACTGTGTGTGTGTGTGTTGTGCACTCACATGTCTTCTCTCCTCGGTGCCGGAACGGAAACTGCCGAGCATATACACAGGCAGGGGATGTCTCTCATTGGCTGGGAGCGATCGCGAGGGGGGGCCACAATCGGATGGCCTCCCCCTCATCACGGAACGCTTCCAGACAAATGCCGACCGCCGCTGGCACCGGGGGGGGTCCGATCGGACCCCCCGCCCGCGGGAGGCAGATCACGTATGGGTACGTGATTCTGCCTGCCCGTGCCATTCTGCCGCAGTATATCTGCGTTAGGCGGTCGGCAAGTGGTTAATAACAACTATGGGTACACTGTATGTATTGTGTACACCACCAGGAAAGTAGTAGCAACTGCACTACGGGTGCACGGTACTGTGTACACCAACAGAAGTGTAATAACAACTATGGGTGTA
The DNA here is from genome assembly GCF_042186555.1 of Aquarana catesbeiana. Taxonomy (NCBI): domain Eukaryota; kingdom Metazoa; phylum Chordata; class Amphibia; order Anura; family Ranidae; genus Aquarana; species Aquarana catesbeiana. The sequence goes on along the minus strand of NC_133329.1, from coordinate 16,280,947 downwards.
CTGTATTGACCACCAGAAAAGTATGAGCAACTGCACTATACTGCACTGTACTGTGTACACCGCCAGAAGTATATTAGAAACAGTACACCAGGAACAGCCAGGAACAGCCTGCAGTCAGATATAGCTAAACTGGATACAGTGGATATATATATATATATATATATATATATATATATATACACAAGAGTTGTATATATATATATATATTAAATACACTGCAGCTAACTGAATCACCCACCTGCCTGAAGTATATTAGAAACAGTTCACCAATAAGGGCCTGCAGTGAGATATAGCTAAACTGTATGCAGTGTATGCAGTGTATGCAGTAGCACAGTGGTGTAATGGTTAGCACTTTCACCTAGCAGCAATAGGGTCGCTGGTTCAAATCCCGACCACGATACCATCTGCCTGGAGTTTGCATGTTTTCCCTGTGCCTGCGTGGGTTTCCTCCAGGTACTTTGGTTTCTTCCCACATTCCAAAGGCATGCTGGTAGGTTAATCAGATTCTGTCTATAAATTGGCCCTAGTATGTGTCTGTAAGCGCGTCGGGACCCTGCGGGGTATACGACTGCGCTATATCAACATCCTCTCGGAAGAAAAACCATCTGGCCTTCAGGAAGAAGCTCAAGACCCATCTCTTCTGAAGACCCAGATGGACACTGGCAGCAAAAAGCACCTTGAGGCGATTAAGTTTGCATATGTAGCGCTATACAAGTTACTCATTCATTCAAATATATATATATATATGAGACTATCTGTATATATATTAAATACACTGCAGCTAGCTGAATAACCTGCCTGCTCAATCTAAATGACACTCTCTCTCTGTCCATGCCAACATCACACTACACGGGGCTGATGTGCAGGCAGCCTTATATAGTGTGGGGCGTGGACTTAGTCCCCCTGAGCCATGATTGGCCAAAGGCACCCTGCACCCAATTATGGCTCTCTTAGCTGAGGGCACTGGGATTGGCCAAAGCATGCAGGTATTGGTGCATGCTTTGGCCAATCATCATACAGCAATGCACTGCGCTCTCGCAGTGCATTATGGGGCGTTACACGGCACTCAAATTCGGCGCGAACACCCCATAATGTTCGTTTTTTGACAAACGGGTGAACACCCAATGTTCGAGTCAAACTCGTGTTCGACCCGAACATAAAGCTCACCCCTACCTGTTAGCCTAGAAAATGGCAGAACTGTTTAACATTTGGTTCCCATTGACTTCAGTAAGGTTTGAATTGGACACCCGAACTTTTCTCATGTTCACCCAAGTGTGTTGAGTAGTACAGTAGATGATCAGAAACTGCAAATATACTGCAGGAGATGACCAGAGACTGCTGACATGCTACAGTTGACAGTCAGAGACTGCGGACATGCTACAGGAGACAATCAGAGACTGCGGACATGATACAGGAGACAATCAGAGACTGCGGACATGATACAGGAGACAGAGACTGTGGACATGCTACAGGTGACAATCAGAGACTGCAGACATGCTACAAGTGACAATCAGACTGCTGACATGCTACAGGTGACAATCAGAGACTGCAGACATGCTACAAGTGACAATCAGACTGCTGACATGCTACAGTTGACAGTCAGAGACTGCAGACATGCTACAAGTGACAATCAGACTGCGGACATGCTACAGGTGACAATCAGAGACAGCTGACATGCTACAGATGACAATCAGAGACTGCGGATATGCTACAAGTGACAATCAGACTGCGGACATGCTACAAGTGACAATCAGACTGCGGACATGCTACAGGTGACAATCAGAGACAGCTGACATGCTACAGATGACAATCAGAGACTGCGGACATGCTACAGGTGACAGTCAGAGACTGCTGACATGCTACAGGTGACAATCAGAGACTGCGGACATGCTACAGGAGACAATCAGAGACTGCGGGCATGCTACAGGAGACAATCATAGACTGGGCATGCTACAGGTGACAGTCAGAGACTGCGGACATGCTACAGGAGACAATCAGAGACTGCAGACATGCTACAGGTGACAATCAGAGACTACGGACATGCTACAGGAGACAATCATAGACTGGACATGCTACAGGTGACAATCAGAGACTGCGGACATACTACAAGTGATAATTAGACTGCGGACATGCTACAGGTGACAATCAGAGACTGCGGACATGCTACAGGTGACAGTCAGAGACTGCAGACATGCTACAGGTGACAATCAGAGACTGCGGACATGCTACAAGTGACAATCAGACTGCAGACATGCTACAGGTGACAATCAGAGACTACTAGCATGCTACAGGAGACAATCAGAGACTGCGGACATGCTACAGGTGACAGAGACTGTGGACATGCTACAGGTGACAATCAGAGACTGTGGACATGCTACAGGTGACAGAACTGTTTAACATTTGGTTCCCATTGACTTCAGTAAGGTTTGGATTGGACACCCGAACTTTTCTCATGTTCACCCAAGTGTGTTGAGTAGTACAGTAGATGATCAGAAACTGCAAATATACTGCAGGAGATGACCAGAGACTGCCGACATGCTACAGTTGACAGTCAGAGACTGCGGACATGCTACAGGAGACAATCAGAGACTGCGGACATGATACAGGAGACAATCAGAGACTGCGGACATGATACAGGAGACAATCAGAGACTGCAGACATGCTACAAGTGACAATCAGACTGCTGACATGCTACAGGTGACAATCAGAGACTGCAGACATGCTACAAGTGACAATCAGACTGCTGACATGCTACAGGTGACAGTCAGAGACTGCAGACATGCTACAAGTGACAATCAGACTGCGGACATGCTACAGGTGACAATCAGAGACAGCTGACATGCTACAGATGACAATCAGAGACTGCGGATATGCTACAAGTGACAATCAGACTGCGGACATGCTACAAGTGACAATCAGACTGCGGACATGCTACAGGTGACAATCAGAGACAGCTGACATGCTACAGATGACAATCAGAGACTGCGGACATGCTACAGGTGACAGTCAGAGACTGCTGACATGCTACAGGTGACAATCAGAGACTGCGGACATGCTACAGGAGACAATCAGAGACTGCGGGCATGCTACAGGAGACAATCATAGACTGGGCATGCTACAGGTGACAGTCAGAGACTGCGGACATGCTACAGGAGACAATCAGAGACTGCAGACATGCTACAGGTGACAATCAGAGACTACGGACATGCTACAGGAGACAATCATAGACTGGACATGCTACAGGTGACAATCAGAGACTGCGGACATACTACAAGTGATAATTAGACTGCGGACATGCTACAGGTGACAATCAGAGACTGCGGACATGCTACAGGTGACAGTCAGAGACTGCAGACATGCTACAGGTGACAATCAGAGACTGCGGACATGCTACAAGTGACAATCAGACTGCGGACATGCTACAGGTGACAATCAGAGACTACTAGCATGCTACAGGAGACAATCAGAGACTGCGGACATGCTACAGGTGACAGAGACTGTGGACATGCTACAGGTGACAATCAGAGACTGTGGACATGCTACAGGTGACAGAACTGTTTAACATTTGGTTCCCATTGACTTCAGTAAGGTTTGGATTGGACACCCGAACTTTTCTCATGTTCACCCAAGTGTGTTGAGTAGTACAGTAGATGATCAGAAACTGCAAATATACTGCAGGAGATGACCAGAGACTGCTGACATGCTACAGTTGACAGTCAGAGACTGCGGACATGCTACAGGAGACAATCAGAGACTGCGGACATGATACAGGAGACAATCAGAGACTGCGGACATGATACAGGAGACAATCAGAGACTGCAGACATGCTACAAGTGACAATCAGACTGCTGACATGCTACAGGTGACAATCAGAGACTGCAGACATGCTACAAGTGACAATCAGACTGCTGACATGCTACAGGTGACAGTCAGAGACTGCAGACATGCTACAAGTGACAATCAGACTGCGGACATGCTACAGGTGACAATCAGAGACAGCTGACATGCTACAGATGACAATCAGAGACTGCGGATATGCTACAAGTGACAATCAGACTGCGGACATGCTACAAGTGACAATCAGACTGCGGACATGCTACAGGTGACAATCAGAGACAGCTGACATGCTACAGATGACAATCAGAGACTGCGGACATGCTACAGGTGACAGTCAGAGACTGCTGACATGCTACAGGTGACAATCAGAGACTGCGGACATGCTACAGGAGACAATCAGAGACTGCGGGCATGCTACAGGAGACAATCATAGACTGGGCATGCTACAGGTGACAGTCAGAGACTGCGGACATGCTACAGGAGACAATCAGAGACTGCAGACATGCTACAGGTGACAATCAGAGACTACGGACATGCTACAGGAGACAATCATAGACTGGACATGCTACAGGTGACAATCAGAGACTGCGGACATACTACAAGTGATAATTAGACTGCGGACATGCTACAGGTGACAATCAGAGACTGCGGACATGCTACAGGTGACAGTCAGAGACTGCAGACATGCTACAGGTGACAATCAGAGACTGCGGACATGCTACAAGTGACAATCAGACTGCGGACATGCTACAGGTGACAATCAGAGACTACTAGCATGCTACAGGAGACAATCAGAGACTGCGGACATGCTACAGGTGACAGAGACTGTGGACATGCTACAGGTGACAATCAGAGACTGTGGACATGCTACAGGTGACAGAACTGTTTAACATTTGGTTCCCATTGACTTCAGTAAGGTTTGGATTGGACACCCGAACTTTTCTCATGTTCACCCAAGTGTGTTGAGTAGTACAGTAGATGATCAGAAACTGCAAATATACTGCAGGAGATGACCAGAGACTGCTGACATGCTACAGTTGACAGTCAGAGACTGCGGACATGCTACAGGAGACAATCAGAGACTGCGGACATGATACAGGAGACAATCAGAGACTGCGGACATGATACAGGAGACAATCAGAGACTGCAGACATGCTACAAGTGACAATCAGACTGCTGACATGCTACAGGTGACAATCAGAGACTGCAGACATGCTACAAGTGACAATCAGACTGCTGACATGCTACAGGTGACAGTCAGAGACTGCAGACATGCTACAAGTGACAATCAGACTGCGGACATGCTACAGGTGACAATCAGAGACAGCTGACATGCTACAGATGACAATCAGAGACTGCGGATATGCTACAAGTGACAATCAGACTGCGGACATGCTACAAGTGACAATCAGACTGCGGACATGCTACAGGCGACAATCAGAGATAGCTGACATGCTACAGATGACAATCAGAGACTGCGGACATGCTACAGGTGACAGTCAGAGACTGCTGACATGCTACAGGTGACAATCAGAGACTGTGGACATGCTACAGGTGACAATCAGAGACTGCGGACATGCTACAGGAGACAATCATAGACTGGGCATGCTACAGGTGACAATCAGAGACTGCGGACATTCTACAGGTGACAATCAGAGACTGCGGACATTCTACAGGTGACAATCAGAGACTGCGGACATGCTACAGGAGACAATCAGAGACTGCAGACATGCTACAGGTGACAATCAGAGACTACGGACATGCTACAGGAGACAATCATAGACTGGACATGCTACAGGTGACAATCAGAGACTGCGGACATACTACAAGTGATAATTAGACTGCGGACATGCTACAGGTGACAATCAGAGACTGCGGACATGCTACAGGTGACAGTCAGAGACTGCAGACATGCTACAGGTGACAATCAGAGACTGCGGACATGCTACAAGTGACAATCAGACTGCGGACATGCTACAGGTGACAATCAGAGACTACTAGCATGCTACAGGAGACAATCAGAGACTGCGGACATGCTACAGGTGACAGAGACTGTGGACATGCTACAGGTGACAATCAGAGACTGTGGACATGCTACAGGTGACAATCAGAGACTGCGGACATGCTACAGGTGACAATCAGACAATTTTTTTTATTATTGTATTGGTGTTTACAATACCTATGGTCAGGTTCCAAGCAAATGAGGAGCCGTTTTATGCAATTTATGGCACAGGTCCAGGATAGATGAAAGGAGCTTCCATAGCCCTCAAGAATGATTTTTAAAGTTTGTTGCACCTTTATTTAGTCTGCTCCATTGACTCCAATGCAGTTCATCAAAATGGAAAAATTTAACAAGAATGTTCATATTTTTGCAAACATTTTTAAAAGTAAAAATGTACAATGTTTCCTATCCATACTCGTGTGAAGTAGCAGACAAAAAAAGCATCACTTCCATATCATAGATACTAAAATTATAAATTGAAATAATAAGCCCAGATCTAAAACGTGACAATGGCTTTGCAGAATAACTGGTTAAAGTAGAACAAAATGTTAGTATAAAAGCATTTTTTTTTTATGGAGCTGTTTGAAACACAGGATCAAATTATTATTATTTATTTAAAAAAAAAAGTAATATTATACCCTACTGGTAGGATCACTAGGTATAGTTTAACCACTTAAGGACTGGAAGATTTTCCCCCTTAATGACCAGGCCATTTTTTGCGATTCGGCACTACGTAGCTTTAACAATTGCGCGGTCGTGCGACATTGTACCCAAACAAAATTGACGTCCTTTTTTTCCCACAAATAAAGCTTTCTTTTGGTGGTATTTGATCACCTCTGCGTTTTTTATTTTTAGTGCTATAAACAAAAAAAAAAAAAAACAATTTTGAAAGAATAACAATATTTTTTACTTTTCTTTTTTTTTTTTTTAGGATATTTATTATAGCAAAAAGTCTTCATCAGTTTAGGCCGATATGTATTCTGCTACATGTTTTTGGTAAAAAAATCGCAATAAGAGTATATTGGTTAATTTGCACAAAAGTTATAGCAAAAAACAAGTTAACACCGCGCTAAAGTACAAAATAAAGAATAGCTGCAACAAAAACTATCAAATATCTCTATGGTGCAAGTGGAATAGTAAAAAATAAGTTGCGCTAGATGTGAAAAAAAAATCACAAAACAAGTGACATATGGTGCAAACAAATAAATAAACACTGAATGTTCGAAAATTCATAAACACAAAATATGAGACCAGTCTAAACTACATGGCATGTTCACCAATGCCAGGAGCCTGGCGGACAAGATGGGTGAACTAGAGATACTGTTGTACAAGGAGGATTTGGATTTTGTGGGAATTTCAGAGACCTGGTTCAACAGCTCTCATGATTGGCTGGCAAATATTCAAGGGTATACCCTATACCGCAAGGATAGAGAGGGTAAAAAAGGGGGAGAGGTATGCCTATATATCAAGAATAATGTACAAGTGAATGTGAGAGATTACATCACTTAGGGAGCTAGAGAGGAGGTGGAATCCTTATGGGTAGAGCTCCAAAGGGATGAAGCAAAGGGGAAAATAATACTAGGAGTATGCTATAGGCCCCCTAACCTGAGGGAGGAAGTGGAGACGGATCTCCTATCACAAATTGGATTAGCAGCAAGGATGAGAAGTGTTATCATAATGGGGGATTTTAATTATCCAGACATAGACTGGGCGGAGGGAACTACGCATTCATTTAAGGCTCGCCAGTTCCTTAATGTCGTGCAGGACAATTTTATGGGTCAGATGGTAGACGCACCAACTAGAAATAAAACATTACTGGATCTACTGATTACCATCAATACAGACCTGATCACGGATGTGGAAATACGGGGCAATTTAGGTAACAGCGATCACAGGTCAATTAGTTTCAGTATAAATCACACAAATAGGAAACATAAAGGGAATACAAAGACACTGAATTTCAAAAGAGCCAACTTCCCTAAACTACAAACCTTGCTAAAAGGCATAAATTGTGATAAAATATTAGGAACAAAGAATACGGAAGAGAGATGGGTTTGCTTTAAGAGCATATTAAATAAGGGCATTAGCCAATGTATCCCATTGGGTAATAAATTTAAAAGAGGACTGGTAAGTATCCAATACCTCCGGGATCCTCCGAGTATGGATGGGAGCCACTCGGCAGGGTATAGCAGGAACAGACCAACAGGCACTTCACTCTGGGGAATACACTCCAACCCGAAGACCAAAGTGTACAGAGGATCCAATCATGAAATACTGTTTGTAAAAAGGAGCCTTTATTATTAAAAAAGAAAGCAAGCAGTGGAAGCCGCAATACTGCAAGAATAAATTAATAAAAAATAGCCGGCAAACGCAAAATGCAAACACCCGTTTACTAGGGTCACATGTGGCGTGGTGGCTACTACAAAAGTTATAGAGTCTACAAAATAGGGGATAGATTTATGGAATTTTTATTATTTATATATATATTTGTTTTACTGGTAATGGCGATGATCAGCGATTTTTAGTGGGACTGCGACATTGCGGCGGACAGATCGGACACTTTTGACATTTTTTGGGGACCATTGACATTTATACAGTGATCAGTGCTATAAAAATGCATTGATTACTATATAAATTACACTGGCAGGGAAGGGGTTAACACTAGGCAGCGATCAAGGGGTTAAATGTGTTCCCTGGGAGGTGTTTCTTAGACATGTGCAGGATGAAAAAATTCGTTTAGTTTAGTTTCGTTTCGATTCGTTATTTAACTTAATTCGTTTAGTTAAATTCGTTGCATTCATTACATTCGTTTTCAGAATTCGTTTCGTTTCGTATTCGAATTCGAAAAAATTCGACCGCATTCGAAAAAATTCGACCGTATTCGAAAAAATTCTAACACATTCGAAAAAAACTATCAAATTCGAAAAAATTCTACCACATTCGAAAAAAACTATCAAATTCGAAAAAATTCTACCACATTCGAAAAAAACTGTCAAATTCGAAAAAATTCTACCACATTCGAAAAAACTATCAAAGTCGAAAAAATTCTACCACATTCGAAAAAAACTGTCAAATTCGAAAAAATTCTACCACATTCGAAAAAAACTATCAAATTAAAAAAAAAGTTACTACATTTGAAAAAAATATTAAATGAAAAAAAAACTGTCAAATTCGAAAAATTTCTACCACATTCGAAAAAAACTATAAAATTCGAAAAAAACAATAACTGAATTTGAAAAAGTAAACTATATATAACCATTTTGCGAAATTTGAAATTCGTATAGAATGAAATCGAATTCCAATAGAAAAGATTAGGATAGAATAGAAAGTATAAAAGAATAGCATAGAAAAACAATAGATCAGAATAGAAAAAAATATAATATATTGTATTCTAAGCTTTTCTATTTGAATTCGAATTCATTCTGTACCAAATTCCAATTTTGGAAGATGGTTAAATATATATATTATATTTTTTTTCTATTCTGTTTCATTGTTTTTCTATGCTATTCTTTTCTATTCTATTCTAAACTTTTCTATTCGAATTTGAATTAATTCTATGCGAAATTCGAATTTCGGAAGATGGCTTCTAAAATTAGAATTTTGTATAGAATGAATTCGAATTTGAATAGAAAAGATTAGAATAGAAATAGAATAGACTAGAAAAACAATAGAACAGAAGAGAATAAAATATAATATATATATTTTTTTTTCTATTCTGTTTCATTGTTTTTCTATGCTATTCTTTTTTATTCTATTCTAAACTTTTCTATTTGAATTTGAATTCATTCTATACGAAATTCGAATTTCGGAAGATGGCTTCTGAAATTCGAATTTCGTATAGAATGAATTTGAATTGAAAATACTATTATAGAATATAAAATAATAGAAAAGAAAAGCATAAAAAAACAATAGAAGAGAATAATAAAAAATATATATATATATATATATATATATATATAGTTTTTTTTTATTATTAAAATAGAAAACATTTTTCTAAAAAAAAATAAGGTAGAATATAAAATAATAAAGCAATAGAATATGTATGTATATATATATATATATATATATATATATATATATATATATACATATTCTATTGCTTTATTATTTTATATTCTACCTTATTTTTTTTTTAGAAAAACGTTTTCTATTTTTTTTTTAATTTGATTATGTTTTCGAATTCGATTCGAATATGTTTTCGAATTCGATTCAAATTCGATTCGAATATGTTTTCGAATTCGATTCAAATTCGATTCGAATATGTTTTCGAATTCGATTCAAATTCGATTCGAATATGTTTTCGAATTCGATTCGAATTCGTTCGTTTTTTTCGGATTCGTTTAAATTCTTTACTTTTGTCATTCGGAAATGCCTAGTGTTTCTAACTGTAGGGGGAGGGGACTGACTAGGAGTACAGACAGATCGCTATTCCTGATCACTAGGAACAGCATTTCTCTCTCTACTCCCCTGACAGAACGGATATCTGCTTTGTTTACATTGACAGACCCCCATTCTGGCTCTCTGTGGAGCGATTGTGGGTGGCCAGCGGACATCGCGGACGCCAGCCATGCGCATCAGCTCCCCCGCTGTGCGGCGGGCGAGCGCGTGCCTGCTACAGCTGTTTAAAGGGCCGATGTACAGCTACAGGGATTTGCAGGAACGAGCCGACCTGCCACAGTATATTGACGGCGGCTGGTCGGAAAGTGGTTAACTGAATAAAAAACACAAAAAACACCTACATTAAGGCTCCATTCACACCTGGCGTTTCAGGAATGGAAAGTGCGCAGAAAACACGCATTTTGCATCGCATTTGCAGTGTCACTAATTGGTAATGGTGCTCCAAGCGCAGGCATGCAGTTTGTCACACATTAGTGTCCTTCCTTTCATGTGGGCTGGCCGATTAGGTCCACTCGTCGGTTTTTCAGGCACACCTGATCGGACCTTCCAGTCTTCTCTATTGAGTGGTGGATGTCAGTGGTCACCAGCCACCAACTGATCCTGCCCGCAATAACCAGACCAACGGTGGTCCTATTTTCCATCTGTCAGGTGGATCGGATGGAAACGGACAGGCGGTCAGTTTTGATCTGATTTCCCCATAGGGGACTGTGTCTGTGTCTGCTCTGCATAGCGGAGTAGACACGGACCTGCCATCTGATCCCCCACTGAGCAAGGGGAATCTGGAAAAACACGGAGGTGCCCGTTTGAAAGGACCCTCAAACACGCCACAAAATAAACGTGCCAAAACAGGCAGTGAAAAAATGACCAACGCTCCACAACTGTGGTGGCCGGTTGTATATTTTTTTTTGGGGGGGTGGCAAACAGTGCACAGCAACCCACCCCCCTGGGTGGTCACCTGCAACACTTACCCCAGACAGCGCTTCCTTCCAGGCGATGGGCGGCCGGCTTACCCTGCGTCTCCTCCTTGACATCACAGCAGTGTACTCGCCATGCGTATCTTCTCTCATCCTCCCTTGGTCAATAGGGTAGCTTCTCCATTCGGCCAATCAGAAAACGGGTCTCAGGACCCGCTTCCTAATTGTCCGGGAGGCAGAATCAGTGTGACAATAGCGAATATTAATTTGCTGTTGTCACACAACTGGGTGGGCATTGGGTGCAGAGCTCTGCGCCCCGAGCCCACCCTTTTTTTGAAGCCTATTAGGGCCTCAGGCTCTAATCACGTGCTTCAAAAAAATAATAAAATCCCCATTGGAATCCATGCGTCCGGCGTAGATTAGGAGGCCAGACCCATGGATTGGGGGGGGGGGGGGGGCCCGTGTGCCCCCTATGGACAGGTCGCCACTGTTCCACACCCAAAAAAAGATTCTGGAGCAACTTTGGCACGTTTGTCGGGCATAAGATACCCCATTCAAGTAAATGTGTGATGACTGGAAACATGCACGGAAAATGCCAATGCAAATTCACAAAAAGGGCAACATTTTTACAAAATGTTCCATATTTTGCAAACTTTTTTCTGCAAAGGGAAAATGGACATTCTCTCATAAAACAACAGATAAAAAAAGCTGTGCCCCCCCAAAAAAAGAGCATTCTTTCCATGTCATAAATGATAAAAGTTATACATAGAAATAATAAGCCCATATCAGGAATGTGACAATGGTTCTGCAGCATAATTGATTAGCATAGAATAAAACAACAACAAAAAAAAATATATATACACATTTACTCACTTTTGTTGCCAGCGGTTTGGACATTAATGGCTGTGTGTTGAGTTATTTTGAGGGGACAGCAAATTTACACTGTTATACAAGCTGTACACTCACTACTTTACATTGTAGAAAAGTGTCATTTCTTCAGTGTTGTCACATGAAAAGATAGAAGAAAAGATTTACAAAAATGTGAGGGGTGTACTCACTTTTGTGAGATACTGTGTATATATATGTTAGAAGGCCAGTGTGCTGGCCTGAATTTATGGGAGGAGCCCGGAGGGTAATTAAGCTGACCACTCCCCCTTCCTCTTTGTCAGTTTCAGTGCACAATACTACATGTCACTGTGCTGACTCTTCCCAGCTTACCTTGTGTTCATAAGTCTGTGCGTTCGATTACAAGTGGGTTGCGGCGTCTTCGTCGGCGGTTCTCGCTTGCTGTTGCAGGTAGGGTTCAAACCTTTTTGTTCATATGCAATGTTACCATTGGATATGTTTCCTATACCTGCAAACTTAGATTTGCAGGCTCGCTCTGCCTTGCTTGTCATCCTATCCACAAACATACGATTCGTTCGTAGATCCAAGCCTCTGAGCCATGGTCAGTTGTTCTCTGATATCACTCGATACAGGCTTCATTTTCTCATAGGATTCACTGTCTATGGGGTTGCCGTCTCATCCATTTGGAGATCAGCATGTATTATTTGCATGGGTTCTGTGTCTGATTGAGGTGGTAATTAGACCCACATGGGGCCTTGTCTGCACTTTGATTAGCCTGGGGGGCTGGGTGGTTGGTATGTGTTTGATTTTAGAAGTAAGGTGTGGTATACACGCTGCAACCGATTTGTATTGGATTCACTTCATACATCTTACAGCTGATTTGTATCAGTGCCATCTCTTTACAACTGATTCATATTGCATACCTGCTACAATCCGATTCGAACCTAGTCGCATCGGCAGCACAACGGTTCGCATCGGATGCATCCCGCTCACTGATTCTTATTAGTCCCTGTTGTACCCCACAAATGGTTCGTTGTTTATGTAATTTTCTACTGACTGTTTTGTATTGCTTTCATGTCATGCGAATCACAGTCGGATTCAAGCCTAGTCGCCTCGGCGGCACAACGGTTTGCATTGGTCTTATCCTGCACACCAATTTGTAGTGGTTCTTACCATACCCTACGATTCATTATTTATTTTATTTATTTTTTTGTCCGATTCACATCACCTCAGCAGCTACATACATCACAGTCCACTCCGAACCTAGTCGCACACGCGGCACAACGGTTCGCGTCACGAGTATCCCACACACCAATACGTAACAGTCCCTATAACAAATTTACGATTCGTTACGTATGCCACTTCGCAGTTCCTTCCTACATATACAATTTCTGCTATCCTTTTCTTTTTCGCCTATCAGTAGGTGACCTTTCTTGCAATCGCTGCAAGCTACGCATCTCATCATAACTCCTTGCAATCGCTGCAAAACACGCATCTCAGCATATACCCATTTGCAATCGCTGCAACATGCATCTCAGTATAAACTCCTTGCAATCGCTGCAAAACACACATCTCAGCATATACCCATTTGCAATCGCTGCAACATGCATCTCAGTATAAACTCCTTGCAATCGCTGCAAGAACACGCATCTCAACATTTACCCATTTGCAATCGCTGCAAAAACATGCATATCAGTATAATCTCCTTGCAATCATTGCAAGATCACGCTTCTCAACATTTACCCATTTTTGCAATTGCTGCAACATGCATCTCAGTATAAACTCCTTGCAATCGCTGCAAAAAACGCGCATCTCAGCATATACCCATTTTGCAATCTCTGCAAAACATGCATCTCAGTACAAACTCCTTGCAATTGCTGCAAATACACGCATCTCAGCATGTTGCAATCACTGCAAGAACACGCATCTCATCATAGCTCCTTGCAATCGCTGCAAGACACGCATCTCATCATAACTCCTTGCATTTGCTGCAAAAAACACGCATCTCGGCATATACCCATTTTGCGATCTCTGTAAAATATGCATCTCAGTACAAACTCCTTGCAACTGCTACAAATACACGCATCTTACCATTTACCCGTATACAATCACTGCAAAACATGCATCTCAGTATAAACTCCTTGCAATTGCTGCAAATACACGCATCTTAGTGTTTACCCACTTGCAATCGCTGCAAAACAAGCATCTCAGCATTTACCCTTTTTTGCAATCACTGCAAAACATGCATCTCAGTATAAACTCCTTGCAATTGCTGCAAATACACGCATCTTAGTGTTTACCCACTTGCAATCGCTGCAAAACAAGCATCTCAGCATTTACCCTTTTTTGCAATCACTGCAAAACACGCATCTCAGCATATACCCATTTGCAATCGCTGCAAACACACTCAGTGGTGCTCATACAGCCCACTTAATTTTTTAGTGGCACGTAATCGGTCACTCGTCTCCAGTGGCATTCATACGAGCCACTCATCGTTTTCGTCTCTTTTCTCCCTCAGGTCAGTCGAGTTCAGGTTCCATCCTGTACCAGGTTGGACGTTATTTCCCAGGTAAAAAAAAAAAAAACGCTATGTTTGCATCTTCCCCAGAGCCAGTCGCATACAAGGGGGACACATAAAAAAGAGAAAAAAAGGAAAAAAAAAAAAGTAAAGAAATCTTGTTGCACCCCTACTGCAGGTGTTCCCGGTCGACCGAGTTTCGATCATAACCAGGACCTCGCTACTAGAGCGTCAGTCAGGGCCTAGTTCATGGGCTTTTCTATCACATCATTCTGCAGCACCCTTTCACTATACCGTTGCTTCACATACATCATTGGACGTGATCTCCAGGCGTTAGTTCTGTCACATATGTCTATACATGACACTCTGTTTTCGAAGGGCGACAAGGTCGCTTAACAGTAGACTTGCTGGCAGAGCAAGTGTTAGCAGGCCGAGCACACGTCACCCCCTACAGACCGCAACATTCCTACGTAGGCCGTACCAGACTTCTACTTCCCAGTACGCCCTGGGGTTCTGGTCTTCAGGTTTGTGCTTGCCACAGACAGGCACCCGAGCTATCGGTTATCTGGCCAGTCACCTCCTGGCCCACCTCGGTCGCCACGCACTCTTCTGAGTTTTCTAAATTTCCACTCAACATAAGTTCTGCACAACAGAACTCTGTCAGCTCCTGTCTATGCCTATCATTCCTTTTTCTGTACTTCTTCCATTTTCCTCCCCTCTGAGTTTTCTCTTTACCACTCCGCTCTCTATCCTATGGTTATGACTCCTCTTAAATATGAGCACCCAGCCCCCTTTTTTGTCTTCTGGCAGCGAGGACTTCACACCTGCCCCTCTGTTACCCCCCCCCCCAAGCGGCTCAGAGCGCGGCTGCCTGCAGTCCCTCAGGGAACGGAACATCCCCAAACTCATAGCTGAGTCGCAGGGATATTCCCTTTCCTGCTAACGGCCAGGAAGGCAAAGCTTTTCAGGCTCCTCTTCCCGCCTCCAGTTGCAGCTGGGCCAACAGGCATCCCTACAATCCATCCACGGGGCCCAGCTGCACTCTTTGGTCTCCCCCTTAGCCGCAACAGTTCAGACGTCCAGACCAGAGTCACACCTTTGAAAGTTCGCCCTACCGGACCTGGTCATGGTCCTGATGACAGCTTCTCCTTCTGCAGGTACACCAGGCTCTGCACCTATCGTCCTCTCCGTTCATCTTGTCCCGACCAGCATCAGGGAGGATATATTGGAGGGCAAAGACATCAATTGGCATCCCTGCTCATCTCAGTCCATGACTTAGCTGACAACAAATCATACGCCTGGGGGGGGATGTCTCAGTGGTTGTCAAGTCAAGAGACCCCAGCCTCAGTCGTACGCTGTCAGCCACTGAGTTCGCCCTGGCCTTCGGGATGTTCAGAGATGTACTTTGTTCAGCCACCCTAAGCAGGAGGGAGGAGCGGGACTTATACCTTCATGCAGTGACAGATCTTGCTTACAAATATGGAGGTTTTGCCTTCTACGACCATCGGTCATTTTCAGCCAAAGCAGCAGCGAGACTTGCCCAGTTCCAGATAAGCTCTGACTGGAGCCTCACAGACAGAACTCTTTTGTCACCACTTCGCCCACAAAGCTGACGGTTTTGCCCAATCCCTCACTTGAACCTGTCACAGGGTTATCCATTATCCTGACGATTTTCTGCTTATCGAACACCTAGACATACCCCCCCCCCCCCCGGTAGATCTAGACAAGCTAAGAGAGGTCTTTAACAATCTCAATGAACACCTAGTGGAAGGCCCAACACATTTCATAAGTTTCTCAGGCATCGTCCTGGATACGCACGCCATGCAGCCTAGCCTGCCTTCTGACAAATTAGCTTGTTAGGTTGGTCATTCAGGAGTTTACCCGGTCACAGGAATGTACTAAAAGAGAGCTGCAGTCCTTGATAGGCATGCTCAATTTCGCTATGAGAACAATTCCTCAGGGGCGGTCGTTCATCTCAAGGCTCTTAGTCTTTCTTGCCCGAGTGCAGGACCCAACCAAGTCCTCAGACTAGACCCAGCAGCAATAGCAGACTTGGCTATGTGGGACAAGTTCCTCTTCAACTGGAATGACATATCAATGTTTTTCCCTCAGTATCAACTCAGTCGCCCTCGGTAGTCACAGATGCTGCAGCCTCCACTGGCTTTGCTGCAATTTTTGGCCATCACTGGTTTGCCAGACCTTGGCCCCCGGAAATCTGCCTGATTCCTGGTTTCCCTCGATCTTCGTCATTGTTCGAGCTGTACCCCATCGTGGCAGCAGCCCAAGTCTGGGGCCACACGTGGACAGATCAGACAGAGCTCTTCACTACAGACAACCAGGTTACAGCTGACATCATTAATAAGGGTAGATCCAAGTCGCTCCCCGTCATGTCCTTCCTGCTCAGTCTGCTGCAATTGTCACTACATCACCAAATTTAACAGTTACTGTAAGCATATCCCTGGCAAGTGCAATACCGCAGCCGTGCACTGTCCCGCTCCAATGTTGTCTCATTCTTCCAGCAGGAACCCGGAGCCGACCCATCATCCACTCCTATCCCACCTTGGTCTCAACTAACAATGGATTGAAGCCACACCTTGCCAATGCAACCCGGCTCATCAACCACTCACTGTCTAGCAACACACTAAAGGCTTATCCCACGGCCTGGAACACCTACCGTAGGTTCCTTGCCACTTGTCCCGGAACCACAGTAGATGACGTCACTCATGTCCTAGCCTTTATATCTTATTGCCACACACAGCTGGCTCTCCCTCATACCCCTATCAGGCTGTACCTGGCCGGTATTCAAGCCACTATGTCCTTTATCTTACGGTCTCCAAAACGCAACAAACCGGACCCGGAGTGGATATAAACTTCTTTCGAACCAGCAACGCCTGGTGTCCAGCAATGATCTTTTGACCGTCTGCTCTTTCAACTACCCAGCCAGCCAGTCTCCAGCCCATTACTGCCTTTTTCAGGTCAACCCCCTGAGTGGAAATCAGTTTATTAAACATGTTTGGGTCCTACTGGTCAACTTAGGCCTAGACCCTGGGCGGTATTCTGGATATTCCTTTGGATCGGCGCAGCCTCAGCCACATCTCAGCATGGAGTACCAGACCATGTGACCAAGAAGCTAGGCAGGTGAAAGTCTGCCTGCTTTACCAGATATATATTCCCTCAAGATGGCCCTTTCTCCAAGCTCACTCAATGAGGTTAGAGGCAATAAAGATACTTCCCTACCTGGTTATTTTTGGCCCCTTTTCTTGCCATACCTACCAGACGACCAAAAGCCACACCTCAGGTCTATTTATGTTGTGAGTCTTGTCGCGTGTTTATGTGATCCACATTTGTCTCGGTCTTAGGGCCACGACCATAAATATATTTATTTATAAAAAAATCCCATGGCAAAACCAGAATTGTATTATTAATTAAAATTAAATCCCTTTACCCTCCTGGTAGGATCACCAGTCATAGATTAATTGAAAGCAAGAGGGATTTGGAGGGACTGTTCCTGATTTGGAGCAATGTCCCTCTGTCCCTCATTCCTCCTCTTTTGTCCTTCATTTTGGTCTGATCTATATAGATGTATATAAAATGCACTTTTTATCTATCAAAAAATGTTTTCCAGCACTAAACCTTTCATCAGATTTTTAAACTGCTGCATTTGTAAATTCCAAAAGCCAATATAAAGGAACAGTAGTGGTGTAAAAAAAAAGCCCTTGTGGGTTTAACCAATCTTATTATTTTTTTTTTTTGTACAATTCTCCTTTAAGGGGGTGTGGCAGTGGGTGTGTCCAATGCCTGCACACTTTTTGCTGACAGGTGTCTCCCTTATTCCCATCTCAAAAAGTTGGGAGGTGTGTCTAATAGGGAAGTACATTGTAACTGCAAAGGAACTACAGGAGATCAGCAGCACTATAATACAGTAAAGGTTGAACAAAAAAAAAGGTGAAAAAAAAGTAATTTATTTGAAAAAAATTACAATTGTTAATGATACACAGTGCAAAGAGTAAACTAAACGTCACTCTGTTAAGATTTACATCTCCTTTTAAAATGGAAACAAAAAACAAAACAAAAAATCTGGCAGATTGTGACAATTGCAAAATGTTTCTCTAATTATTTTTGTGTGTGTCGGAAGTATAAATAAATAAATAAATAAAGTGCCTCTCTTTCTTAAAGCGGGGTCCACCCACAACGCCAAAAAAAAAAAAATATTAAAAGCCAGCAGCTGCTGACTTTTAATACATGGCCACTTACCTGTCCCAGGGTCCAGCTATGTCGGCAGGGGACGCCGAGAACCCGCTCGGTTCTCGGCAGCTGCCGCCGCCATCCCAGGTGAGGGAATCGGGAAGTGAAGTGTTGCGGCTTCACTTCCCAGGTTCCCTACTGCGCATGCGCGAGTCACGCTGCGTGTCCCTAGTGGTCCCCGCTATCTCCTGGGAGCTGTGTGTTCCCAGCAGACAGCGCAGCGGGACGGGAAGAGGCATAGACTCCCATTAGAGTCTATGCCGGAAGTGGGTGCAAATATATGCACCCCCCCCTCCCCCCTGAAAGGTGTCAAATGTGACACCGGAGGGGGGGAGGGTTGCAAAAAGCGGAAGTTCCATTTTTGTGTGGAATTCCGCTTTAAGATCATTTTGGTCTGGTCTATCAGGGGTTACTATGTAAACTATCTGGTGGGGGGGGGGGGGGGGCTCAGGAAATGTTTACTCTCACATGAAACATTGTAAAAAGTAGACAAATTACAATCAGTTACAGATGGAGGTGATTTAAATGAATTCTACAGAAAAACAAAGTACTTTTTGTATTTAGTTATACTTTAACTTTTTTTGAAATAGTTTGTCGTTTGCTGAAAATATCCATCCCTGGCACCTTGGAGTCATTTCCTGTAATTGTCCATATGGAAAATGAAAGTATCTGAGATTGAGCAACTGCTACGACTGCAACTGACACAGAAAATAGAACAAAAAAACTAGAAAGATAGGGAAAGAAAGCAAAAAAAATATATATTAGCAATGGACATTAGACAGCTAGGGGACAACATCAGGAACTTCAGCCTGGATGATGGAGATCTGGGCAGTCAAGGTTACACAAGAGTCCTACTACAGCTGTTTGGCTATACAGGCCATGGAAAATCTTCCTTCATCAACTCCTGTAAGTACGTCCTGGAAGAGGATGAGAACCTAAAAGAACACGCTGAGGCCCGAGGAAGCGACTACGTACTGACCATGGTCAGAAATGCCTATCCGCTTACCAAAGTGATCACCATGGTAGACAACAGAGGATGCAGCAAAATGAACGATTTTGAAAGAGCTGAAGTGTATGCCCAGTTGGGTGAGTAACATTCTGAGAACTCCAAAGGCTACGGGACTGGCAGGCTAGCCAAAAAAAAAAAACAAATAATGTAAAATTACTTTTGGCCAAAAATAAATCCAAATGATGCCCCTTAGCTCTGTAACACTTTGTTGGTCACTCCATAGAAGTCCCTTATATGACTATTGTAGTCTTGGTTGTAGTAGAGGCAACTCTCCTCACTACAGATATGGCCATCTGAAGGTGGAGCTAAACAACATTGATTTAATTGTTTCCCAAAACAGTTACATTCAAGGCATGCAGCGAATGATAACGGTTATATCCGAACTGTCAAGTCATCACATGTCTGGTGTCATCACTGATCACCTGGGCAACTGCAGATCAAACAGAACTCTGTTAAGAGCACAGGCCGGCTACTCGGTGAGTTCCAAAATCCAAAACTTGATTTGCTACATGTTAAAAATCACAGTGGATATAGCTAATGCGTTTCAGCTGTAATGACCTTAAATAGGGCGCACTGCACAGAAACGCTGTGCGTCTTTGGCTCAGTTTAGGGGCCGAATTTAGGCATAGAATTGTCCCTGATTCATCCCTGAAAGGGGAAACGGGGACGTACATCGCTCCTGTGTGATCCGCAGCGGGTATAGTGTGAACCCGGCCTCACAAAGCAAACAAAAAAAAAAGTTTTAATTATTTATCGTTTATAAAAATAGACATGAACAAAAGAAAAAAAGCAGGAAAATAATAATTAACCACTTCAGCCCTGGACCATTTGACTGGCAAAAGACCAGAGCACTTTTTGTGATTCGGCACTGCATCGCTTTAACTGACAATTGCGCGGTCATGCGACGTTGCTACCAAACAAAATTGATGTCCTTTTTTCCCCACAAAGAGAGCTTTCTTTTGGTGGTATTTGATCACCTCTGCGGTTTTTATTTTTTGCGCTATAAACAAAAAAAAAAGCGACAATTTTGAAAAAAAATGCATTATTTTTTACTTTTTGCTATAATAAATATCCACAAAAAATATATAAAAAAAACATTTTCTTCCTCAGTTTAGGCTGATACGTATTCTTATACATATTTTTGGTAAATAAGCGTTTATTGATTGGTTTGTGCAAAAGTAATAGCGTCTACAAAATAGGGGATAGTTTTATGGCATTTTTATAAATAATTTTTGTTTTACTAGTAATGGTGGTGATCACTGATTTTTATCATGACTGCGACATTATGGCGGACGCATCGGACACTTTTGAAGCTATTTTGGGACCATTCACACAGTGATCCGTGCGATTAAAAATGCATTGATTACTGTGTAAGTGTGACTGGCAGGGGAAGGGGTTAACACTAGGGGGCAGTGAAGGGGTTAATTGTGTCCTAGGGAGTGATTCTAACTGTGGGGAGGATGGGCTACGTGCGACATGACACTGATCACCGCTCCCGATTACAGGGAGCTGTGATCAGTGTCCTCTCACTAGGCAGAACGGGAAGATGCTTGTTTACATCAGCATTTCCCTGTTCTTCCTCTCCGTGAGACGATTGCAGGTATCCCCATGGACATCGGGACCCGCGATCACACTCTCAGCGGGCGTGCAAGTGCCCAAAAACCTCCTCTTAAAGGGCGACGTACAGGTACTTTAATATACCTGTACGTGCCCTTCTGCCGACGTATATCGGCGTGAGTCGGTCAGAAGCGGTTAAATGGAGGAGAATAGGGAGTTAATTAAAACTGATTACAGTAAATTATGGGTTATTAAGGTGTTAAACAGAGTAACATTTGTTCATCCCTTTGATCTGCAGATGAAGAAACAGAAATATACGAAAAGAAACAATGTTTCTTTTTATTTTAGTGTTTCAGGGCTGAGCAATGTTGGCTGATTTTTTTTTTTTTTTTTTGACAGCTCTAATTACCGGACTTCTTTAACACTGGGAAGACCCAATGACAGCTCAAAGACCAGAGCCTGAAAGTTTCGGTTTTTGATATCAATACCGATACTAGTATCTGTGCAACCCTAGCCTCAATCATAGCATGAGCTTATGATTAAGCCCATTATGGCTGAAACACGTTAGCTGTATGCACTGTGATTTTTAACATGTAGTAAATAAAGATTTGTATTTCTGAACTCACCTAGTAGCCGGCCTGTGCTTATCAAGGACTTCTGTTCAAGAAATGAATAGCCCAGCCAAGAGCACTTATACTGCAGATCAAACAGAGGTAAATGCAGCTTCATTGGTTGTAAAGAAGAGGAGGGGGAGGGTTTGGTTCCATGTGATGTCTGAGCCTAGAAAAGTGGGATCCGGTCATATTGGAGAACACAGTGCCTTGGGGCCACTATGTTCTGTTCAGCTGAGCCATTACTGATTAGTCTGAATGTGCAAAAAATTTTCAAGCATCAAGTTGAAAGAATGTAAGCCATGTTGGGGCGCTGTTTTTTTTAAAGTTATGTACACTTCAGAGCTTGGAGTCAACAAGTCATCACCATAGGGGTCAGCCAGTTGACAGCAACTGTCAGATCTCAGTTGTGACTCATCTACAGAGTCATTCTCAAAGTAAATAAGTGGGCAAATGTACCAGTTTTATATTATTATTATTATTATTATTATTATTATTATTATTATTTGTATTATTCAGAGCATATAAGGCCTTTAATAATATGATTCCAGGTATAATATTCCTGCATAAACCCAATTAAGTCTGGTTCTCTATAAAGTAGAACCAG
Organism: Aquarana catesbeiana; assembly: GCF_042186555.1. Lineage (NCBI taxonomy): Eukaryota > Metazoa > Chordata > Amphibia > Anura > Ranidae > Aquarana > Aquarana catesbeiana. The sequence continues at coordinate 16,258,403 of NC_133329.1, read as the reverse complement.
GGGCAGACTGATAACTCATGGGACCCCCGGGCAATAGGAGATTATGGGGCCACACAGTATACACACACACAGTATACAATCACACAGTATACACATACATGTACACACACAGTATACAATCACACAGTATACACATACATGTACACACACAGTATACAATCACACAGTATACACATGTACACACAGTATACACAGACGGATGTAAAAAAAACTGATTTATACATACTGTCCCTGGTTTTACTGAGGCTGGCAACCCTGATGGGGCCCCCTAGTGGCCCAGGGCCCTCGGGCAGTGCCCGAGTGGCTCAATGGTCAGTCCGCCCCTGAGTAGAACTCTAAAAGTGACTGTGAGGTAAAGCCACACATTAAAATTGAAGAAAGGTATAACCACTTCAGCTTCAGAAGGTTTCCCCCCCCCCCTTCTGACCATTTTTTGCAATACGGCACTGCGTTACTTTAAGTGACAATTGCGCAGTCATGCAACGCTGTACCCAAATAAAATTGGTGTCCTTTTTCTTCCTAGAAATAGAGCTTTCTTTTAGTGGTATTTGATCACCTCTGCAGGTTTTTATTTTTTGCGCTATAAACAAAAAAAGGCAGACAATTAAAAAACATATATATATATATATATATATATATATATATATATATATGGCCTTTAATAATATGATTCCAGGTATAATATTCCTGCATAAACCCAATTAAGTCTGGTTAGAGGACGGAAGAAGACATCGAGGAGCTGTCCCACTGAGACAGGTAAGTGTAGATGGCGGGCCGGCAGGGGGCACAATGGCAGCATTTGATATGGCACAGTGGCGGCAATTGATGGGCACAGTGGCTGCGTTTTATGGGGCACAGTGGCTGCATTTTATGGGGCACAGTGGTGGCAATTGATGGGCACAGTGGCGGCAATTGATGGGCACAGTGGCTGTGATCTGTGATAACGTCCTGAAAATAAAATGCAACTGTATTCTTAATTGCTATGAGAACACCATTGTGTTTCGATTCTGCATTAGCAAAAAAAATGCTGATACTGTCTATGGGAACATTTGGATGCTTTGGTGGCTGAGAAATGCGTTTCCTGTATACATAGAACGTCCCTTTTCAGTCTCTGGGCTTTGGACCAGTGGGGTATCTAAGGTATGGCAGCCGTGCCATGGGGGGAAGGGGCGGCAAAAAAGCCACCCTCTGCATGAAGAAAAAAAAAAAAAAAAAACATCCTCCCGGACTAATATAGCCCCCGGCGCCACTGCCAGCCTGCTGGATCGCGGCGCCAGTGTTCTATCAGATAGCCGGCTGTTGGGCTCAGCTTAGGCTGAGGGAGGCTCTGTCAGCAGGGAGGGGCGGGGCAGGGAGCTCCACTGACGCTCTGACCCTGCCCTGCCCCGCCCCATGTACTCTGTATGTGCCTCGGAGCGCTGAGATCGCCTTTCCTGGACCACCAAAATTCCCACCCCCTACCGCAAAAGCCCCGCCCCTACCATGGAAAGCTCTGCTTCTGGACCTCAGAGTGGGAGGTGAGCCAGGTAGGTCTTTCAGCCTTTAGACTCAGTTATGAAACCCTCCCTGACAATGTAGTTTACCCCCCTGTATAGCTGTGCATTGCTGAAAGCTATGGTCATCTCCTGTAGTATGTCGCAGTCTCTGGTCATCTCCTGTAGTGTCTCTCTGTCTCTGTCTCTCTCTCTGTCTCTCTCTCTGTCTCTCTCTCTCTGTCTCTCTCTCTCTGTCTCTCTCTCTCTGTCTCTCTCTCTCTGTCTCTCTCTTCATTGATTATGTATTTTATTTGAGAGTTTGGGATAGACAACGTGTTGATGAGTTGTTGCAGGCCACACGGCTTGGACTGGTCTTTACTGTTCAGTAAGGCTTTATGGTGGTATGAGTTGGGACTGCTGTTTTGTAGGTGGTCCCAGTATGATATCGCCCTCTTCTATACTGCGAGAAGTAAGGGAAATCTGCCCAACTCAGACTGACAAGCACTGTTGGAGGTGCTCCGATGGACTTGGAGGAGGTGCTTGCAGAATTCCAGATGGAATATTTATGTTGAGCTGGGGTCCCATTTGGATTGGTCTGGGTAGGTGACAGGACCCCAAACTTCACTGTCACTGGGGTGATGACACTATCAAATATTCTGAGCCAGACTCTCACTGGTGGTTTTAGGTGGTACAGCTGTCTTCTGATGGCATAGAAGGCTCTGCATGCCTTGTCTTTTAGTGCCTCTATGGCTGGCTTGAAACTTCCTGATTTGTTAATTTCTAAGCCAAGGTATGTGTAGCTATTAGTTTCATCAACAGTGCAGTTGTTTAATGTAAAGGAAGGGCTCTTTGTTTGTTTAGTATTTTTCTTTTGAACCACCATGATCTTTGTTTTACTTGAGTTGATTGGTAGTGCCCATGTGGCACTGTATTTCTCCAGCACTTCCAGGCTGTCTTGTAGGCCTTACTCTGTTGGTGACAGAAGTAGGAGGTCATCCGCATACAGCAGGGACTTCACCTCAGTGTCATGTAGAGTCAGTCCTGGTGCTGGGGAGGATTCTAGAGCTGCAGCCAGTTCATTGATGTAGATGTTGAAGAGGGTTGGACTTGGGCTGCAGTCCTGTCTGACTCCTCGGGCTTGCCGGAAGTGTTCGGTTCTTTTCCCATTCACCTTTACACTGCAGCTGTTCTCAGTGTATGAACTCTTGATAACCTCAGGGCTTTTTTTCCTCAAACAATAGGTGCTGGAACTTAACCACGGCCCCATAAAACCCCTCCCCCTACACACACCCTCCAAATCACATCAAATAGTGGGTGTGTTCAGTCAAATTTCACGAAAACAGTAGGAGGGTCTTAAAGGGGCGTTAAATACCAGGATTGCATTACATACAGAGTGCAGAGCTGTCACTTGTAAATACAGAAACCGGACTTCTGTGTTTACAAGTGATTGTGGTGAGCAGGCACCAAAGGGTCTGAGCCGGAGGTGGTGGAACGGAGTTCCACCAAGTTCCCCCTGAAAAAAAGCCCTGGATAACCTCATATGTTTTCCCTCCTATTCCACTCTAATAGTTTGAGGAACAGGCCTGGGTGCCACATGGAGTCAAATGCCTTATTAAAGTCCACAAAGCAGGCAAATATCTTTCCATGTTTTGTATTGTGGACATGGTTCTTGATGAGGCTGTGCAGGGTGTAAATGTGGTCTGTAGTGCGATGGTTTGGCATGAATCCTGCCTGGCTTCTGCTGAGGACATTGTGTTGTGTCAGGAAGTTGAGGATCCGTTTATTGAGGATACTGTTGAATAGTTTCCCTAGTGTGCTGCTGACACATATCCCCCTGTAGTTGGCTGGATCATACTGGTCTCCACTCTTATAGATGGGTGTTATGAGGCCTTGGTTCCATACTGTAGGGTAGTAACCAGCGCTCAGGACCAGATTGAACATTTTGCATAGTGCAGCATGTACATCTGGGGAGACGTGTTTAATCACCTCTGGCAAAATTCCATCCATCCCACTGGATTTTTTAGTTTGCAGGTTTTGGATTTTCTCCCTAATTTCTTGTGGTGTAACCGGTACATCTAGGGGGTTCTGGAAGTCCTTATTTTTTTCCTCCAGATCATTTAGTCTTTTGATGATGTCTTTTTGTTCTACAGTTAGAGCCTCCTTTGGAATATCTTTGTAGAGGTTCTTAAAGTAGTTGAGCCAGATGACGCCATTTTGGATGTGGAGTTAGTTTTTCCTGGGTGCTGAGCCAATATTCTTCTATATTTCCCAGAAAGGATTTTCCTGAAGTGTCTCTTCCAGCTGTTGCAGGTTTTTGGAGATGAAGTTTTTTGCTTTTTCTTTTTAAGGGTTTGTTTGTATTTTTTCTGTAGGGTGCCATGGGCTATCCTTAGGTCAGTGTTGTCAGGGTCTCTGTGTTTGTTATTGGAGATGTTCCTTAATGCTTTGCATTCTTTGTCGAACCATGTATTAGATTGTTTGTTGGATGGTTTCTTGTACTTGGCTTCTCTCAGCTGGGCTGTTTCTGCGATGGTGTGTAGTATTTTATGGAAGTCCTTTGCTGCCTGGTTCACACCTCGTGGGCTTATCTCATAGGCATTGTTTTGGAAGTTTTCAAGCTGTTTCTTAATGTCAGGTCTGTCAGTTACCTCTCTGTATTTTGTGGTAGACTGTTTGGACCATTTAAATGATGGTGGCAGGTTGCAGAGAGAGGCCCGGTGGAGTTTTGGTGATGGTTTGCTAGAAGATTTAATGTATAGCAGTAGTTGGTTGTGGTCTGACAGGTGTGTTTGTGGGGTGACTGTAAAACCATTGATGAGTGTGGGGTTCATATCTGTGAAGGCATAGTCTACCACACTGCTGCTGCCTACATGGGAGCTAAATGTGTACGTTCCTAGAGAGTCTCCCTTGGTACGGCCGTTGAGGATGTAGAGGCCCAGACTGCGACACAAATTCAGCAATTTTCTTCCATTTTTGTTGGTTGTACTGTCATAGCTGTTTCTTTGTAACTGTATCGACTCATGATCGTAATTTGCATGGCCCAGTATGTACGTGTTGCCATCAGAAATCAGAACCATTTCTCTCTCCCTCCCTCTCTCCCTCTCTCCCTCTCTCTCCCTCTCTCCCTCTCTCTCTCTTCCCCTCTTTCCCTCTTTCCCCTCTTTCCCCTCCTTTCCCCTCCTTTCCCTCCTTTCCCTCCTTTCCCTCCTTTCCCTCCTTTCCCTCCTTTCCCTCCTTTCCCTCCTTTCCCTCCTTTCCCTCCTTTCCCTCCTTTCCCTCCTTTCCCTCCTTTCCCTCCTTTCCCTCCTTTCCCTCTCCCACCAATACTCGAGCATCTTAAGTTTTTTTTTTATGCTGTTAATATATCTATCTTCTTTAGCCTGACAAATCCCAAGCGCCACGCTCATTGTTAGTATGACTCGGGGCGTGTGGCTGGGCCTGTTCACAAGTCTATGTGCCTGAGCCCGCAAGGAAGCTGACAGCGCACATCGCCACCGCCATTCACAGGCACTGTGACATTTCCCTGATCTCTGCATCTGCAGTCCGCAAATTCAGAAATTGGAAATAGTCACAGTGCCTGTGATTGGCTCTTCGTGCTGTCAGCTTCATAGCGGCTCGGGCACATCGACTTCTGAACACGCCCAGCCACACGCCCCGGCTCATACTAACAATCAATGTCAGTCAATGTGCAGGAAGTCTCTCAGGGGAATCAGCATGTCTTTCATATTAGTCGTTGACACAGGCTGAGAAGATGAAGGGAAGTGCTCAAAAGGGGTCTGGGTGGAATGCTCTGCAGCATTCTCTTCCATATCAGAATCCTCTGCTTGCTGGTCTCCTTTAGCTTTTTTAAATATAGATGGGCTATGATAGATGGGCTGTCAGGGGGAGAGATGGAGGAAGCATGGAGGAAGCATAGAGAACACAGGAGGTGCTGCCTGTCCAACAGCTCCCCGCCGTCACTCGCTGCCTGACCCGCCACCAAGATGGGGTAAATGCTGGTCAGACAGCGGGCGAGGTGGGGTGCTGGTTAAATGCCGACAGGGGGGTAACATTGGCTGCATTTGATGGGCACAGTGGCTGCATTTGATGGGCACAGTGAGGCTGCATTTGATGGGCACAGTGAGGCTGCATTTGATGGGCACAGTGAGGCTGCATTTGATGGGACACGGTGAGGCTGCATTTGATGGGGCACGGTGAGGCTGCATTTGATGGGGCACGGTGAGGCTGCATTTGATGGGGCACGGTGAGGCTGCATTTGATGGGGCACGGTGAGGCTGCATTTGATGGGGCACGGTGAGGCTGCATTTGATGGGGCACGGTGAGGCTGCATTTGATGGGGCACGGTGAGGCTGCATTTGATGGGGCACGGTGAGGCTGCATTTGATGGGGCACAGTGAGGCTGCATTTGATGGGCACAGTGAGGCTGCATTTAATGGGTTTTTTTTTCAGTATTTTTTAGTTTGCACCCCCCCCCCAAAACATTTTGAGCAGCAGCCACCACTGACAGAGAGAGACATCGCTCCAAATTGTCCACACACAGAGAGACCACTACTCAAGAAAATTGCTTGATTCCTTTATCAACATAGTAAAGCCTTGTACACACCTTTGCTCAATCCGGCGAGTTGAACAAAAAAACTGACAGCTCTGGTTGGAGCTGCTGAGCATGAGCAAAAGTGACCTGAACATTGATCACTTTTAAGAGTGGCAGTGCCTGCTGCAAGTGTGTACAAGCCTTTGGGCACACAATGGTGTTCTGCGGTTTGGCCGCAGTGCTTATGTACAGTTTTCCTTAGCTGCAGTCCCATAGTCTTCTTTTAAGTTGTGCGTTTTTGCTGCAGTTTTTTTTATAGTGCACCAAAGATGCAGCATGCAGCCATTTTTGTGCACTTTCAGAAAATGCAGCAAAAATGTGCAAACTAATAGAAGTCTATGGGACATGCAGGAAGACAGTGAGATCACCAACACTGCAGCAGACCAGTGTGAGCCCACATCATAGAACATAGGAGCAGGTACTGCACAGGCTGCTGAAAGAAACCTCCTTATCTGCAGAGAGAGGGGGGAGAGGAATTTGGGAGAGAAAGGAGAGAGGCCCGTCACAGCTCACTCACTTGAAAGGAAGGACCCAGCAGGCAGAAGGCTTATGCCGCATACACACGATCAGACTTTACGGCATACTTGGTCCCGCGAACCTGAGTCCGTCGGACAATTCGATCGTGTGTGGGCTCCAGCGGACTTTTTTTTCTCAAAAGTTTGACAGACTTAGATTTGAAACATGTTTCAAATCTGTCCGACGGACTCGAGTCTGATCAAAAAGTCCGCTCATCTGTATGCTAGTCCGACGGACAAAAACCAACGCTAGGGCAGCTATTGGCTACTGGCTATGAACTTCCTTGTTTTAGTCCAGTCGTACGTCGTCACGTACGAATCCATCAGACTTTGGTTGATCGTGTGTAGGCAAGTCCATTCATTCAGAAAGTCCGTCGTAAAGTCCGTCAAAGTCCATTGAAAAGTCCGCTCGTGTGTATGTGGCATTAGACTCAGTTATCAGCTTCCAGAGCGTCCCATACAGATCACCAACGGATCACAGTTTGAATGTTCCCGCCCACACGTTCTATTCACAGAAGCAGCACACAGGTTGCCCGGAGTGTGGAAGGGCACAGTGAGAGAGGGGGCTGGAGGAGGCAGAGCGGATCCACCCTCTTCCATTCGGCTGTGCTCAGTCTGAATGGACACAGACTGTCAGCTCAGAAGCCGGGAACAGCACTGTGACAGGACAGATGTCCGCTCACAGCACAAACGTTCCTGCAGCTTCTGGGCTGTTATCCAGCCCTGCCAGCCTCCCTCTGGAGTCACCCGAGCAGTAACACTCAGCCAATTGTACATGCTCAGTTTCCAGCTGGCAACACATCGGCCTTTTTACTGAGAATCAGAGCGGCCTGGGGGGAAATTGCATCGCTGCCCTCCTGGCCCAGCCCGCCCCTGGTGTCCCCTGTGTTTGCACAGTGAGTCTGAGGAGTGCTCTCCTTCCTCGGCAGGCCACGTGTGTGCTCCGGCGCCATCTTGGTACACCAGTCCATTCGTGGTGGGGTAATAATCTGTCAGTTTCTGCGGGGCTAGGTGCTGTGAGCCCCGTTTGCGGATATCACCTAGTGTGCATCTTCCAGGGAAGCCATAGGTAGTCGCTGGGTATCGTAGCTTGTCGGTGACTTGGAGCAGGAGCTCAGCTAGAAGGCAGCCATCTTCCTCGCTGGCCAGACACGCCCCTGGCAGATTTTTTTTTTTAAGGGAAGTATCTGCCCTCCTAAATTAGCCCTGCCCCTGAAATGCATTGCCCGTACATGCAAATTTTGTTTGAACTATTTAAATGGAAAAAATATTTTTGGACTCTAGCTTTCTGGTGTGATGCATTCTCTGTGCCTTGTCAATTCCAGGAAACTTCATCCCCATCGGACAGAGAGTTGAATGGAGAGACAATTACAAGGCTATGATGGAGGCCATCGAAGATTCTGAATTGGAACAAAATTTCTCAGACTTTATTGTCCCCATCTTTGTGTACAGGTAAGTGATTCTTGTATTAGATGAGGCATCCTTGGAGCAGATTGGTTTCCAGGAATTAGATGGTGGGCTGATCTAATGGTAAGTTTGCTGGTGATACGTTCAGAACTGAAGGTGAGCATGTTTGTTTGTTTTTTTTTTTTTTTTTTTGGTATTTACAAGAAAATATTATGGTTTGGGGTCAACATTATTTTCTTTAATTACTGTTAAGTAGGGATGAGCTTCGAGTTCGAGTCGAACTCATGTTCGACTCGAACATTGGCTGTTCACCAGTTCGCCGAACAGCGAACGATTTGGGGTGTTCGCGGCAAATTCGAATGCCGCGGAACACCCTTTAAAAGTCTATGGGAGAAATCAAAAGTGCTAATTTTAAAGGCTTATATGCATGGTATTGTCATAAAAAGTGTTTGGGGATCCGGGTCCTGCCCCAGGGGACATGGATCAATGCAAAAAAAAGTTTTAAAAACGGCCGTTTTTTCGGGAGCAGTGATTTTAATAATGCTTAAAGTGAAACTATAAAAGTGTAATATCCCTTTAAATTTCGTACCTGGGGAGTGTCTATAGTATGCCTGTAAAGGGGTGCATGTTTCCTGTGTTTAGAACAGTCTGACAGCAAAATGGCATTTCAAAGGAAAAAAAGTCATTTAAAACTACTTGCGGCTATTAATGAATTGCCGGTCCGACAATACACATAAAAGTTAATTGATAAAAACAGCATGGGATTTCCCCACAGGGGAACCCCGAACCAAAATTTTAAAAAAATGATGTGGGGGGTCCCCCTAAATTCCAAACCAGGCCCTTCAGGTCTGATATGGATATTAAGGGGAACCCCGGCCAAATTTTTTTTTAAAAGTTGTGTGGGGTCCCCCCTAAAATCTATACCAGACCCTTCAGGTCTGGTATGGATTTTAATGGGAACCCTGTGCCAAAATTAAAAAAAAAATGGCTTGGGGTCCCCCCAAAAATCCATACCAGACCCTTATCCGAGCACACAACCTGGCAGGCCGCAGGAAAAGAGGGGAGGACGAGAGAGCGCCCCCCCCTCCTGAACCGTACCAGGCCACATGCCCTCAACATTGGGAGGGTGCTTTGGGGTAGCCCCCCAAAACACCTTGTCCCCATGTTGATGGGGACAAGGGCCTCATTCCCACAACCCTTGCCCGGTGGTTGTGGGGGTCTGTGGGCGGGGGGGCTTATCGGAATCTGGAAGCCCCCTTTAACAAGGGGACCCCCAGATCTGGCCCTCCCCCCTGTGTGAATTGGTAAGGGGGTACAAAAGTACCCCTACCATTTCACAAAAACACTGTCAAAAATGTTAAAAATGACAAGAGACAGTTTTTGACAATTCCTTTATTTAAATGCTTCTTCTTTCTCCTATCTTCTATCTTCCTTCAGTTTCTTCCTCCATCTTCTTCTTCTGGTTCTTCCTCTGGTGTTCTCGTCCGGCATCTCCTCGGCGGCGTCTTCTTATCTTCTTCTCCTCAGGCCGCTCCGCATCCATGATGGCATGGAGGGAGGCTCCCGCTGTGTGACGCTTCTCTCTTCATATTTTTCTTCATCTTTTCCTCTTCATCTTCTTGTCTTCATATTCTTTTAGGGCCGCTCCGCATCCATGATGGCATGGAGGGAGGCTCCCACTGTGTGACGCTTCTCCTCTTCTGACGGTTCTTAAATAACGGGGGGCGGGGCCACCCGATGACCCCGCCCCCTCTGACGCACAGGGACTTGACGGGTACTTCCCTGTGGCATTCCCCGTGATGTCAGAAGGGGGCAGGGTTACGTAACGGGGGACCCCGCCCCCTCTGACGTCACGGGGAATGCCACAGGGAAGTCCCCGTCAAGTCCCCGTGTGGCAGAGGGGGGCAGGGTCACTGGGTGGCCCCACCCCCCCTGTTATTTAAGAACCGTCAGAGGACCCTGAAGGGTCTGGTATGAATTTTGATGGGGATCCCTACGTCTTTTTTTTTTTTTTTTTTTTTAATTTTTGGTGCGGGGTTCCCCTTAATATCCATACCAGACCCTATGGAATTTAGGGGGACCCCCACGTCTTCTTTTTTTTTTTTTTTTTTTTTTTTTTCCATTTTGGCTCAGGGTTCCCCTGTGGGGAATTCCCATGCCGTTTTTATCAATGAACTTTTATGTGTATTGTTGGACCAGCAATTCATTAATAACCGCAAGTAGTTTTAAATGACTTTTTTTCCTTTGAAATGTCATTTTGCTGTCAGACTGTTCTGAACACGGGAAACATGCGCCCCTTTACAGGCATACTATAGACACCCTCCAGGTACGAAATTTAAAGGGATATTACACTTTTATTGTTTCACTTTAAGCATTATTAAAATCACTGCTCCCGAAAAAAACGTCCGTTTTTAAAACTTGTTTTTGCATTGATCCATGTCCCCTGGGGCAGGACCCGGGTCCCCAAACACTTTTTATGACAATAACTTGCATATAAGCCTTTTAAAATTAGCACTTTTGATTATTCATGTTCGAGTCCCATAGACTTTAACGGTGTTCGCGTGTTAAAATTAATTTTTTGCCTGTTCGCAAGTTCTGGTGCGAACCGAACAGGGGAGTGTTCGGCTCATCCCTACTGTTAAGCATGTATATTTCTGTTTTTCTGGTGATCCCCTTAACAAGAGTACTTCCTGACATAGTGTAAGAGATACCGAGTGCAGATATCCAGCATCAGCAGGGATGACCAGTTCAGTGTAGCTTTACTTAGGAAACTGGAAATCAGACTGAGTATGGTTAGAATGAATTTTATTAACCACTTAAGGACCACCCTATAGCAGATATATTGCTACAGGGTGGCCCTCCTGCGCAGAATCAAGTATATATAGTTACAAAGTTAGTCAGGTTGAAAAAAGTCCATCTAGTTCAACCAAAAAAAAAAATAAAAAATACAATCCCATATACACATTCCTTCATCCACAGTTGATCCAGAGGAAGGCGAAAAACCCCAGCAAAGCATGCTCCACTATGGGAATGTTTGACCATTCTTCCATTATGAGGTCAGGCACCGATGTTGGACAAGAAGTCTCCACTCTAATTCATCCCAAAGGTGTTCTATCGGGTTGAGATTGGGACTCTGTGCAGGCCAGTCAAGTTCCTCCACCCCAAACTCACTCATCCATGTCTTTATGGACCTTGCTTTGTGCACCGGTGGGCAGTCATATTGGAACAGGAAGGGGCCAACCCCAAACTTTTCCCACAAAGTTGGGATCATGAAATGGTCCAAAATGTCTTGGTATGCTAAAAATTTAAGAGTTCCCTTCACTGGAAATAAGGGGCCAAGCCCAACCCCTGAAAACAACCCCACACCATAATCCCCCCTCAAAAAAATGATTTGGACCAGTGCAGAAAGCAAGGTCCATAAAGACATGGATGAGCAAGTTTGGGGTGGAGGAACTTGACTGGCCTGCACAGAGTCCTGACCTCAACCCGATAGAACACCTTTTGGGATGAATTAGAGCGGAGACTGCAAGCCAGGTCTTCTCATCCAACATCAGTGCCTGACCTCACAAAAGTACTTGTGGAAGAATGGTCAAACATTCCCATAGACACACTCCTAAACCTTGTGGACGGCCTTCCCAGAAGAGTTGAAGCTGTTATAGCTGCAAAGGGTGGGCCAACTCAATATTGAACCCTACAGACTAAGACTGGGATGTCATTAAAATCCCTGTGCTTGTAAAGGCAGGTGTTCCAATACTTTTGGTAATATAGTGTACCGTCCCAGCAACCAGCATCAGGTTGAGCCTAATTACTGGGATCTGCTGGCTGCTGGGAGACACCTGCTGGTGAACACCAGAACTACGCCCTGTCGCTCTGGGGACCACAGTGCCACCAGCAGGTGATCCAGGTCCTGACACATACCGTGACAGGGTGATAGGGCATTCATTAAAAACAAAACAAAAGGCTGGCCACGGAGCGAGATGGCTGCTTGAAATCTCCTCTCCGCTCAGCCGAGGGACAATCAGCGACATTAGCATCTGACCAGCGCATATCCCCCCTCTCTGACACTCCAGAGAGGAGAGGAATCAGTGGGCACCTGATCGGCATGTAAAGGAGGAGAGCTGCCAGCCCGCGCCGTCTCGCAGACTATTTCGGGAGATCCGACATGCTGACTGACAAAGATGGCGCCGGCACGCCACTCTGTCCCTCACCGCTGGACGACGGGAGCTCACAGGAACACCCTCCCAACATGGAGGAGATGGACAGCTCGGCTCCACACACAGAATCCTCTCAGCCCTCACCCTAGCCACACTACCTGCCTCTGACCAGCCAGCATCTGAACACACACTCAAACTCATGTTGAATGAATTACGGTCCTCAATCTCCATGTTACATTCCAGAATAGATCAAGTAGAGGACCGCACTGATGACATTGAAAAAACGCTCACTGAGCACACTGCGGCATACAACGAAATGGCGGAAGCCCATGATCAGTACACTGAGGAGATTAACTATTTACGTGCCAAAGTCGCCAATTTAGAGGATCGTTCGAGGAGGAACAACATTAAATTTAGGGGTGTACCGGAATCCGTTAAGCCTCCCGAACTGATCCCCTACATCCAGCAATTATTCCTCACACTTATCCCCCAATTACGTCAGACTGACATGGTTATTGACCGGGCGCACCACATTGTCAAACCTAGCCACCTCCCTGCCTCAGTACCTAGAGACATTCTAGCGCGCATCCATTTCTTTCAAGTGAAAGATAAGATCATGGCGGCTGCCAGGTCCACCTCTCTGCTACCTGACCCCTACTCTACTGTGTCCTTGTACACGGACATCTCTGCTGCTACCGCTCAAAAGAGAAGAGAATTCTCCCAGACCACAACTACTCTTAGGAAGCACAACATCCCGTACAAATAGGGCTTCCCTACTAAACTAGCGGTCACATACCAAAACACCAATATCCTGACTCCCAAGGACGGAATCAAATGTATGCTCAACTGTAGGGTGACCAGACATCCCCGGTTTCTGGGGACAGTCCCCGGATTGAGGACACTGTCCCCGGACCAAGTCTGTCCCCAGTTTTGTCCCCGGATTTAATTTGAACAGGGGCTGGGGCAATTTCAAAGACAGCCCATGCCAAATAAAAAGAAAAAATCTGAATTGTACCCCACCCCCTCCTCTGCCGCTCCTATTAGCTTATGGGGGTTTATTTTTTCCATTATCTGTGCCCCTTTCTGATGATCATGTGCTGGTCGGAGCGGAGGACTATTTCTTCAGTTTCAGGCGCATGCCCATTCAGCTCCACTCGCATGTTCTTCTGCCTTGGCTCAAGTCACCTGCCTGCTTATCTCCTTGCCTTCCCTAGTGGAGTGATCTTCCTCTGCTCCCCACCCAGTAGTAGCCGGGGCCTGAAGAATAAAGCCCCATACACACTCAGATTTTCTGCTGATTTTTGTCTTCAGATTTACCAAAACCATGTAGTGCAAGGGCCTGCCTGACTGCATACAAATTTAAACTCCTAAGGTTCAACCTCATATTATATGGTTTTAGTAAATCTGAAGGAAAAAATCAGCAGAAAATCTGATAGTGTGTATGGGGCTTTAGACTTGACAGGCTGTGAGGCGGGCGGCGGCGGCGGCGGAGCAAAGCAAAGAGTCGTCGATTGCTGCCATTACTAGTAGAAAAAAAAATATGTCCCCAGATTTCATTTTAAAAATCTGGTCACCTTACTCAACTGGGGCCTAATCTCCTCACCTCCACCAGAACCCCTACTCCACAGGCCCTCAACCTTCACACAGGATTCCAGGCGTTATGCTCCTAACACCACTAGCAAGTAAGGACTGCCTTCATCTCCTCTAGCCCCGATCACCGGATGTACATTGGAAACCTTTAATATGCCAATTCTGCAATCGCTCACTTCAACGATGTCCCAAATGAGCGCACCACCTGTTACGCTCTTCACTCATCCCCCAGTGGAAAAAAAGTGCTACGCACTTTGAAACTCTTCTGTTGTCTCCTGTTTATATCCTTTACGTTTGCATTTCTAACTTTGTTTTTCATAGCTTGTGCTTATTACAACACTGTTCACTTGGTTGCCTTAAATCATTGGCTAAATTTTGATTCTTATATAACACCATCACTGGTCTACCCCCACCTATACGCACTACTGTGCAATACTTCACAGCAGTAATCCTATACCCCCTCCTCCTATTCATTTTCCAAAATGTCATTCACCATCACCTCCATCAATGGCAAAGGCTTAAACTCCCCTTACAAAAGGAATCTACTATGGAAAGATGGAAAGAAGCTTTAACCCTCACCTCCGACATACTGTGTGTACAGGAAACTCACTTTTCCTCCAGCAAACCCCCCTACTGCTCCCATAAACAGTATCCACACTATTACTTTGCCAACGCCGCTAACAAAAAAAAAAAAGCAGGAGTTATGATTGCTATACGCTCCATGGTCTCACTCCAGCTGCTCCACACTGAGATAGATCCTGAAGGTAGATTCATAATTTTAAACGCCACTATTAATAATCGTAACATCACCATTGCTAACATTTACTCCCCAAACACCAAACAACACCGCTACTACAAGACCATTCTAAAGAAGCTGGAACTTTTCAGACAGGACCCCTTAGTTGATAAACCAAAGCAGTGCAGCGCTAAACCCAAAAGTACAAATATAGTCCCTTAAAGTAGAATCAATTGTAGATAGGAAAAAGGTTCTCCTCTGTAGCGATATAGGTGCTCAAGATATTCCATGCAGTGCTACATATCCGTGATACCACCACCGGCCAAACAAACCGCTCACCTCAGCATATGGACCCCTGAACTAACAGATGGGTCGAAACAGCATTTACCACGCTTAGTGGAAGGGGATGAAGACTTGTCTGGGAAGATGGTCCCACGGTAATGGAGATGGCACTCAAAATTGCAGGTCATATCACATGTAATAGAAATGAAAGTACATAGTGCACACTGCGTGGCTAAAACAGATATCATTTATTAAAATTAGGTACTCACAAGCACAGCACTATGCCCTAGTGCTGGGATACAGATAAAATGTCATCAAAGGATAACGTGGGTTAGATGGTGGCTGCAGTGATGTCCAGAAACTCCCGCACGCGTATCGTCCTCCTCGGGACTTCGTCAGCGGTAATGGAGATAAAAGACATCACATATATATATATATATATATATATATATATATATATATATATATATATATATAGTATATGTGTGTGTGTGTATATATATATATATATATATATATATATATATATATATATATAATCTCTATATCTCTAGCCCAAATTGTCTACTTCCTGTAAGGTAAAACACCCCCCCCCCCCCCGGGAAACCGTCCAATCGGCTCCGGCTATCCTGGGGTCAAAGGGATTGCTTCCTACCAAACCTACTAAGTCACTATGGTAACTCAGGCTTATGTGTCATGATGCCCGGTCATGTGACGTTAAGAAGCAGGAAACACCTATTAACAAAAGGATTGAATTCCAAAGGCCGTCTTGACGTCGGGATGGCCGGTCATGTGACCCTATGTTCTTTATTACCAGCTAAAAGCTGGAACACACTCAAAGTCAGAGCTCCACCCCCAGTATTCCAAGCCTCCCCCCTCAGGCCGTCACTCCGGAGGCAGAACACTCCTATAAGTATGTATTAGGACGGCCGCCGTGACGTCACTGACGCCAGGACGGCCGGTCATGTGATCCCACTCACGTGTTAGTTAATAGAGGCTGGAACGTAAACAAGCACTCTGGAGGCAGGACACTCCCATTAATGTCACCGACGTCAGGAGGGCCGGTCATGTGATCCTACTATCATATTAATCGAAGCTGGAACGCAAACAAGTACAGAGCACCGCCCCCAGTAGCCAGACCTCCTCCCCAGGCTGTCACTATGGCGATCAGCAAAATAGGGCTGCAGCCTTTGTTCAGCTTGCTTATTATCAATTGAATGTGACACCCCAATATCACCACTCATATATCCAATGCTGGGCCCATGAATGGAACAGAATTCCTGTTCACATTATATGCCCTTAGCTAGAGAAAAGAATGGGAAGGGGATTTAAAAAGAATAATAGTAAAAATGATTAGTACTTAAATCAGCACATGGAAAAAATCCCCATATGATATATGAACGACATCACTGCAGCCACCCCAACATACCCACCTTAAACATCTAATTCACAATCCAAATGGATAAACATATTACAGATATGCGCATCTGGTATATATCGATTCACAGTCTTATACACAGAACACCCACATAACAAATATGAGTATCAATACTATAGTAGAAATGCACAACTAACATTCTATAAAGATACGCCATACAAATATTGCTCTCTATCACTATGTGCTAGGTACAGCAATCCGAAAAATACCCCATACATGTTATTTATCAGAGATGAAACAATTCAAGTCGAATTCGACATTGAGTCCCATGGGTACCCCCACTTGGGTCTCATACACCCAAAATGACTCGCGGCGGCTCAATTGTCGAATAAAGTTCCCCCCCCCTCCAATGAGGGGTCACTTTTTCAACCCCCCAAAATTTTAATTTAGCAGGGCTTCGAGCATGGAATAATCGAAAATGCTTGGAAACATTATGAGTTACCAAACCTTTTTTAATGTTATTCACATGTTCTCCTATTCTAATATGCAGAGGTCTAGATGTTCTGCCTATGTACTGGAGGCCACATTCGCACTCCATCATGTACACTACCCCTGTGGTAGAACATGTGATAAAGTCTTTTATTTTATGATTTCTTGGTTGCTGTGGCGATAAACTCCTTACGTTTTTTAATATTAGTTTTGGCCTATGTGGGTGTTCTGTGTATAAGACTGTGAATCGATATATACCAGATGCGCATATTTGTAATATGTTTATCCATTTGGATTGTGAATTAGATGTTTAAGGTGGGTATGTTGGGGTGGCTGCAGTGATGTCGTTCATATATCATATGGGGATTTTTTCCATGTGCTGATTTAAGTACTAATCATTTTTACTATTATTCTTTTTAAATCCCCTTCCCATTCTTTTCTCTAGCTAAGGGCATGTAATGTGAACAGGAATTCTGTTCCATTCATGGGCCCAGCATTGGATATATGAGTGGTGATATTGGGGTGTCACATTCAATTGATAATAAGCAAGCTGAACAAAGGCTGCAGCCCTATTTTGCTGATCGCCATAGTGACAGCCTGGGGAGGAGGTCTGGCTACTGGGGGCGGTGCTCTGTACTTGTTTGCGTTCCAGCTTCGATTAATATGATAGTAGGATCACATGACCGGCCGTCCTGACGTCGGTGACATTAATGGGAGTGTCCTGCCTCCAGAGTGCTTGTTTACGTTCCAGCCTCTATTAACTAACACGTGAGTGGGATCACATGACCGGCCGTCCTGGCGTCAGTGACGTCATGGCAGCCGTCCTAATACATACTTTATAGGAGTGTTCTGCCTCTGGAGTGATGGCCTGAGGGGGGAGGCTTGGAATACTGGGGGTGGAGCTCTGACTTTGAGTGTGTTCCAGCTTTTAGCTGGTAATAAAGAACAGAGGGTCACATGACCGGCCATCCTGACATCAATGACGTCACGACGGCCTTTGGAATTCAATCCTTTTGTTAATAGGTGTTTCCTGCTTCTTAATGTCACATGACCGGGCATCATGACACATAAGCCTGAGTTACCATAGTGACTTAGTAGGTTTGGTAGGAAGCAATCCCTTTGACCCCAGGATAGCCGGAGCCGATTGGACGGTTCCCCGGGGGGGGGGGGTGTTTTACCTCACAGGAAGTAGACAATTTGGGCTCTATATATAGATAGATAGATGTGATGTCTTTTATCTCCATTACCGCTGACGAAGTCCCGAGGAGGACGATACGCGTGCGGGAGATTCTGGACATCACTGCAGCCACCATCTAACCCACGTTATCCTTTGATGACATTTTATCTGTATCCCAGCACTAGGGCATAGTGCTGTGCTTGTGAGTACCTAATTTTAATAAATGATATCTGTTTTAGCCACGCAGTGTGCACTATGTACTTTCATTTCTATTACATGTGATATGACCTGCAATTTTGAGTGCCATCTCCATTACCGTGGGACCATCTTCCCAGACAAGTCTTCATCCCCTTCCACTAAGCGTGGTAAATGCTGTTTCGACCCATCTGTTAGTTCAGGGGTCCATATGCTGAGGTGAGCGGTTTGTTTGGCCGGTGGTGGTATCACGGATATGTAGCACTGCATGGAATATCTTGAGCACCTATATCGCTACAGAGGAGAACCTTTTTCCTATCTACAATTGATTCTACTTTAAGGGACTATATTTGGACTTTTGGGTTTAGCGCTGCACTGCTTTGCTTTATCATACGTTCTCTGAGGTTTTATATGTTTACCTTCAGTGCACAGCAGCTTGTTGTATTTTGTGTTGTATTTTTGCGCTGACTGTATTTCTTTAACATTGATCCATACAAACATACCACTGTCTAGCAGCATTAATCATGGAAATCTTTCATTATTTAGAAAAAAGAGAGATTAAATTAGGGGAAATTTTTTCTAAAAACAGAACACTCAAGAGGCTAACGAGTTAGCCCTGGGCTTTAGAAAGCTCGGACATCTGTTCGAGAAGAAAGTTAAAACATGGTGGGACATAGTCTCTTTCGAACAATATTTAGCCGAGAAACTGATTCCTAGGCGTCTTAGATGGGAAGTGCCTCCCAATGATGGCCTTATGGATGATGACTCATTAAAAGAATGGGGAGATTTCTTTACCAGCAAAGGCCTTGAATTGGTTGGATTCCTGTTTATCACGCAAACGGCGCAAAATGACGCAGCTAGAAATTCAGATTATGGAGCTTAAGAGCACCATGGAGTCACATAAAGAATCAGAAGAATTTCTTAGGCTGTCTGCTGAATTGAAGAATAGGCTCCAGAAATGGGATTATGAAACACAAAATAAAAAGAAGAAAAAATTTATAAGAGATCTGGAGGACTTTGGGAGAGGGAATGTGTATAAATGGCAGTTGAAATCCGGGGACGGTAGTAATATTCCATTACATCCAGGTCCCCAGGTTATGGATTACCCCAACACACCCTTACCTACTCCAATAGAGGAACCAGGTTTTCCTTATGAGTGTACAGAGTATGCTGATGTGGGAACACCCCGTGATACTAACCAATATAGGGTTGTCTCTAACAAGAGAGGCAAAAACAAAAAAGGTCGGGCCCGTAAGGATGTTTTTTATGATTCACCATCTAGAGAATATCCTTGGAACCCTCCTTATAATAATGAGGAAGCACACAAAGGTCCCAATCATTTTTCAGGAGGCCATTATCCAGGTGGAAATTTTAGCGGTACTGGCCAATATGGGAGGATGGAACCTGGATGATATCAGAATGATTATCCGAGCACATCTAGATCCACCAACCCATATCCCAATAGAGGGAGGTTTCCCCTCCCCGGTGGGAATCCCATATCTATGCAAAATCAGTTTGCCCCTCTACAGTATCTTGGACCGCGGAGGGGGGGGGGATTTTCACAGGATTCCAATGGGGGCAGGGAGGGGGGCTCCATCGGTCCTCCCAATCCAGGAAGAGGGTTGAATGTGGCGCCTTCTCCTGCCACCCATGACAGAAAAAGAAAAATAGCAGAGGAAGGAGAGGTGACAGGAGAATTCAAAGGAGTAAAACCCCATTAGGAGCAGGAATATATAACCTTAGCGGTTCGCCTCTTAATGAAGATGAGATTAGGGTTTTAGACAGAGGTCTAAAATTTGCACCTACCCGAAATCTAAATAAATTTCAGACTTATATTAGTCTAAAAAAATTCATCATAAATTTAAATGTAAAGAGGTATCATCTTTCTAATACCTCAGTTCGGATTGATTCTAATACCTTAAAACCATCAGGTAAACATTCCACCCTCCGTAATAAATCAGTCTTTAACCCTCCCAACCTGGATACTAAGCATACTGACGTGTTTAAAAACATGATTGCTAAGGATCTTGAATTACCTAAGATCCGGAAAGTGAATGATCCAGTATATATCAAAAAGGGTATTCAATCATTGATGGAACGGAAGGATTTGGTGTTACGTCCGGCAGACAAAGGAGGGGGTCTGGTGATATTAAGCAAAGTATATTATAATAATGAAATGGAGAACTTATTAAGCGATTATAACACATATGTTAAGCTTACGAAAGATCCCATGCTTGAGTTCAAGGAGGAATTACATTCATTGATAGAAAGAGGGAAGCATATTGGAGTGCTGAATGCTAAAGAAGCATCTTACTTAGATCCATCTGCATGCCGCACCCCAATAATATACTTTTTGCCAAAAATACACAAGAGTAGTACTAACCCACCTGGCCGACCAATAGTCAATGGCATCGACTCAGTCTCATCAAGACTGGGTCAATACATTGACTTCTTTCTCCAACCCATGGTTTCCAAAACCCGTTCCTTTTTGAAGGATACTAAACACATAATTCAGATTATCGAAGCCTTACCTGATTTATCATCTTGTTTTTTGATAACAGCGGATGTCCGCTCACTGTACACAATCATTAGTCATGAGGATGCCTTGAAGTCGGTGCAGTGGGCTTTCAGAACATCCGATCTCACAAGGAGGCATAAGAGTTATATTCTTGATTGTTTAAATTTTTGTTTATCAAAAAATTACTTCTGGTACAACAGACAATTTTACCTCCAAACGAGAGGCGTGGCTATGGGGGCTCGGTTCGCTCCCAGTGTTGCCAATTTATTTATGGCACACTGGGAGGAAGATGCGATTTATAAAAACACGCCCCCAGAACTTGTCTGTTACCAGAGATACATCGATGACATCATTATGATTTGGACGGGAGACAGGAGCAGGCTGGATCTGTTTATGCAGAAACTGGATAGGAACACCAGGAACATAGTCCTGTCTTGGAACCTTAGTACCGAACGGATTGTATTCCTAGATTTAGACATCTCTAGGGAGGGGAATCAGTTTAGGCTGATGAATTATTTCAAGCCGACTGATCGTAATGCGTTCATCCCCTTGGGAAGCTGCCACCACCTCCAGTGGTTGTGCAATATTCCGAAGGGACAATTTGTGCGCATTAGGCGCAACTGCACACAGGAGAGTGATTACATCTCACAATCACAGGTACTTGCATCCCGCTTCATTCAAAAGGGGTATGACAGGTCCAGTATCGACAAGGATATAGAATTCGTTCGGGCGCTTGACAGAAACACGTTAGTGTCCAATTGCCCTAAAGTCTGACAGGATACACCAGGGAACATTAAAATGATCCTTGACTTCAATGTCCAGTACAAACAATTTGAAAGGGTCGTTCGCAAACATTGGCCTATTCTCAGACGGGACAGAGTGCTTGGTCCTGTCCTTCCTCAGTTTCCTCAGTTTGTATACAGAAAGGCCCCTTCTTTGCGTGACAAGTTGGCCCCTGGGGTGATTGATCCACCTGTTCCGTTTTGAGAATAGGATTTTCAATGTACTGACAGGATTTTATGCCTGTGGTCAGTGTCCACCATGCAAACAGGCCAAAACTAATATTAAAAAACGTAAGGAGTTTATCGCCACAGCAACCAAGAAATCATATAAAATAAAAGACTTTATCACATGTTCTACCACAGGGGTAGTGTACATTAGGGATGAGCTTCGAGTTCGAGTCGAACTCATGTTCGACTCGAACATTGGCTGTTCGCAAGTTCGCCGAACAGCGAACAATTTGGGGTGATCGCGGCAAATTCGAATGCCGCGGAACACCCTTTAAAAGTCTATGGGAGAAATCAAAAGTGCTAATTTTAAAGGCTTATATGCAAGTTATTGTCATAAAAAGTGTTTGGGGACCTGGGTCCTGCCCCAGGGGACATGGATCAATGGAAAAAAAAGTTTTAAAAACGGCCGTTTTTTCAGGAGCAGTGATTTTAATAATGCTTAAAGTCAAACAATAAAAGTGTAATATCCCTTTAAATTTCGTACCTGGGGGGTGTCTATAGTATGCCTGTAATGGGGCGCATGTTTCCCTTGTTTAGAACAGTCTGACAGCAAAATGACATTTCGAAGGAAAAAAACTGCCCGCGGCTATTGCATTGCCGACAATACACATAGAAGTTCATTGATAAAAACGGCATGGGAATTCCCCACAGGGAAACCCCGAACCAAAATTTAAAAAAAAAAAAAATGATGTGGGAGTCCCCCTAAATTCCATACCAGGCCCTTCAGGTCTGGTATGGATATTAAGGGGAACCCCGGCCAAAATTTAAAAAAAAAAATGACGTGGGGTTCCCCCTAAATTCCATACCAGACCCTTCAGGTCTGGTATGGATTTTAAGGGGAACCCCGCGCCAAAAAAAAAAAAAAAACGGCGTGGGGTCCCCCCAAAAATCCATACCAGACCCTTATCCGAGCACGCAACCTGGCAGGCCGCAGGAAAAGAGGGGGGGATGAGAGTGCGGCCCCCCCCTCCTGAACCGTACCAGGCCACATGCCCTCAACATTGGGAGGGTGCTTTGGGGTAGCCCCCCAAAACACCTTGTCCCCATGTTGATGAGGACAAGGGCCTCATCCCCACAACCCTGGCCGGTGGTTGTGGGGGTCTGCGGGCGGGGGGCTTATCGGAATCTGGAAGCCCCCTTTAACAAGGGGACCCCCAAATCCTGGCCCCCCCCCTGTGTGAAATGGTAAGGGGGTACTTACCCCTACCATTTCACTAAAAAAGTGTCAAAATAATTAAAAATGACGAGACAGTTTTTGACAATTCCTTTATTTAAATGCTTCTTCTATCTTCCTTCATCTTCTTCTTCTTCTTCTGGTTCTTCTGGCTCTTCTGGTTCTTCCTCCGGCGTTCTCGTCCAGCATCTCCTCCGCGGCGTCTTCTATCTTCTCCTCGGGCCGCTCCGCACCCATGGCATTGGGGGGAGGCTCCCGCTCTTCTCTTCATCTTCTTCTTCATCCTCTTCTCTTCTTCCTTCTTCTCTTCTTAATTTTCTTCTGCGGGCCGCTCCGCATCCATGCATGGAGGGAGGCTCCCGCTGTGTGACGGCGTCTCCTCATCTGACGGTTCTTAAATAAAGGGGGGCGGGGCCACCCGGTGACCCCGCCCCCTCTGACGCACGGGACATGACGGGACTTCCCTGTGGCATTCCCCGTGACATCACAGGGAAGTCCCGTCAAGTCACCGTGCGTCAGAGGGGGCGGGGTCACCGGGTGGCCCCGCCCCCCCTTATTTAAGAACCGTCAGATGAGGAGACGCCGTCACACAGCGGGAGCTTCCCTCCATGCATGGATGCGGAGCGGCCCGCAGAAGAAAATTAAGAAGAGAAGAAGAGAAGAAGGAAGAAGAGAAGAGGATGAAGAAGAAGATGAAGAGAAGAGCGGGAGCCTCCCCCCAATGCCATGGGTGCGGAGCGGCCCGAGGAGAAGAAGATAGAAGACGCCGCGGAGGAGATGCTGGACGAGAATGCCGGAGGAAGAACCAGAAGAGCCAGAAGAACCAGAAGAAGAAGAAGATGAAGGAAGATAGAAGAAGCATTTAAATAAAGGAATTGTCAAAAACTGTCTCTTGTCATTTTTAACTATTTTGACACTTTTTTAGTGAAATGGTAAGGGTAAGTACCCCCTTACCATTTCACACGGGGGGGGGGGCGGGATCTGGGGGTCCCCTTGTTAAAGGGGGCTTCCAGATTCCGATAAGCCCCCCCGCCCGCAGACCCCCACAACCACCGGCCAGGGTTGTGGGGATGAGGCCCTTGTCCTCATCAACATGGGGACAAGGTGTTTTGGGGTTCTACCCCAAAGCACCCTCCCAATGTTGAGGGCATGTGGCCTGGTACAGTTCAGGAGGGGGGGGCGCACTCTCGTCCCCCCCTCTTTTCCTGCAGCCTGCCAGGTTGCGTGCTCGGATAAGGGTCTGGTATGGATTTTTGGGGGGACCCCATGCCGTTTTTTTTTTTTGGCGCGGGGTTCCCCTTAAAATCCATACCAGACCTGAAGGGTCTGGTATGGAATTTAGGGGGAACCCCACGTCATTTTTTTTTTTTTTTTCATTTTGGCCGGGGTTCCCCTTAATATCCATACCAGACCTGAAGGGCCTGGTATGGAATTTAGGGGGACTCCCACATTTTTTTTTTTTTTTTAATTTTGGTTCGGGGTTTCCCTGTGGGGAATTCCCATGCTGTTTTTATCAATGAACTTCTATGTGTATTGTCGGCAATGCAATAGCCGCGGGTAGTTTTAAATGGCTTTTTTTCCTTTGAAATGTCATTTTGCTGTCAGTTCTAAACACTGGAAACATGTGCCCCTTTACAGGCATACTATAGACACCCCCCAGGTACGAAATTTAAAGGGATATTACACTTTTATTGTTTGACTTTAAGCTTTATTAAAATCACTGCTACTGAAAAAACGGCCGTTTTTAAAACTTTTTTTTGCATTGATCCATGTCCCCTGGGGCAGGACCCAGGTCCCCAAACACTTTTTATGACAATAACTTGCATATAAGCCTTTAAAATTAGCACTTTTGATTATTCATGTTCGTGTCCCATAGACTTTAACGGTGTTCGCGTGTTCGAGCGAACTTTTTTCCTGTTCGCATGTTCTGGTGCAAACCGAACAGGGGGGTGTTCGGCTCATCCCTAGTGTACATGATGGAGTGCGAATGTGGCCTCCAGTACATAGGCAGAACATCTAGACCTCTGCATATTAGAATTGTAGAACATGTGAATAACATTAAAAAAGGTTTGGTAACTCATAATGTTTCCAAGCATTTTCGATTATTCCATGCTCGAAGCCCTGCTAAATTAAAATTTTGGGGGGTTGAAAAAGTGACCCCTCATTGGAGGGGGGGGAACTTTATTCGACAATTGAGCCGCCGCAAGTCATTTTGGGTGTATGAGACCCAAGTGGGGGTACCCATGGGACTCAATGTCGAATTCGACTTGAATTGTTTCATCTCTGATAAATAACATGTATGGGGTATTTTTCGGATTGCTGTACCTAGCACATAGTGATAGAGAGCAATATTTGTATGGCGTATCTTTATAGAATGTTAGTTGTGCATTTCTACTATAGTATTGATACTCATATTTGTTATGTGGGTGTTCTGTGTATAAGACTGTGAATCGATATATACCAGATGCGCATATCTGTAATATGTTTATCCATTTGGATTGTGAATTAGATGTTTAAGGTGGGTATGTTGGGGTGGCTGCAGTGATGTCGTTCATATATCATATGGGGATTTTTTCCATGTGCTGATTTAAGTACTAATCATTTTTACTATTATTCTTTTTAAATCCCCTTCCCATTCTTTTCTCTAGCTAAGGGCATGTAATGTGAACAGGAATTCTGTTCCATTCATGGGCCCAGCATTGGATATATGAGTGGTGATATTGGGGTGTCACATTCAATTGATAATAAGCAAGCTGAACAAAGGCTGCAGCCCTATTTTGCTGATCGCCATAGTGACAGCCTGGGGAGGAGGTCTGGCTACTGGGGGCGGTGCTCTGTACTTGTTTGCGTTCCAGCTTTGATTAATATGATAGTAGGATCACCTGACCGGTCTTCCTGACGTCGATGACTTTAATGGGAGTGTCCTGCCTCCAGAGTGCTTGTTTACGTTCCAGCCTCTATTAACCACTTCAGATCCAGGCCATTGCCAAATGACGGCAACAGCGTGGATCTGAATTGCCGGGACTACGTCTATTGACGTCGTCCCGTGCACGAGCAGCCTGCGCGCCCCCTGAAGGGCGCGCGCGGTGGGCTCGGTGATCAGCGAGTCTATGAGACTCGCCTGATCAGAGTAAGGGGTTGGTCCCGACCCCTTACCACATGATCAGCTGTCATGCAATGACAGCTGATCATGTGATGTAAACAGAGCCGGTAATCGGCTATTTTCCTCCTCGCGCTGACAGCGTGAGGAGGAAAAAGAAACAGATCACCGGCGGCCGTGATCGGGACATCAG
This sequence comes from Aquarana catesbeiana, assembly GCF_042186555.1. Classification (NCBI taxonomy): domain Eukaryota; kingdom Metazoa; phylum Chordata; class Amphibia; order Anura; family Ranidae; genus Aquarana; species Aquarana catesbeiana. Next base: position 16,232,419 of record NC_133329.1, on the reverse strand, counting down.
TTCCGATCACGGCGATCAGACTGTCACAATGCAATAGTGCACCCAGTGCCCACAGTGCCACCCATCAGTGCCACCCATCAGCGCCCACATCAGTGCAACAGTGCTGCACATCAGTGCTACCTATCAGTGCCCATCAGTGTCACCTACCATTGCCCATCAGTGCCCCCCATCAGTGCCGCCCATCAGTGCCCCATCAGTCTTACCTATCAGTGCCCATCAGTCCCACCCATCCGTGCCACCCTTCAGTGCAACCCATCAGTGCCACCCATCAGCGCCCATCAGTGGCCATCAGTGCCGCCTTATCTGTCCCCATCAGTGCCGCCTTAACTGTGCCTATCAGTGCCGCCTTAACTGTGCCTATCAGTGCCGCCTTATCTGTGCCTATCAGTGCTGCCTTATCTGTGCCCATCAGTGCAGCCTATCAGTGCCCACCAGTGCCGCCTCATCAGCGCATATCAATGAAGGAGAAAAATTACCTGTTTGCAAAATTTTATAACAAACAATTAAACATGATTTTTATTTTTTTCAAAAATTTCCATCTTTTTTTGTTTGTTTAGCAAAAAATAAAAACCCCAGCTGTGATTAAAAAAAGAAAGCTCTATTTGTGGGAAAAAAATGATAAAAATTTCATTTGGGTACAGTGTTGTATGACCGCGCAATTGTCATTCAAAGTGTGACAGCGCTGAAAGCTGAAAATTGGTCTGGGCAGGAGGGGGGTTTAAGTGCCCAGTAAGCAAGTGGTTAACTAACACGTGAGTGGGATCACACGACCGGCCGTCCTGGCGTCAGTGACGTCACGGCGGCCGTCCTAATACATACTTATAGGAGTGTTCTGCCTCCGGAGTGACGGCCTGAGGGGGGAGGCTTGGAATACTGGGGGTGGAGCTCTGGCTTTGAGTGTGTTCCAGCTTTTAGCTGGTAATAAAGAACATAGGGTCACATGACCGGCCATCCCGACGTCAATTACGTCACGACGGCCTTTGGAATTCAATCCTTTTGTTAATAGGTGTTTCCTGCTTCTTAATGTCACATGATGGGGCATCATGACACATAAGCCTGAGTTACCATAGTGACTTAGTAGGTTTGGTAGGAAGCAATCCCTTTGACCCCAGGATAGCCGGAGCCGATTGGACGGTTCCCCGGGGGGGGGGGGGGGTGTTTTACCTTACAGGAAGTAGACAATTTGGTCTCTCTCTCTCTATATCTATATCTATATCTATATCTATATCTGTGATGTCTTTTATCTCCATTACCGCTGACGAAGTCCCGAGGAGGACGATACGCGTGCGGGAGTTTCTGGACATCACTGCAGCCACCATCTAACCCACGTTATCCTTTGATGACATTTTATCTGTATCCCTGCACTAGGGCATAGTGCTGTGCTTGTGAGTACCTAATTTTAATAAATGATATCTGTTTTAGCCACGCAGTGTGCACTATGTACTTTCATTTCTATTACATGTGATATGACCTGCAATTTTGAGTGCCATCTCCATTACCGTGGGACCATCTTCCCAGACAAGTCTTCATCCCCTTCCACTAAGCGTGGTAAATGCTGTTTCGACCCATCTGTTAGTTCAGGGGTCCATATGCTGAGGTGAGCGGTTTGGTTGGCCGGTGGTGGTATCACGGATATGTAGCACTGCATGGAATATCTTGAGCACCTATATCACTACAGAGGAGAACCTTTTTCCTATCTACAATTGATTCTACTTTAAGGGACTATATTTGGACTTTTGGGTTTAGCGCTGCACTGCTTTGCTTTATCATACGTTCTCTGAGGTTTTATATGTTTACCTTCAGTGCACAGCAGCTTGTTATATTTTGTGTTAGTTGTATTTTTGCGCTGACTGTATTTCTTTAACAAGGACCCATTAGTTATCTGCGGTGACTTCAACCAAATTGTTGATGCCTCACTTGACACTTCTAATCCCGCTTGTAAACGTTCTACCTCACTCTCCTCCCTACTCCACTTGGAAGATTTATACGACCCCTGGAGATGCCTCCACGGCACTGAAAGAGACTACACCTTCTTCTCACACACTCAAAACACTTACTCCCGGATAGATCTCTTTTTGACTGACAAACATACCCTACAAATGGTACAGGACTCTAAAATTGGACTCATTACGTGGTATGACCACGCACTCATATAAATGAGGCTATTTCCAGCAACTACTGACAGATAATTCACCATTTGGAGGCTCAACACCTCCATTATCAAAAACAAATCTTATCCGAGCTCCACCAGTACTTCACAACCAACACCGGATCAGTAGACAACCCCACCACACTTTGGAACGCCCACAAGCCCTGCAGAAGAGGTCTCCTAATTAAGTTGGGAGCCCATGTGAAAAAACAACACAATGCTGCCACGAACAATCTCCTAGAACAAATATGCTTGCTCGAGCAAGCCAACAAACCCCAACCTTCCCCTCTACTCAGCTCTGAACTGCACACAGCTAGACAGGCCCTCAGTGACTACTTACATGCAAACTTTGATTTCCACCTTAAACGTCTGCAACTACAATCCTACTCCCAACACAACAAACCTGGGGCATACCTAGTGTAACGAGCCCCTGCTCGCTCGGTTCCACTCTCCCGACACTCCTCTGCAGCTATAGAATCAGATTGCAGATCGCAACATCTGATGGTTCGGTCATCTGATGCTCCAGGACTAGAACTACAGCTATGTGCCGTTCTAATCCAGTTGTGTAGCTCAGAACAAACACCAGGCAGGCTGTATGTAAGTTCAACCAGGAATCTCTTTTATTGAAAGGAATACAGGCTCGTTTATACAGTAAAAGAGGAGGTGCATACCTCCTGCTCAAATTACTCTGAACATACACCTGTGACCAGAAACCTAATTAACATGAGCTAATTAACTAATCCCTTTAGAAAGCCTAGATGACTCAGACATGACCTTTAGGCCAAACTGGCCGTCCTGTAGCTCAGAAAACACAATCAACATTATCACAGAACTCTTCTTCACACAATAGCAGAGT